>NC_133622.1:114318185-114636518 GCF_048593235.1 Sminthopsis crassicaudata
ACCAAGGTCACAAAGTCAAATATGAAAGAAAAATAACTGAACAACACATCTAAATACTGAACGACATCATTTTGTTTCATTATTGATTCTAAACCACCAAGAGACTCCTAAATTAGGCCCAGCCTAAAACAGCATGGTAGCCAAATTCTGACATCCAAACTGCCTATAGAAATGAAAGTTTAGAAATATGAGCCTAGAATATTTATTTGTAAGCAAGATTTGAATAATAGATCTATATAGTTTCATGTATGATCCTTGCCTTCTGTGCTATAATGAATTTGGAAATGTTCGCTTTATTAAACTTCAGAATAAAAATAAAAGAGAATGAAAAAAGGGAAAGAAAACTCCATAATCAAACAGCCAACCACAATAACAATAAAATAATGCTATTTTAGGTTTTATTGAAATGTCAGGAGAGAAACCTGAAACTGTCCCCCTTGACTGTTGGGGGAAAGTAATGGAAGTGAATGCTGAAACTGTATCCCCTTTTCTGTAAAAGAAGGGAGATTTGGAGTCTCAGGCTCTCCTCTGGGAGAGCATATCTTTCCAGAGAAGTTAAATGGCAATTGGAAATTTTGGTCAAAGCACCCTCCATTGATCTTTTGGGGTGGCCCAGATCTTCAGGAAAATCCAGAGTCTGAGAAAAAGCCTTCAAAATGATTTATTTATTCAATTGGAAATCTTGGTCGAGTCACCCTCCATTTATCTTTTGGGGGTAGCCCAGACACTCTTCAGGAAATTTCAGATTTTGAAAAGATCTTGGTCTGATAATTAGCTCAAACTGCCCCCAGCCACCCTCTCCCCAAGATTTGCTCATAAAATAGTTGCTGTTCACACACTGCAAATCTCCTCATTAAGAATTTGCCCACTAAGGGAATTCCCACTTATCTAACAATAAAACTTGCCACAAATAGATTTCTGTTTGTGAATTCTTTCATGTTGGACCTTAGGCGGAGACCAGAGGGGATTCTCACATCAATTCTCACACTTCAATTCTCTACCACAAGAACTGCACTGCATCAAAGAAGCACAATGAGTGTTCCAAAAGAGACAAGTGGTAGTTCTGTACTATTCTTCCCTGGTTTGGAGTATTATATTCACCTTAGAAAGTACATGAAGAAAATAGATACAAAAAGAAAATGGATCCAAAAGTGAATGACTAGAACACCAAGGGGTAGTAGAACTAAAAGACTAATAGGTCTGATTGACTCTCAAGGATAAAAAAAATTATTGAAGTGAAGCTATAGAGATTTAGATTTCTTGTCAGGAAAAACTCCTTAAGGAATTGCTGTTTAGTTGTGTCTAACTCTTTCTGACCCCATGTTCTTGGCAAAGATACTGGAATGGTTTCCCATTTCCTTCTCCAGTTCATTTGACAGATAAGGAACTGAGGCAAGCTGGGTTAAATGACTTAACCCAGGATCACACAGCTAGTAGGTGCCTGAGGCCAGATTTGAAATTAGGATGAAGTCTGTTTCTCTATTCACTTAGCCACCTATAGCTGCCACATGAGTAACTCTTTAATAAGTAGCCAGTCAAATATGGCCTGAATTGTCTCTTGAGATGATGAGTTTCTCATCACTTTGTTTTAGAAGGAAATGATGGATGACTACCTGTTGGGGATATTATGTTGTGCCACAGTTCCCTTTTATTTCCTGACTCTGTTTCCCTAAATTGTTCTGACTTAGTTTCCCTAATTTTTTCTACCTCAATTCCCTTAGTTGCAATCCCCCCTTCCAGTTCATTAAGACTGATGTAACTCAGAGCTACTTACTCTAAGGTTATAAATTGTCAATGTATAAACTCAAGATAAGGGGGAGTTCAGACTTCCTGGTTCCTAAATCCTCCTAAGTCAGCTAGAATTTATGGTCCTACCCCCCATCCTGTCATTGTTCTCCTTTATCCCAACTCATCAGAATGTCCGAAGCCTCTCCCCACCCTGTCAAAACCAGATTGTGTGTTCCAGCTGTCAGTGCTCTGACTCCGTCCCTGCCTCAGTCTATCCCTATAGCTGAGCCATGTGTGTATTTATATACTTCATGGGAAGCACACATTAGCTGCTGGATGCTTTGAACATCAACCCGGGGGGAACATTATATTAAAAGGTTTCTGTTCTTAGTGGAGCTTGAACTAGTTGCTCTTTGAGGCCCCTTCACCTCAGATATTCTATGATTCTAAGTGCTTAAGGATATAAAAAAAGAAATCAAAGTCAAAAAGAAGGAAAGATTTCTGTAGCACCTCTTTGCCAGGTTTCAGCTGTGATTGTTTTTCATTTTGCACCTTCTCTGCTCTATCGATGCCATCCAACTCCCCAAGAGAGAAATTCACTTTATGTTAGTAGGCTTTTTCTGTATTCATCATATTGAACATTTCTTTAAGTACGATAATATTCTGTTTTATTTATGTTCCCAAGTTGTTTAGCTATTTCCCAGTGAATAGATATCTTTTATTTCCCAGTTCTTTGCTATTATAAAAAATGCTAACTATGAATATTTTGGTATATATTGGGGTTTTCTTTTTATTATTGACTGCCTTGGGATATATAACTAATAGTAAAATCTCTGAGTTCTAAGATATGGACATTTTAATAATTTTATTAGCATCATAATTTTAATTTTGAAATATCTGGTAATCTTTTTTCAGTTCTAATCTTTCCTGACCTACCTACTGTATTTGTCACTATGGGAAATTTTCCTTTTCTTTTGATACTCTCCCTTCTCTGGACCTTTGTGTCCTCTTGTTTCACCTGTCTCTGATCACTCCTCAATTTCTTTTCCTGGCCTATTATCCAATCACATTCCCTAAAGGGTATTCCACTAGATTCTATATTTGACCCTTTCCTCTTTTTCCATTATATTCCCTCTCTTTGTAAATTTATCAGCTCACATGGGATTATCATCTCTATACAAATTTTTCCCAAATGAATATTCAATTTCAGTCTCCTGAACTTTAGTCCTGCGTCATCAATTGTCTATTAGCCATTTAATAGTGAATGTCTTTGAGATAACTGAAAGAACTCTTTATATTTTCCCTTAAACATTTCTCTTTTCCATACTTCCCCATTTCTGTTAATGGCACCACCATCCTTCCTATGTTTCAGATTGGTAATTCGGGAATTCTCCTGGACTTCTCATCATTTCTTACCACATGTAATCAATCAGTTGCCAAGTTTTATTGTTTCTACTTCTACAAGATTTCTTCCATCTGATCCCCTCTCTGCACTCATATGGCTATTATCTTAATCCATTTCTGACCATTTGACTCCCCTCCTCAACCAACTCCAATGGCTTCCTATTACCTCTAGGATAAAATTAAAGCTCCTTTATTTGGCTTTTAAAACTCTACATAATCTGGCCATAATCTACTTTTCTGGTCTCATTGGACATTATTCATCCTAGCTTCTCTTGGCTCTTCACATGGCTTTCTATCTCCCTTTTCTCCATGCCTTTGCTCTAGTCATCATCTTCCATAGCTGGAATTTCCTGCCTCTTTCACTCTGCTTCATAAAGTTCTTCTTTTCCTTTAAGATACAGCTTAGAGACTGTTTTCTATATAATACTATTCCTCAAACTCCTCTTAATGAGATTAGATTCAGAGAACTAAAATGAGATTAGGGTTCCTGGTGGTCAGGGATTAAAGGTAGTGGCAGGTTTGTAGTTCAGGGAACCAAATGAAGAGGCATTGGGAAGTTAGCCTTTGCTGTGTATGACTAGAAAGGCTGACTTCCCTAGTGATAAGGTCCCAGCAGAGAAGTAAAGTTTCTAGTAGAGAAATCTCGACAGAGAGATATAAGGTCTTGTAAGGGAAATAGATGAGGATAAAGAGAGAGTAATGCTGAAAGAGAATATTCTAGCAGGCAGAGGCTTGCTATGTCAGGAAGAGAGATTCCTTGGCACCTTCATATACCCATAACTTAGCTGTTTTCTTCCATAAGGGAAAATATATTTTCATTGCCTAGGAATTTAATCTAAGAAAATAAGTTTTTAGAACTCTGACAATTTGGCCAGATAATTAGAGCCCATGTGTACTATCTTTTTAAATTCAATTTTCTCCTATCAGGAGGAAGATCAGTTTCCCATTAAATTCCCTATCTCATTTAGGATTAGTAAGTCTCCTTTATTTGATTCCTGATTATCAACATGCATTTCTTTTCTGCCTCCTCCCTCCACCCTCCCCAAAAAAACCAAAACCCACCACCACCAACAAAAACAACTGATTAACAAGAAGAACCTAGATTGAGGTAGGCTAGTTTCAAGGCAGTTTATTAATGCTCTGCTAGGCAAAAGGGCAAAAAATGTCCTTGAAAGTAGTGACCTTTTAGCTTTACCTCTAGATGGAGTCAATTCCTTCTCTAGGGGTAGGTGGAATACCCATTTGCAATAAAGTCTTAGGACCCATCCTCCTGTAAAATCTATCACCTTGTTTTGATCTTGCTGTATTTCCATGAGCCTCAGTCATGTGAGTATAGCCTCATGGAATTAATACGCTACATAATTACATTAATACTGTAGTATTAATAATACTACAGAAGCAGACACACCCACTTTAGATGCTACACATAGCATTTACTTTTTTTTTTTTTTTTTTTTTCCCGGAGGCTGGGGTTAAGTGACTTGCCCAGGGTCACCCAGCTCGGAAGTGTTAAGTGTCTGAGACCAGATTTGAACTCAGGTCCTCCTGAATTCAGGGCTGGTGCTCTATCCACTGCGCCACCTAGCTGCCCCTAGCATTTACTTTTAACATAAAATCAGTATGCAGTTTACCGTAGTAATTAGTAATTAAAGACACACCTTGCATAAATACATAAAACATCTAACAAAGTCATTGAAAATCTACTATTCCACATATAGATACAATATCTAGGATATACTATAACACATTTAATATGTATGGGATTGCCTCTGTCATCTAGAGGAGGGAGTAGAGGGAGGGAGAGGAAAATTTGGAAAAATTAATACAAGGGATAATGTAAAAAAAAAAAAATTACCCATGCATATGTACTCTCAAAAAAAAATTATAATAAGATGACAGGAACAAATAATGATGATGTTGGAGGGGCTGTGGGAAAACTGGGACACTGATACATTGTTGGTGGAGTTGTGAAAGAATCCAGCCATTCTGGAGAGCAATTTGGAACTATGCCTAAAAAGTTATCAAACTGTGCATACCCTTTGACCCAGCAGTGCTACTACTGGGCTTATACCCCAAAGAAATACTAAAGAAGGGAAAGGGACCTGTATGTGCCAAAATGTTTGTGGCAGCCCTTTTCATAGAGGCTAGAAACTGGAAGATGAATGGATGTCCATCAACTGGAGAATGGTTGGGTAAACTATGGTATATGAATGTTATGGAATATTATTTTTCTGTAAGAAATGACCAACAGGATGAATACAGAGAGGCTTGGAGAGACTTACATCAACTGATGTTGAGTGAAACGAGCAGAACCAGGAGATCATTATACACTTCCACAATGGTACTGTATGAGGATGTATTCTGATGGAAGTGGATATCTTCAACATAGAGAAGAGCTAATCTAATTCCAATTGATCAATGATGGAGAGAATCAGCTACATCCAGAAAAGGTACACTGGGAAATGAGTGTAAACTGTGAGCATTGTTTTTTATTTTTCTTCCCAGATTATTTTTAGCTTCTGAATACAATCCTTCCTTTGCAACAACAACAACAACAAAATTTGGTTCTGCACATATATATTGTACCTAGGATATACTATAAGATATTTAATATGTATGGGAATGCCTGCCATCTAGGGGAGGGGGTGGAGGGAAGGAGGGGAAAAATTCGGAACAGAAGGGAGTACAAGGGATAATGTTGTAAAAAAAAATTACCTATGCATATGTACTGTCAAAAAAAGTTATAATTATAAAATTAATTTAAAAATTATAATTATAAAATTAATTTTTAAAATCTACTGTTCTCCCCTGCTCTAGAAGTACTGCAAATATTGATTTATGCTTGTTCCCAATAGTCCTAAAAAATGAATATTTTGAGGGTTTTAGTTTGTCATTTCTTATTACCATCCACTTCCAACTCTCCTAACCGAGAACCACTAAAGCACACAAAAGAGTTTCCATTTGAAACTTGACTCAGAAGAAAAGAAATTCTGGAGGCAATCAGACCCTGGGATCCTCAAAACAGGTGAGTTTTACTTTTTACAAGGTTGTGACTGGCTGGCATTTCCTTAGCAAAATTCCCTAACATCTAACTACAGCTACCCCATCACAGTACACGGTCAGTTAGTCAATGTCTACTAAGTTTGAGGAGTTATGTAAAAGCTGAGAATACAAAGAAAAGCAAGTCCTTACCCCCCAAAAGGTATCTATTGGAGGGAGGGGAAGGAGGAGAAAAAGACAAAATGCAAACAATAATATAGTAAGAAGTTATTTATGAGATACATTTAAAGAAATCAACTGAGAGAAGTCATTATAGTTAAGAGGAAATATGAAAGACAACAGGGAGTCTTGTCTTTCTACTCGACTTCAGTGACTGAAAGAGAATGAGATTGATAACTTTGTACAACTCTGCTTCACTTACATCCAGTTTACTCATAAATCACCCCAATGCATGATATTATTGGTCTTCAAAAAATGAAAGAAGAGAAACAAGATTTTAGGTGGGATTTGAAGGAAGCCAGGAGACAGAAATAAAGGAGCTGTTGAGTCACAGTTCTCTTTTAATGTCCTGACCCAGTTTCCCTAATTGTCCTATTTAGTTACTCTATCTCAGGTTGTTACCATTCCCTCTTAATGTTTGATGGGATAAAGGTCTTTGTCCATTTTAGACATCATTAGAATATCCGGAGCCTCTCCAGTACCTCCCTCCATTACTCCTGCCTCCATTATGTCATCCTCATCCTAGGTTCCTCCCGCCCATTATGTCATTGTTCTTGTTACCCTATAAAAGAATCTTGTTATTGGACATTCAGCATTGGATTCTTTGAGACCTGATTCTCCTTCAGCCCTGGGACCAACATGGATCCATTTGGTCCCAGTAAATCTCTCCCTTTTAAATAAATTATTAAATTGTTCTCTAACCGCTATTTTGCTCAGTTTCTCTGGCATTACAGAGCATGTTTTTGAGAACTATCCAAGAGACCGGTATCACTGGAACAAAGAATATAGGAGTAGGAAGTGAGAATGGAGAAGAGGTAAAGTTATATATGGCTTTGAAGCCCAACAGAGGGTTTTTAAATTTTAATCCTGAAGACAATAGAAAACCAGTGGAGTTTATTGAGGCTGTGTGTGTGTGTGTGTGTGTGTGTGTGTGTGTGTGATGGTCAGAATAGACTTTTACTTTCATCATGCATTCCCTATGACTTTTTTCTTTTGCTGAGACAATTGGAAACTTGCCCAGGGTCACACAGCTAGGAAGTGTTAAGTGTCTGAGGCAAGATTTGAACTCAGGTCCTCCTGACTTCAGGGCTGGTGCTCTAACCACCATAACACCTAGCTGCTCCTCCCCTTTCCCCCACTCCTGCTATGACTTTCTTAAATCTTTTTTTTTTTTCCCTTCTCTTGCCTTGCTGTATACATAGAAGAGTTAGGAAGGGGCAGACACAGTGAGGGGTGGAATTATATTTAAATATCTCATTTACATAAAATTCTTATTTGTAACATAAACTGTAATGCCAGAGAAACTGAGGCAAAGTAAAGATTAGAGAATATTTAATACTTTATTTGAAAGCGAAAGATCCATGGTTTGGTCCCAGGACTGAATGAGACTATCATCTCCAAGAATCGAGCAAACAATCTGAATTTTCAATGACATATACACTTGGCTTAGACATAGGAGGTAGACTGAGGCAAGGGTGGAATCAGGATGCTGAGAGCAGGAGAGGGACTCTGAAAGGGTGGGGTGAGCCATCTGAGATAGGGAGAGACATCTTGATATGACAGTATCTGACATTCTAATAGCTTGGGATGGGGAGAGGCATTCTGATATTCTAAAATATAAGATTTTATCCTTATCAAATATTCTGATTAAGAGGGAAGGGTGGTTTTGCAAGATTGAGCAGAACAATTATAAACTGAGGCAAAACAATTAGGGAAACTGAGTCAAGATAATTAGAGAACAAAACAACATAATGACAATCAATTCACTAATCTTGTTTGTAGATAGTCTCAGTAGACATTTGCAAACAAGAGAAAAGTCTGTTGACCATGAGCATCAGTGGAATGAGGTTGTCCCTTGTTTATTTGGACATATGATCAAATATGTGATTGGAATTGGGGTGACATAGTAGGATGAAGTAGCTCCAACACGTATAAATTTTTCTGGATGCAATTATATTCCCTGAACCCATTTTTTTGTTTTAAAATTTAATTTTTTTCATTTAATAAAAATCTATTTTTTTCTCCCGACCACCTCCCTGAATTGGTGGGGAAGGGGAGGAAAAGGGAGCAAAACCTTTGTAATGCAGAGTGAAGCTTAATCTATACCTTGCCCCAAAATACATGTTATTCTGCACTTCCAAGTTCATAATCTCTATCAGGAAACAGGTAGCACATTTCATTGTGAGTCCTCTGGAAATAATGATAGAAGCTTAATTTTTGGTCTTGTGTTTCAATGTTGCTTATCTTTATTGCATTATTATTATATAAATTTTTCTCCTGGTTCTGCTTATCACTATCATTTCATACAAGTCTTCCTAATTTTCTCTGAAATCCTACCTTTCATAAACCATGATTTATTCAGCCATTCTTCTATCAATGACACCACCACCCCTAATTTTCAGTTCTCTGCTACCATAAAAAGAGCTGCTATCATATTTTTATACCTAAAAGCCTTTTTTTTTTCTATTTATTTAATCTTTTTGAAGCCTAGGCCTAGTGGTAATATCACTGAATCAGGTTAGTAATTTAGAGGCACATTTCGAAATCACTTTCCAGAATAGCTGAAAGCATAGTTTTTATCAATAGGGTTCAAATGATTTCTAGGCATTCCTGAAAGCCTCTTAAGAAAGTGCATTAATCAGTAGCTCCAGAGCCCTTAAGAGAAGGTCTGTTTCAAGCGGGAAAAGGGATCAGAAAGAACCTGTATGAAGGGCACTTTAGTATCAGAAAACCTGAATCAATTCAAAAACAACTAAAATGAAGTCCTAAGACTGTGATACAAAGATAAATTGCCCTGTTTGTTATGAGTTAACAAAACAGATTCCATTCCAATGATTGGTCTTTGAGGCCACAGCATTTCTGGATCGAGACATTTCTTATCTCAACCTTGCTCTATATACAAGGACACTTCTGTTGGGGGGGAATTTCTCTCCCTTTGGTCATCATTTCAAAGTCCATAGCATCAACATTCTCATCAGCCATCAGTTATAGTGCACCCATTCAGAGAAGGGCATGACAATGTCAGCCTTAAGGCAGGGTGTGGGATCAAAAGAGATGTGGATTTGCAGTCTGAAATACTGGGTTTGAAATCCAGCTCTACCTTACTAATGGTGTGACTTTGAACAAATTACTTTCCTTCCCTGGGACTCCTCTATCTGTCAAAAGACAGAATTGGACTAGATGACCTCTAATATTTTTTCTACCTTCTACAATCTAGACCCCATGATTCTATAAGATTTCCTAGGGGCAGAAGGAAGGAGAAAAGTAAAAAAGGAAGAACCAATAAGCTCTGCTGACCAATTTTTAAAAAATGTTTCCATTTCAAGGTGACATTCAGAATAAAAGGTAATTTTTGTTTTGTTTTGAGTCTTGTTAAAATGCAAGTGTCTTTGAAGAGAGTAATCCATCAAGCAGTTATTAGTCATTATACTATTATCAAAGAAAGAAAGAGATGAAAGTAGGCTTTAATAGAGCAATAAGAAAAGAAAGACCAAAAGGTCATAAAGAGGATGAAGGTGGAAAGGAAAAGAGCATAGAATGATGAAGCCTGGAGCTGCTGAGAACAAACTCTGTTATGCCACAGTTCTCTTTCATTGTCCTGACTCGGTTTTCCTAATTATCCAGACTCAGTCCACCTCAGTTTCCCTAATTGTTTTGCTTCAGTTTATAATTGTTCTGCTCCATCTTGCAAAACCACTCCTCCCTCTTAATCAGAATATTTGATAAGGATAAAAGATCTTATATTTTAGAATATCAGAATACCCCATCCTAAGCTATTAAAATAACAGATACTATCTTATCAAGATGCCTCTCTCCATTTACAAAGGTAAAATCGATGGGGCTTTGCAAAAGATTGGGTATGGGAAGAGATGGCGGGGTAGGGGAGAAGGAGGATTGAAGAAGATATTTAGGTTGTCAGCCTGGGTGACTGGAACAGCGATGGTAATCTCAACAATAATAAGAAAGTTTGGAAGACCCACTACAATGGGATAGATAATTAAGGATTAATTATTAGATAAATTAGAAATTAGATAAGAGGAATGCCTTGCATGAAGATCTAATTGAGATTATGTAACACAAGTTTCCAATAGACTCAGCATGATTTTTATGATTTTCTTCATCTAGCAATACATACATAGAGGTGAATGAAATGAATGGTGGAAATTATTTAAGTCTGAGGTTTGGTAAGGCAAGATGGTTAGTATGATAAAGGGGCAAAGGATCCTAGGGAACAGTGTAGTTGAACTGATTAATCAAGAGTTCAAAATAAGAAAAGCAAAAGTATATATCTACTGAGGAGTGGACTATAGAGTGATGAAGAGAACTGAGAGCTCAAGGGTTTAGAGGTCATGGTTTGGATGAAGAACAGCATTTGGGATTGAGAGACAAAAGGAAAGATGGAATGACAACAGATTTTGATCAGATAATGGAATTCCAAAGTCCATTGTAATGCCAGAGAAACTGAGGCAATATAAAGATTAGGGAGTTTTTAATGTTTTATTTGAAAGGGAGAGATTTATTGGGACCAATGGTTTGGTTCCAGGGCTGAATGAGACTATCATCTTCAAGAATGCAGCAACCAATGTTGGATACAAAAATTCTTTTGTAGGGTAACAAGAACGATGACATAATGGGGGGAGGCACCTGGGATGGGGATGATAATGGGGGGAGGCACATGATATTCTAATTAATTGGGATGGGGAGAGGCACCTGATATTCTAATGATGTCTAAAATATAAGATCTTTATCCTATCAAACATTCTAATGATTAAGAGGGAAGGGTGGTGTTGCAGGATTGAGCATTAATTAGCAACTGAGGCAGAACAATTCAGGGAAACTGAGTCAGGGCAATAAAAGGGAACTGTGGCACAACACATAAACATGGAAGTGGAACATTTTTGGGTGATGGCAAGATCAAAAGTATGATCATCTTTGCCTATAGCTGAGAGATAGAGTAATAGGTCATGGAAAATGAGTAAAATAGGTAATTTTATTGAGAGATAATCAATATATATGTTTAAGGCCAGAAGTTAGGAAGGAGAGAAAAACTGTAGACTAGGCACTGAACTCACTGAGGAAAGAAAGGTAGCTCAAGTAGACAAAAGTTACCATAATTTTGAATGGGTGATAAAAATGTTTTGAATAAATCTTTAAAAGGAGACTTACTAGGTGATGGTGCTAGAGGGGAAATCTACAAGTAACAAGTAGGAAGAAATATTTTCAGCTCTACCACATCGTCGGGTAAAGAGGTGGCTATGGAGAAGGGAAGGCCTGGGCTAGAAAGGGATTCAGAGAGATCTCAGGGAGAGCCAGAAATGACTTATATGTATTAGAAAAAGCTAGAACTAAATGTAACTCAATTTTGGGTCCACTGTATTTTGTACCCATACTGCATTTCCTCTCCTTCAAACATCAAAATATGTATCTTTACTACCACTAAAAGATATAGACATGATGCCACTGCAGCTATTGTTTTTTAATAATAATAAATTTTAAAATCAGATTTGCCAAAGCAAAATGCTACTTTAAAGGCTCATTTCCAAAAAGGTATCTTTTACATTTACATTTATAACGGAAAAGCTGACAATTTCAAAACAAAATAGATAGCAACACAATTATTGTAGGAGACTTTAATGTTCCTTTCTCCAAATGGAGAATTTAGAACTAAAAGATTTATTTCTTCTTATGAATCGATACATTACAGAATATTCATACTTGTCAGCACTATTTTTACAATAATGGAGGATGTCTTAGGGCAGATAAATTATACATAAATGTTAAAAAAAAAAACAAAACTAACAGCTAGACTCATTTGTTTCTTTTTTTTATGTTTGTTTGTTTGTTTGCTTTTTGTTTTGAGTCTTGTAATGCCAGACAAACTGGGCAAGCTAGAAGTTAGAAAACAATTTAATAATTTATTTAATGGAAAGAAACTGGGACCAAATGGATCCATGGTTTGGTCCCAGGGCTGAACAAGAGAGAGACTATTGTCTCAAAGAATCCAGCAGTGAATGTCTGATACAAGATTCTTTTATAGGGTAACAAGAACAATGACATAATGGGGGAGGTACGTGGATGGGGATGACTTAATGGGGGGAGGCACCTAGGATGAGGATGGCTTAATGGAGGGAGGTACTAGAGAGGCTCCTGATATTCTAATGATGTCTAAAATGGATAAAGACCTTTATCCCATCAAACATTAAGAGGGAATAAGTATAGCCTAAGGTTTAAGATATAAGACCTTTATCCTAACATTAAGAGGGAATGGTTATAACCTGAGGCAGAGTAACTGAGTAAGCAATTAGGGAAACTGAGTCAGGACATTAAAAGAGAACTGTGGCACAACAGTTTTTAATAGGGTCTATAATTTTCTAATAGCCAACTACTTATGAAAACAAAACAAAAACCAGAATGTATTAAACTATAGGATTTCTACTCAAATGGTGTTTTAGCAATACATTGCACTCTAGAGGATTCTATATCTAGAGTTGAAATGCCCTCAGAGACCAGCCTCTTCAGTTGACAAATTAGGGAGATAAGATCTAGAGAAAGGAAGGTGACACAGGTAATAAATACAGATTTACTGAATTGTAAAAAAAAAAAAAAAAAAATCCTTATCAAGTAAATGGTATTGAGGAAGATGTAATGTTTATGAATTATGAAGCTATTCTCTTCATTTATTTCATTTATGCATTTTAAATGTAAACTAATTTTGCTCTATTGTTCCTGTTTCCTGCTGGGGGAATAGGGGAGTGGGAAAATAATAGAAAATAAAGGAATTCTGGGAAGAATTGCATTCCTTTGGTTCACAAATGCTATTTCTCCTATATTAATCAGATCATGTAAATCCCAAAAGATGTATGGTCCAGGTTTCATTGAATCTAAGGCAGGATTATGATTTTCTTCCAACTTCAGCTAATCAATTAATTACCGACTATGCTCCAGGCATGGTGCTGAATATCAAGGATACATGTACATGGTATGAATTTGTAGCAGGATATGTCCTTAGCACACATGCTGCATATTTTTATTATTATTGCTTTGTGTTCTGCCAAGTAATATTTCTAATAAAAAGTTAATGAATTTCAGCTGGCTGATATAAGAAGTACATCTGTGGGAGTTAAGGAGCTAAAGTGTACTGTTGTGGAAGTATATTACCTCCCTTCCCCCCATGGAGTTACCTGTAGATGTTCTTTTGGGAACTGCTGACCTACAAGCTGATTGCAGGTTGGATAAAGTGAATCAACTCAGAGAAAGAGAAGAGACATGGAAGAGATATTGGCTGTTGGGAGGTAGGGAGACTGGGGTGTGGCAAATCCACACTCCACAAATGAAACCATAGTTTAACATAGAAAAAGAGGAAGGAGGATAATTGAAAAGAAAAGAAATTAAGCCTTAGTTCATTAATCTTCATATAACGGATGAAGAAGAACAAAACTGAGTGTCTTAAATTAGCTTCCTCAATTTATTAAGGTACATATAGGTCAGAGCTTTTTACTTAGGTGACTCATCTATTTCCTTTGGTTAAGATAATTTGCAGTTGGAAGAGCAGTAAGAAGCTGCTCTTATTGAAAAATGAGTCAAATTTTCTTTCTACTGTGTAGAACTGGCTGTTCTCGAATAACGGGCATCAGGTTGATGGGCCAATGTTGTCCCCTTCCATGACCAGAAAGAAAACAGGACAATCATGATACTAATAATAAGTAGAAGTGAAGACTTAGTGTTTGAAAATTGATTAAAGAATACCTTTTCAGAAAAAAACTTCATATTTCAGAAAACTAAGTTTATCTGAAAGGAGTAGATATGTCTTAGAAGACCTACAGAGCCTAGTCTTTCAAATCTGCTTTCTCAGAGATTCAACTACTGGAAAATGTCACTGCCTTTCTCCTCTTTGCTCCTCTTTGCTCCTCTCCTCTCCTCTCCTCTCCTCTTCTTTTCCTCCCTTCCTCCCTTTCAATGCATTAGTATTTTCCCTGTTCAAAAAAATTATAGATAGCAAACTCACACCTCCTGCTCTCTTAATCCCTGTAGTTCAGAATTATTCTCTGCCAACATAAAAATCCTGAATTTCAGCAACAACCTATCTTCCTACTCTCTCTTTATGACTAATGTCAGCAAATCTGGTATTCCAATTCAACCTTACACATTAACTGGTGGAGTGACATTTAACTTCTGTCTGCCTCAGTTTTCCCAATTATGAAATGGAGAGACTAGCAACACCTACCTCTCAGGGTTTTGTGAGGATCAAAAGAAATAATATTTGTTAAGTGCTTAGCATAACTCCTGGAACATAACAGGTATTCAATAATTTTTTTTTCATTTCCTTCCTTCTTTGCTTTCTTCTTGCCTTCCAGTTTTTCCCTTCCTCCCTTCTTCCTTTTTTCCTATTCATTTCAATTCCTCCCCCCCTCCCAGGCCTTACCTTCTACTGCTGTCCTTTTCAGTTATGCCTCTTAGACCACTATTATATTATAAACAAACTCTCCTTGATCCTCTCAAACTCTTCCAATCTTCTGGCCTAGAAAGAAAACTGGTTTTCTCTGATTGAAACATCATCTTGGTCATTATTTCTAATACCCACTGCTTCTTCTCTCACATTCCTGTCACCCTGAGCAAAGAGAAATAAGCATAGTCCTTGTTCCCTACTGCTACTTATAGGTGTTCCTGCTACCATCATTATTCAATATCTCTTCCTTTGAAGTCTGCTCTATCTATTATACTGTCTTGCCCAGATCCCTTTTGTAATCACTTATCAGCTAAATAACCCTAACCAACTCTCTTTTTTTTCACCAAAGAGTTTAGTATTTTCATAGTCTTCCTCTCTACCTCAATCTCAGACTCTCAAACTTGAAGAATACAACTTTGACATTGATGCTCCATTCATATGGGCACCTTCCATTTAACTAGCCTCCTCAACTTCTCTAATTTCGATTTCCAACCTTGTTAAAGGAAGGGAAACATAGGTCAATGATCCCATGAATTTTAACTCTGAAATTCTCCTCCTTAATGATAATATCCCTTTCCTCCATCTTTATTAACACCTTTTTATTACTAAACTTATTTTTAATCTTCATTGTAACTTCTAGTCTTTTTGTCCCTTCCTTTTCTCTAGGACTATACCCTTATTCTGACCACATTTTCCTCCTTTCTCAGTGTAGCAGTAGGGACAAAACAAACAAAAATAAAAGAAGTTCCCTTTTCATGATTTTAGGTTCCTAGCAATTGCTCTGAAATATTTCTCCAGTTTTCACTTACATTCATGGGTTAGATTTCCTTTTTTTTTTTTTTTTTTTAAGGCTGGGGTTAAGTGACTTGCCCAGGGTCACACAGCTAGGAAGTGTTAAATGTCTGAGCGCAGATTTGAACTCGGGTCCTCCTGAATTCAGGGCTGGTGCTCAATCCACTGCACCACCTAGCTGCCCCTGGGTTAGATTTCCAAAAGGTAGTTGCTGCTTCAAGATTCCTGACATTATAGCCCATGATTCCACAAATATGTGCTTCCCATTGGCAATCAGCCATAGACATAATTAGTTCTTAGCAAAGGCAGTTATCAAGATGACACAGTAAAACAGTAGCCACAAGCTTCTCCCCTCCCATAAATTTGTGGTATACTCTTCCCTAAATATTCACAACATCTATGGGAAAAAGTGAAATTAAACTTAAAATACAATGATAGTGAGACACATGTGTTTGGGAAAAATTGCTCTCACATGTCCTGAAACTCTAAGGCCTGGAAATGTTTTGTTTCTTTGTAGAGACTTCTAAGCTCTATTTGGGTATAACACTTCTGTTATGTGGCCAGTTACTGCTCCATCTCCAGTTGATCTATATCTTGCTCTCTGGAGGGGACAGTGAGGCAGGTGACCTTGCACAGCCCTTCCTCACTTAAACCCTACTCACTAGCATCATCTCCTTGATGTTATAGTCCTCTTCAAGAACCAAGGATGATAAACAACAACAACAATCCTGCTTCTCTCCATACATAGCCAGCTCTCTTCTCTGTTAGCAAGGATCCCATTCCTCAAAGCTGCTGCTTCTCTCAAACAACTGCCTTTTTATTCTTATATTTGCCTGGAGCATGTATTTCTGCATGTTCAATTATGCTTCATACTTTTTAAGACCAATGAAATCTGGAGCTGCTCGATGAAGTGTCTTTCTCTGCTGAAGTCACTGATAGATACTATGACCCATGGAAGAGGGAGTAGATCCAAGGAGAAAGTTTGTGCATTTTTGTTTATTAGTGATTATTTTTCTGATTGCACACAAACATATGTTCAGATTCTATCTTATACATTTTCCTATTGAATCTCCTTAGAGAAACTTATAAGGGTATCAACTAAAAAGCTAAGCAATATGGCAACTAATGATATTTTGCTGCTGAAGTAGATAAGGTTTGCTGTTAGCCTTCCTTAGGGCTAAGGAACACTGGCACAAAAACCCTAGGGAACTCTGTTTTTCATAGGCGACTTCACTCAGAACAATTCTGGAATAAGAATTTAAACATGTATTTACCATGTCTGTAATCTGTAATATTATGTACATAATTGAATCTATTGCTTCATTTGCATTTTCCCTATCTCCATATTTCCAACTGTCAGAGTTTCATACTCAGCTTGTCCAAAGATTCCTTAGTTGTACTTATTTCCTTCTTTATCTTGAATGTGGTGTCTTACTTTGATGCTGACAAGACTGTTTTTTTATTGAAGTCTTAAATCCTAAAAATTATAGGGTTTAAGTTTGTTGGGTTTAGCTGAATTGAATATTCAATATTATCATTTTATGAATTTGGTTAATTTGTTATGTGTGCATCATTTTCATTATTTCTAAAAAGTTTTTTGGTTATGATTTCTTGACATAAAGTGATCAGATTTTTTTTTTTTTAATATTTGTTTTCCTGGAAAGCTAACAATTCTTAAATTTCCTATCTTTGATCTGTTTTCTAGATTTATCACATTTCCTTGTATTCTTTCTTTTTTTCCCTTGTAGAAATATTTTAGATATTTTCTTTTTTGTTTCCACTCTTCCCTTTCCTAGCCCATCATCCAGTAAAATAATTGCATATTTCACTGAATTTATTGCTTCGTTGCATTTTCCATATCTCCATATTTCCAAATGTGTGAGTTCATATTCAGCTTATCCAAAGATTCCTTAGTTGTATTCAGTTCCTTCTTTATATTTATCTTGTGACTTATTTTTGTACCTTAATTTTTTTAGTGTGTTTATTATCCATTTTGACATGAGTTAAGAAAACTTCATTTTTGTTTTAGCTACTACACTTGGTACTATTTCAGTAAATTTCTTCTGGCATTTTTGCCTTTGCTTCTTTATCCATATTATCTCCTATTGTGTTGGATATTTTCTTCAGTTTGCTCATTTCTTTGAGTGATTTTCCAAAAGTTCGTTTTATGATCCTTATGATTTTTTCCCTTTATTTTATTCCTGTTTTAGGCTGAGATATTGAAGAGACATGCTCCCCTATAAATTCTTGTCTGCCATCTTTCCATAGAATATTCATATAGAAATTCCTATAGAACATTCATGTTGTTCTTCAATATATATCTTGAATTCTTATTTCTGTTTTACAAAATAAGTGGAGCTAGAGAAAAGTTAGTTTAAATGAAAACTTTCCCTCTCCCAAATCTGAGGATTTTTTTTTTAAACTTTTTTTTGTGCATAAAAAAGTTTTGTGAAAAGTTTTGGTTGATTCCCAGAAATAGTAGATTTTTCAGATTCTCCTATCAACCAAAGAAATGCAGATTCCAAAGTGGCTGAGGTGAAAATAAAATGTGGAAGGAAAGTATAGCTCTTTTCAAAAATCTAAAGTTAATTTAAGTCATACAATCAATTAGATGCTGACATATTCCAGAAATATCAGTTCAGTTGGCTAAAAATACAGACTTTCCTCTCCTCAGATGTTTCCCACTTCACTGCTTATGGGAGTGTTTGTTTCAGCATTTCTAACTAAAATTACATCCTTCTCTCTTCCCACGTGGGTATCATTTCATAACTTGCTGCTTTTAAGTCATGTTTGCAGGAACTCAAGAAATTGTAGGCAAATAAAACATCAGTCTAAACAGCATTTCAAGTGTCCTGATTGTTCTTCAGTTGTTCTCTTTATTTTTCTAAAACAAAATAATATTAAAAACAATACAACAACAATCACAAAACAAAACTAGAATGGTGAAACCATCCACTCTTTAAAAGTTATTTTTGATACCAAAGAGATAGCTTGTGCCAAGATAAGCATCTAGGTCCCTTCCCCACTCCACCCCTAAAAAAAGGAAGAGAAAAAAATACTAAATCAAAAATACCCTGACTCACAACTCAGAAATAACACTTAATTCAATTTTTCAAAAAAATCAAATTATTAGAATTTAAAATATTCTTTCTTTTGTTCTTATTTCCTTAACCTTTGCATTTATTTTTATTGTTTCTCTAAAAATTAAGGACATGGCAACAAATTTAGGTTCCTTAGTAAATGCAATCAAAGCCTACAAACATTCTTTACTAAGTATCCAGTCCCAATTTATTTCAATAGACAGAGCTCAGTTAATGGGGAAATGTTTTGTTTTAATACTTATAAACCAAGAAAGTCACTGTCTCCTTCCAAAACTTTCAGCTACTTTGACAAAACCATGGATTTTTCAGTCCAGAGCCATGTTCTGTTAACAGGATTGCCAGGAATTGACATTCAAGGTGATCACTATATTTGAAAGAATACTCCTGAAACACACTGCAGTTCCAGTGAGATTTAACTAGAATGAGTATCTCCAAGTACCTAATTAAAAGTAAATGTTTAAAAAATATTTCCCCATTCAGTTGTGTGTGCCCCTCTCTGACCCCATTTAGGTTTTTTTTTGGCCAACCATACCTAAGTGATTAGCCATTTCTTTCTCCTGTGTTCATTGAATAGATGAGGAAACAGACTTGCTAGTGTCTGAGGCCAAATTCGAACTCAGGAAGAGGAGTGTTCCTGACTTCAGGGCTGCATTTTAACCATCACATCACTTAACTGTCCTTAAAAAAAATATAGACCACTGTTAAAATCTAACTGCACTAGTCTTAGCACATTAGAAAGCTATAAATACATATGATGTTATAGTAGATCATGATTACTAATTAGTATCTGACCCAAAAATAAAATGATGAAAATCATGTGTTACTTCTATTACTTCTGGTTTTATAGTTCTGTGTGTTAGATATTTGATTTATTTTATTTTATTTTCAGCTTAGACACCAAAAAAGAAACCAAAAGACATTCCCATAAACCCAGCAGAGTACAAAAGGAAGATTCATCTCTCAACCCTCATTTCTCACACCTTAATATTTGGTGGCCCCCTCAGGGATCCCCAAAATGTTGACAAAGGTAACCTTTCTCTTGCTGTTGTCTATTCTATAGCTGGGACACCCAAATGCCCAGGAACACTGGGGCCATTGGGAGCTTCTATGCTCCAGCAGAATTCTTTGGCTGGGAATGCTCAGATTGGGAATTGGTTTTTGATAAAAGTCCTGTTAATCAGGGAACTTTTGTCATTTCTCTCCACTTCTAAGAGGACAAGTCACCATAGAATCTGGGAAATCTAAGATTTGTGGCAAAATGGGACAATCCACCTCTATCTCTATCCCTAAGGATTCTTCCTTAGACAATCAAGAGATTGTCAGACAAACAGAGGCAAATTCGGCTTAGAAAATCTCAAAACTAAAAAGCTTAAATTAAAACAGCACTGCAGGATGCTGCTTAAATTTGCTGAAGGGAGATCAAAATTAGATGCTAACCTTTTAAATAACTCCTTCCTTTCCACTCCTTTAGGGACACAGGACCTTATGTCTGACAATATTTCTTTAATTCTATCCCTCTCACCTCCTGAGACTTCCCAGCCCCCACTCCTCAATTCCCTCTGATACAAGGAGTGGGACCCCTTTTTCTCCTCCTCAGGATACTGATTTAGCCACCCCTTCTAACCTCTGCCTCCTGAGAGAAGCAGCAGACTCAGAATAGAGGTGTCTCCTTCAATGTCAGATCTCTCCCAGGCTAAGGAAAAACTAAGGACCCAGTTTATTGAGGGATCTAAGGCCAATGCCCTCCAATTTGATCTTTCCTAGGAAGATGTTAATATTAAACAATCTGCTCCAGATATACAAAGGAAGCTACAAAAGCCAGCTTTGGGCTCTCAAACTTCTCCCACTCAGTTGTTAGAAACAGCTGTTGGAGTCTTTAATAATAGGGAGCAAACTGCAGCAGAGGAAAAAGACCGCAGAGTTGAAGCTAGAAATGGAGTACATTTTTTATCTGCTAGATCCAGGAACCACAGGTGTTCTTGCTTCAGGTATCTTGAATAGGGCCATTGAGCCCAAAACTGTCCTTGGAAACTCCCTGGAGAAACTGAGCAAGATAGAGATTAGAGAGTATTCAATACAGAGTTTATTAAATGGAGAGATTTACTGGGGCCAATGGATCCATGGTTGGTCCCATGACTGAACAAGACTATCCTCTCAAAGAATCCAGCCCTGAATTGAATTCGGCATTCTTTTATGCTGATGGGGTAACAAGAACAATGACATAATGGGGGATGTACCTGGATGGGGATGACCTAATGGGGGAAGGAACCCAGGATGAGGATGACATAATGGAGGGAGGTACTGGAGAGGCTCCTGATATTCTAATGATGTCTAAAATGGATAAAGACCTTTATCCCATCAAACATTAAGGGGGAATAAGTATAGCCAAAGGTCTAAGATATAAGACCTTTATCCTAACTTTAAGAGAGAATGGTTATAATCTGAGGCAGAGTAACTGAATAGGACAGTTAGGGAAACTGGGTCAGGACATTAAAAGAGAACTGTGGCACTACAGGTCCTTTCCTTGGGTGCAAGCAGGAGAGGCACTGGCAGAGAGACTGCCTATAGGGGACAAGCTGCCCCTACAATGTCCTGCCCTCCGGCCAGAGTTTGGGACTTGGTCAAACTCCCGCTCACTCCACCAGGACAGCCCATGCCTGGATGTGGCCAGTGAGACCATTTAATTTCTTTTTGCTACTGGGATTTCTTCCTTCTTGCTCTGGCACTCTGGTCTCACTTGCCCCTCCCCCCCTAGAATGGAGATAGAAGGGAAACTTAAGAATTATTTGGAGACTTTCCCTCTATCTTGCCAGTTTGTTGACCTGTTGTTTAAACTCTTGTTTCTGGCTTGGAAAGACTTGCAAGAACTGATGCTGAGTGAAATGAACAGAACCAGAAGATCTACCCAGGTCACTTATACCTTCAGAATCTAATACTTAATGTGCAACAAGAAAATGGTATTTACACACATATATTGTATCTAGGTCATATTGTAACACATGTAAAATGTATGGGATTGCCTGCAATCGGGGGGAGGGAGTGGAGGGAGGGAGGGAAAAATTTGGAAAAATGAATACAAGGGATAATGTTATTAAAATAAATAAATAAATAAATTATTGTTTCTTATTATTCCCTCCTATCCTGCTTCCTTATTGGTGTGGGATTTAATGGTGAAATTGGGGACTCAATTTTCTCTTCTCAGATCTCCAGATGGTTTTTTTGTGCTGCTCTCAAAGCCCTTCCATAGTCCCTCTGAAATCTGGGAGAAAATAGAATCCTTTATCTGGGACCAAGGTGCCTGGGGGAGCCACTCATGACACCCCAGCTTTAGTTAAGGTGCAGAACCCTAGTGTATTTCCTCATAAACATCACTACCCAATAAAGCCAAAAGCTAGGGAGTGATTACAGCCTTTGATTGAGAAATTTCTTAAGCACAAGCTTTTAGTTTCCTTGAGTCTCCCTGCAACACTCCAATTTTTTCAGTTAGAAAACTGAATGGGACTTTTCTTATGGTGCAGGACCTCTGGGCAATTAATGAAGCAATCATTCTGATTCACCCCATCTTGCTTAATCCTTTTACTATTCTTACTCAGATCCCAGGAAACACAAAGTGGTTCTCCATCCTAGATCTTAAAGATTTTCTTTTGTATAACTTTGCATAAAGACTCACTATTTCTCTTTGCTTTTGAATGGGTGAAGCCAGGGAAACATCTTCTTGTCAACTAACAGACAATCTAGGCCCAAGGCTTCTGAGATAGCCCACACATATTTGGACAGGCACTGGCTAAATATTTAAGGGATATGGCAGAAACTAGGCATGGACCCACATTTAACACCACATACTAAGATTAGATCAAAATGGGTCCAAGATTTAGGCATAAAGAACGAAATCATAAATAAATTGGAGGAACATGGGATGGTTTACCTCTCAGACTTGTGGAGGAGGAAGGAGTTTATGTCCAAGGGAGAACTAGAGACCATTATTGATCACAAAATAGAACATTTTGATTACACCAAATTAAAAAGTTTCTGCACAAACAAAACTAATGCAAACAAGATTAGAAGGGAAGTAACAAATTGGGAAAGAATTTTTACAGTTAAAGGTTCTGATAAAGGCCTCATCTCCAAAATATACAGAGAATTGACTTTAATTTATAAGAAATCAAGCCATTCTCCAATTGATAAATGGTCAAAGGATATGAACAGACAATTTTCAGATGATGAAATTAAAACTATTTCCACTCATATGAAAGAGTGTTCTAAATCACTATTGATCAGAGAAATGCAAATTAAGACAACTCTGAGGTATCATTACACACCTGTCAGATTGGCTAAGATGACAGGAACAAATAACGATGAATGTTGGAGGGGCTGTGGGAAAACTGGGACACTGATGCATTGTTGGTGGAATTGTGAAAGAATCCAACCATTCTGGAGAGCAATCTGGAATTATGCCCAAAAAGTTATCAAAATGTGCATACCCTTTGACCCAGCCATACTACTACTGGGCTTATACCCCAAGGAACTACTAAAGAAGGGAAAGGGACCTGTATGTGCCAAAATGTTTGTGGCAGCCCTTTTCATAGTGGCTAGAAGCTGGAAGATGAATGGATGTCCATCAATTGGAGAATGGTTGGGTAAACTATGGTATATGAATGTTATGGAATATTATTGTTCTATAAGAAATGACCAACAGGAGAAATACAGAGAGGCTTGGAGAGACTTACATCAACTGATGCTGAGTGAAACAAGCAGAACCAGAAGATCATTATTCACTTCAACAACAATACTGTATGAGGATGTATGCTGATGGAAGTGGATTTCTTCAACATAGAGAAGAGCTAATCCAATTCCAATTGATTAATGATGGATAGAACCAGCTACATCCAGAAAAGGAACACTGGGAAATGAATGTAAACTGTTATTTTTACCTTCTGAATCCAATTCTTCCTGTGCAACAAAAAATTCGGTTCTACACACATATATTGTATCTAGAATATACTGTAATATATTTAACATATATAAGACTGCTTGCCATCTGGGGGAGGGGGTTGGGGGAGGAAGGGAAAAAATCTGAATAAAAAAAAAATCTGAATAGAAGTAAGTGCAAGGGATAATGTTGTAAAAAATACCCATGCATATGTATTGTCAAAAAAATATTATAATTATAAAAAAAAAATAAAAATTAAAAAAAGTTAAAAAAATAAATAAATAAATAAATAAATAAATATTTAAGGGAATTGGAGTTGCTTAAAAGCAGTATCATCCAGTATGTGGATGATATTTTAATCAGCAGTCCCACCCGAAAAGCTTTCCTGGATGCAACCATAAAAACCCTTAATTTTACCCTAAAAGCCAAACTGACTTCTGGCCCTGCCCTGGCTCTATCTAATTTAGAAAAGCTTTTCACTCTGTATGTAGATGAAAGGCAGAGCCAGGCCCTGGGGGTTTTAACTCTGGGATCTGATGCCAAATAGGATGCCTGCTTCTCAAAGGAACTGGGTTCAGTTTTCCTAGAATGTGCCTTAGAGCAGTGGGCTATGGCCTTTCTAATTGAAGAAGTTTCAAAACATACTTTGAGGCACCAGAGCATTTTAGAAGCCTAAAGGCATCAGAGGCTTACCCTCAATAGCACCCTGGAAGCTAAACCACTGCCCCCTGGCAGAAAGCTGAGCTCATTACCCTAACCAGAGCTGGGGAAGGGAATGAGAGTGAACATGTATACTGACTCCAAATATGCTTTTCATATTTTGCACGCTCATGGGGATATATGGAAAAAAAGGGGACTTTTGACAGCAAAGAATTCTTCTATTAAATATGCAGGAGAAATTCTACAGCCAGGACAAGTTGTCCACAAACCCAGAGAGATTTCAGTCATATTTTGTTAACACCAGAAGGGAGATTCACTTCAAGCCAA
Source organism: Sminthopsis crassicaudata (assembly GCF_048593235.1). NCBI lineage: Eukaryota > Metazoa > Chordata > Mammalia > Dasyuromorphia > Dasyuridae > Sminthopsis > Sminthopsis crassicaudata. The sequence continues at coordinate 114,342,793 of NC_133622.1, forward strand.
GGAGAATAGAGTTGCAGATTTAGCTACTAAAATTGCTGCCCATTCATCCCTGATTATGTCACCTTTAATCCCCTTGCTCCCTGACACCCTTTTTTCCATCTGACTAGTTTCAAACATCCTCAAGCCAACTTTTAATCCGAGAGGCAAATCAGTGGAAACTTATTTTTGGTCTTCATCAGACTACACACTTGGGAAGAAATGCTCTTCAATCCCTTGTGAAACACATTTTTATTGATCACAAACTGGGAGAAACAATCAGACAAATATGCTGGACTTGCCCAGGTTGTGCCCACATAAATCCTAAAGGAGCTGTTAAACCTCCCCCTCTCCTAAAGCCTATTTAGAGAAGAGGCACATACCCAGAGGAAGACTGATAAATAGACTTTACCCCTGAAAATACTGGAGAAAGAAGAGTGAAATTGTCTGTGCCCCTCCTTCTCTTACTCTCACTCTTCTTCCTAACTCTTTCTCACGCCAAGAATGAGAAATTTGCTCCTAGAATTTTCTCTCTGACTTTCTTGATGTCCCTCCCAATAGCTTCAGTTAGGGAGCTCCATGGACAGTGGGGACATTCAGGATTGTTGGGTGGGCCATCAGCATCCTTAAGGCAGCCCACAGATGGGAACTGTTGCATTATTTGCAAAGGCCCCATTCCCAAATGTCACCCCACTTTTAAGTGAGATTTGTTTCCTCCAGGTTTCAAGCTACGAACTTCCAGCTACTCGTTCAGTCTGAAGATCATAGGACAACTTACTTGGACACTCAACATTTTCTAGATGTTGCTGCTGCCACCTTCAGATTTTGCACTTCCCCTCCTGGCCTGGAACACCCATTGAACAAAAGGACAATTCTATGACCCTGGTCAGTTTGAAGCAGCTACAGAAGATAAGACCTTCATCCCTTTGCCCCAAAAGATTTTGGGGTGATTGCTTGAGGGAGGAATGATGTAAACTGTGTTCCCTTTCATCTTTGGGGGAAAGGTAGACCTGGGTCTCTCTGCCTCTGGGAGGGGCCTTATTCTCCTAGGGGAAACTCTCAGATAGTAATCTCATTCAATTCAATTGGAGAATTTTGCCTGAAGCATAATTATTACTCTTTATTGAGTTGAAAATTAGTCTCTTAAATTCATCTTGAGATTGGTCCTCAGTTCAGGGCCAAAAACCCCAGTATACTCAAAGGCTATATGCCCAAACCTTTGCAAAATATCCTAACAGGATTTTGCTTTCTAAGAAAGTTGTTTTCTTAGTGTAATAAACCCATTTTTTGCCACACCTCACACCTATATTCATTTGGGTTTGTGAATTCTTTCTCAAAAAGCCTGTGACTGGCCAGGGGCCCTACTGATGTCAGGGGGATCTCTCAACCCTCGTTTTTCATACCTCAACAATTTTGCTGGGTCTGTAATGCCGGAGAAACTGAGCAAGATAGAGATTAGAGAATATTCAATATAGAATTTATTAAATGGAGAGATTTACTGGGACCAATGGATCCATGCTTGGTCCCAGGACTGAACAAGACTATCCTTTGAAAGAATCCAGTCCTGAATATTGGATACAGCATTCTTTTATAGGTAACAAGAACAATGACGTAATGGGGGAAGTACCTGGATGAGGCTGACCTAATGGGGGGAGACATCTAGGATGACATAATGGGAGGTACTGGAGAGACTCCTGATATACTAATGATTTCTAAAATGAATAAAGACCTTTATCCCATCAAACATTAAGAGGGAATAACTTATAGCCTAAGATCTAAGATATAAAACCTTTATCCTAACATTAAAAGGGAATGGTTATAACAAGAGTCAGAGTAATTGAATAGGACAATTAGGGAAACTGGGTCAGGACATTAAAAGAGAACTGTGTCACAACAGGTGAAAGGGTATAGGTAGTTTAATAATTCTTTGGGCATAATTCCAGATGGTTCTCCAAAAATAGTTGGATCAGTTCATAGTTCCACCTATCAGTTCCCCACATCCCCTGTAATGCCAGAGAAACTAAGGCAAGATAGAGATTAGAGAGTTTTTAATATTTTATTAATGGGAGAATATAATTGACTGGACAGGACTCTTGTCTCAAAGTATCCAGTGACATGAATCCCAAATCTTTTTTCAGTACTTTTAAACAAAGAAAGAAAAGAGCGGAAAGTTTTCAGAACCATTTGGTTCTGTCAGGATGGGGGGAGGCTATAAATTCTTACTAGAAGCCAGAGTCAGGATATCTGAATAAATAGAAGTAAAGATGTCAATGAGGTATCCGGGATAGTCTTATCTTTTGGAATATTTAGAGGGGTAGTTCCATAAATTCTTGAGGGCAGAAGGAGTTAGGAGCCAGGAAGCCTGATCTCCCCCTCATCTTGAGTCTCACATTGACAATTTATAACCTTAGAGCAAATGATCCTCAGTCTTAATGAACCAGAGTGGGGTTTTACATCTAAGGGGATTGAGGCAGAACAGTTAAGGCAACTGAGGTAGAACAATTCAGGGAAACTCAGTCAACACAATTAGGGAAACTGAGGTAGAACAGTTCAAGGAGACTGTGGCATAACACCCTTCCAACATTTGTCATTTTCCTCTTCCATTATTTTAGCCATCTAAGCATTGGAATGCTTATTTTTTTATAAGAGTTTCATGTTTTAATTTTTTAAGCATGGAGTTTGCGTGAAAGTATGATAGGAGTTATAGGTTATTTGTACCATGCTTTTATATAAATTATGACACATATATCAATGTATTTATTAATCCTTTGCATTTTAAGCATTTCTTGTGTAGTGGAAGGCAAAAATTGTTGAATTATGTCTTACCTACTTTGAATATTACGTACCTTTCTAGAAAAAAATATTATTAATCCCTATTGGGTAGTGCTTAGACCTGAGCCTCACCTTGGCTAAAATGATTCATAACTTGAGACAATTCATTTAACTTTTCTGTGCCTTGGTTTCCTCATTGTAAAAAGAAGAGTGATAGTAATTACTAACTAGCCCTACCTCATAAAAATAAAGGATAAAATATACTATTATTGTTAAAGTATCTTAAAAATGTAAAATATTAAATAAATGCAAAAATATTTATATTAGACCTTGCTAATGAGCTCATAATCTAATTTAGAGTACAGGTTAATAAACAGATAAGTTAATTCAGAGATGTTAGATTCTTCCTATGTATTCTTCAGACAATATATATTTTCACTAAAATAAGGTACATATTTTAAAGGTTACTTAATAATAAATGCCTAATGTAAGATTCTTTAAGAATAACAAAACTGCAGAAATTCTTACTATAAGGATTTAATAATTATGTTAAAAATATAATAAAATATAAATCCATTCAGATACAAGAAATAAATTGTGACCAAAGAAGAACTAGAGGTGATTATTGATCACAAAATAGAAAATTTTGATTACATCAAGTTAAAAAGCCTTTGTACAAACAAAACTAATGCAAACAAAATTAGAAGGGAAGAAACAAACTGGGAAAACATTTTTACAGTTAAAGGTTCTGATAAAGACCTCATCTCCAAAATACACAGAGAATTGACTCTAATTTATAAGAAATTAAGCCTTTCTCCAATTGATAAGATGAACAGACAATTTTCAGATGATGAAATTGAAACTATTTCCACTCATATGAAAGTGTTCCAAATTACTATTGATCAGAGAAATGCAAATAAAAACAACTCTGAGATACCACTACACACCTGTCAGATTGGCTAAAATGACAGGAAAAGATAATGATGAATGTTGGAGGGAATGCAGGAAAACTGGGACATTAATGGTGGAGTTGTGAAAGAATCCAACCATTCTGGAGAGAGCAATCTGGAATTATGCCCCAAAAGTTATCAAACTGTGCATACCCTTTGATCCAGCAGTGCTACTTATATATTATATTATATTGGGCTTATATCCCAAAGAAATACTAAAAAAGGGAAAGACACCTGTATGTGCCAAAATGTCTGTGGCAGTCTTTTTTGTAATGGCTAAAAACTGGAAAATTAATGGATGCCCATCAACTAGAGAATGGTTGGGTAAATTGTGGTATATGAATATTATGGAATATCATTGTTTTGTAAGAAATCACCAGCGGGATGAATACAGAGAGGCTTGGAAAGACTTACATGAACTGATGCTGAGTGAAATGAGCAGAACAGGAGATCATTATACACTTCAACAATGATACTGTATGAGGATGTATTCTGATGGAAGTGGATATCTTTGACAAAGAGAAGATCTAATTCAGTTCTAATTGATCAATGATGGACAGAATCAGCCACACCCAGAAAAGGAACTATTTGCACTTTTGTTTTTCTTCTCAGGTTATTTTTACCTTCTAAATCCAATTCTCCCTGTGCAACAAGAGAACTGTTCAGTTCTGCACACATATATTGTATCTAGGATATACTATAACATAATTAACATGTATAAGACTGCTTGCCATCTAGGGGAGGGGGTGGAGGGAGGGAAGGGAAAAATCGGAACAGAAGTGAATGCAAGGTATAATGTTGTAAAAAATTACCCAGGCACATGTTCTGTCAATAAAAAGTTGTAATAAAAAAAAAAAGAAAGAAAAGAAAACAAATGTTATATATTTCTCCCATGTCTAACATATAATGGACTACTTGCCATCTAGGGGAGGGAAAATTGGAACATAAGGCTTTGCAAGGGCTAATGTTGAAAAATTGTCCACATATATGTTTTGAAAAATAAAAAGAGAAATTTTAAAAAAGAGAAAAAAATGTTATAAAATCTGGGGGGTGGATCAGGAAAGCATTCATTTTTATATTTACTTTTTAAGCTCTTTGTGGAGAATTGAGCTTTTGATACTTTCAGAGAGATTCTTGAATTAATCTACAATGGTTATTACTATAAAGATTATGTAGTCTTTTTATTGACATTGTAGTCTTTTTAACTCAATATAAATGGATTACATTACAAGGGAAGAATTTGTTTAAAAAATCTTTAGGTTCTTTACCAATCATGTTAAAAATATTTCCACTTTAGTTAATGTTATGGTACAGTTCTCCTTTATTGTCCTGACTCAGTTGACCTAATTATGCTGACCCAGTCCTGATTCAGTTTCTTTAATATTTCTACTTCAGTTTATAATTGTCAGCTCAAAGCTCAGTCCTACAAAACCTCCCCTCCCTCTTTATTAGATTATTTGATAAGGATAAAAGATCTTATGTTTTAGAATATCAGAATGCCTCTTCCCATTCCAAGCTATCAAAATATCAGATACTGTCTTATCAAGATGCCTTACCCCATTACCCAGGTGCCTGTCCCCATCTCTGGTAGCTTACTCCAACACCTGGACTCCACTTCTGCCTCAATCTACCCCTTGAGTCTGTATATAAGTCATTGAGAACTCACATTGTTGGCTGGATTCTTGGAGACAATAGTCTTATTCAGCCCTGGGATCAAATCATGGATCCATTTGGTCCCAGTAAATCTCTCCCTTTTTAATAAATTATTAAATTTCTCTAATCTCTATCTTGCCTCAGTTCCTCTGGCATTACAAGTTAAGTTGTAAAAGAAGAATCCAATGATCAATTCTGATGGACATAGTTCTCTTCAACAATGAGATGATTCAGACCAGTTCCAATGGTCTTGTGATGAAGAAAGCCATCTGTACTCAGAGAGAATACTATGGGAACTGAATGTAGTTCACAATATAGCATTTTTACTCTTTTTGTTGTTGTTTGCTTGCATTTTATTTTCTTTCTCATTTTTTCTGGTTTGATTTGATTTTTGTTGTGCAGCAAAATTATCATATAAATATGTATGCATATATTGGATTTAACACATATTTCTACATGTTCAACATATATTGGACTACTTACCATCTAGGGGAAGGAATGGGGAAAGGGAGGGAAATTGGAGCACAAGGTTTTGCAAGGATTACTGTTGAAGAATTCTTCATGGATATGTTTTGAAAAATAAAAAGCTTTAATAAAGAAAAAAGAAAAAGAAGAACCAAACAAAAGGGAAAAACCACACAAAATTTTTTTTAAAATTAAGAATGTTTTGATCTGAATTCAGATTCTATAGTTCCTTCTCTGAACATGAATAGCATTTGCCAGGATGAGTTTTTTGGAATTGTCTTAGATCATTGTTTTGCTGAGAAGTGCTAAGTCTACTACAGTTAATTGTTACAATGTTGCTGTTGCTATGTACAATGTTCTCCTGGTTTTGTTCACTTCACTCAGCATTAGTTTTTATAAATCTTTCCAGGTTTTTTCTGAAATTTTCCTGCTGATCATTTCTTATAGAAGTATAGTATTTCATTACATTCATATACTACAACTTGTTCATCCACTCAGTTGATGTATACCACAATTTCCAATTCTTTGCTATTACAAAAAAAAAAAAAGCCACTATAAATATTTTTGTTATGTGGGTCTTTTTCCATTTTTAATGATCTCTTTGGAATACAAACCATACCAAATTGCTTACTGTCTTGGGGTGGGGAGAGGAGAGGGAGAAAAATTGAAATACAAAGTTTTGCAAAGGTAAATGTTGAAAACTATATTTGCATGTATTTGGAAAAGTAAGATATTATTAATACAAAAAAATAGTCAAATTAGTTATCTTTTATCATATCTTAGTGTGATGAGAAGATTACTTTCAATTCCCATCATGCCTTTGTTAACAAGCCTAAATCCATGGTAATCATCTTGGGAGCAAGGTGAAAAGGAATTCATTAGAGTGAATTTTTCTTTGTTACACTTCTTCAACAACTAAATTGCTTCACTCCTTATTCTGGAAAATCCACCTTTTGTGTCTCCTATTTATAATGCCTGGGACAAATTATTTATATTCTCTGGGCCTCAGTTTTCTCATTTGCATAATATGGGAATTGCTCTATTCTTCCTGTTTTCCCTGCAGCCTTGGACACTGTCAATCATCTTCTTTTCCTTCTAGGTTTTCATGACACAAGTCTCCTATACTCTTATACTTCTATACTCTCCCTACCCATTTGACCACTCCTCAGTATCTGTTGCTGGATCTTCATCCAGGTTGCATCCACTAACCATGAGTATCCCCCCAAGACTCTGTCATAGACCCTCTTCTCCTTCTATACTATTTTGCTTGATGAGTTCAATAATTATTTCTGTACAGATGATTCTTATTTTTATTTATCCTGGCCTAACTTCTCTTCTAAGCTCCAGTCTCACATATCCCACTCCTTATTGTACATCTTGAACTGGATGTCCCTTAGACATCTCAAATCTAACATATCAAAAACTAAACTCTTTATCTTTCTCCCCAATCCCTTCCCTCTTTCTATTTTCCTTACTATTATGAGAGGAGGATGGGAGGGCAAGGATCATTCCAGTTATGCAGGCTTATAACCTTGGTGTCATTTTGAGCTTCTTACTCTCTCTCACCTGTTCATATTGAATTAATTGGCAAGTTCTGTTGATTCTATCTTTGTAATATGTCTCAAGTATACATCCTCCTTCTTTCCTCTTATACTCCCACTACCTTAATTAAGGTTCTCATCACCTTATGGTTGTCCTATGGCCAAACTCTTGTTGGTCTTCCTGCCAAAAGTCTCTTCCCCCTCTCAAATTTATCCTCCATTTTGCCATCAAATTGAATCTTCCTAAAAGATTCACTCCTTCTACTCAATTTACTCCAGTGGCTTCTGATTACCTCCAGAATCAAAGCTAAAATCCTATTGACTTTTAAAGTCCTTCACAATTTGGCACCTCCTCATTTTCTAGTCTATGTATACTTTACTTCCCTCCAGGTACTATGTGATTCAGCTTTCTTGTTCCTTGTTCTCCATCTCCCAACTCTGCATTTTCAGTGAATGTCCCCCATGCTTAGAATGTTCTATCTCTTCATTTCTGACTCCTGGTTTTCCCGTGTTCCTTCAAACCTCAGTTAAATCACATCTTTTGGAAGAAAACTTCCTGATACCCTTTAATGTTATGTTATGTTATTTGCAGTTGTCTTTTCTGTATCATGTTTGTACATAGAAGTCTGCATGTTGATCCCCCAATTAGACTGTGAACTTCTCAAGAGCAGAAATTTTTTATCTCTTAAAAATTTTCTTGCTTAATACAGTTCCAGGAGCACAATCACCACTTAAATGCTTGTTGACTTGGCCTCTAGGATCCCTCCTAGCTATTGGAACTATGATCTTACAACCTCATATCTTAAGAGAAAGCAGCTTGTAACCTGATGATATCAACTGAGTTTTAATAGTTTTAAGGGTTGCTTAGTAAGGAAATAGGTAGCAATATAGCCTGAAGAGAAGCATGAGTAGCCTTAGGTATACATTAGAATTCTCTGATAAGTCTCCTCCAGGTGTATAGTCTGCTTGTGTCTTCTTCTACTACCGGCATGGTAACTATGTATATGAATGGAATCTTGTCTTTTGTTTTGAAACAATGTGTCCTCTAGTTAGCCTGATAAAAGAAATAAGTTAAAAGAGGCTTGGAAGCAATGGTTTGGAGTGGATGCTGACCCATCACAGGAGTAGCTTTCAGAAGCTACTTATATATGTGTCAAAATCATAAAAGAATAAATAGCACCAGACATTATTCTTTGATCTCTGATTATTAACATTAAATGAGAGCCAAAACTGAAAACATATATTTGTGAAAAATATTTGCCACTGTTACAGAGAATATTTAATGTAGCTTTCAAGTGGAGAGATTTCTATGTGTAGTGAAAACCCAAGTATTCCTGTATGTGGATAACATTGTAGTAAATGTATCAAACTCCAGGGTGTTAACATTTAGTTTTCTAAATGATTATGCATCTCAGTGAAAATTGTGGGTCACATGGAGAGTAATGGAAAGGCACACACTGAATGTGACTAAGCTACAACATATTACCATTATATTGGAGAAACATAAAAAAAGATGTCAGAGAAATATATGACTTGAAAAGAAGATGGGATAGACATCGACATGACATTAGCTAGATATAAATGGATCATTCAAGCACTAAGAATTTATTAAGCTGTCCTCTGACTTTGAGGGGAAAGCTTGAGAAACTCTCCTTGAACTCTCCTCTGGGAGAAACGCACCTCAGGGAATCAAGATAAAGTGGTTTCATTCTGTTATTTTGGGGGGCCTGAGTCCAGGACCATCCATATTTAACTCAAATTAAGTAGTCTCATTTAGTTGGAGATCTAGATTTCTATGAACCCTGATTGAGCTAAAAATTGGCTCAAGAGCACTCCCAGTAAGTGGTGTCATCTAGGCCTGAAGACAGTAACTGGATTGAGGGAATCTCTTTCAGTTGAAACTTCTGTTTCAGATTTTCTTATAAAAATGGCAATTTTAAACTCATTTCTTTGCAGAGGACCAAAAAGGCAGGACCATGCCAGGCCAAGGGACTACTCCTTGGCATAGCTGCCTGCAAGAATGCCCTACCCACTGAGAAGACATGCTCTTTTCATTGTTAACCCCTCTTTATCTCTCTCTCCCACTTCTCTGTCAGGAACTGGCAGGGACCCAAAGTAGGACCATGATTTGTCAAGGAATCTCTCTCTTTCTCCTTGGCATAGCTGCCTGCCAGGATCTTGCCTGCTATTAACACACCCCTGTTTATCTCTCTGCCAGGACTTTGTCACTTCTCAGTGCCAATAAACTTTTTCCCAGTCTAACTTTTTGGATTCATAAATTATTTTACAAAGGACCTCTGCCAATCAGAAGGGGTTCCCACAACTCTCTGCCCTGTGCCAAACCTCATCACTAACTACAGGACTAAGTGCTGCAGATTCAAAAAGGAAAAGTAGAGAAGTCTAAATCTTCAAATAACTTATATTTTAATAACAGGCATTTTATATGTATGTGTACATACACATATATATCTATCTAAAGTAGGTTATCCACCCAATTCAATTTCATCATACATTTTGTTTTTTCTATGTGGTCTTAAAAGACAGAGAGACAAGGTAGGGTGGAGCGTTCCAGACTTTGGGGTCAGTCAGTTCAAATTTATTTGATCTGATAAAATAACAACTTCTTGCCTTTAAGCCCATCAACAGTCAACTTAACTTTCCAGCAAGCTTCAGAATCCCAGGAATCTATTTTGCTTTCAATACTAATTTGGGTCAACTTTAGCCCCCACATCCTACCTTGAATAAGGCAAAGGACTTTTCTACTTAGTCAGACAATCCTACTAGATATATATATTATTATGCACATAACCTCAGGATCATTGAAGGGCAAGATCCAGGAGGAAATTAATAAACAAAACTAAAATGTGGTTTTATGAAAAAACCAACAAAATAAACATTTAGTTCATTTGATTAGAAAAAGGAAAAAAAAATCAAATTGTCAGTATCAAAAATGAAAAGGGACAATTGTCTACCAATGGAGAGGAAATTAGAGCAATAATTAGGAGCTATTTTGTCTAACTATATGTCAATAAATATGATAACCTAAGTGAAATGGAGGAATATTTATAAAACTATAGATTATCTAGATTAACAGTCCCATTTTAGAAAAAAAAAAAAATTGAGCAAGCTATTAATCAACTTCCTAAGAAAAAATCTCGAGCAGTAGATAGAGCACCAGCCCTGAATTCAGGAGGACCCAAGTTCAAATGTGGTCTTGGACACTTGACACTTCCTAACTGTGTGACCCTGGGCAAGTCACTTAACCCCAGCCTCAGAAAAGAAAAAGAAAAAGAAAAAATCTCCAGGGCTAGATGAATTTACATGTGAATTCTACCAAACATTTAAAGAACAATTAATTCCAATACTATGCAAACTATTTAGGAAAATAGGGAAAGAAGAAGTTCTACCAAATTTCTTTTATGACAGATATGTTACTGATACTTAAGCCAGGTCAAAACAGAGAAAGAAAATTATAGACCAATTTCCCTAATGAATATTGATACAAAAATCTTAAATAAAATATTATCAAAGGGTTTACAGCAAGTTATCCCAGGATAATACAGCATGATCAAGTAGGATTTATGCCAGGAATTCTGGGCTGGTTCAACATTAGGATCCACCCACACCTACTAAAAACATAAGAGAGTATATTAATGTATATTAAATCATCAGTAGCATCTATTTAAAGCTATCAGTAAGCCTAATATCACTATTACAATTCAATATTAATATTGTATTAGAAATGTTAGTTTTGGCAATGAGAAGAAAAAGAAATTAAAGGAATTAAAAGTAGGTAATGAGGAAACCAAGTTATCAATCTTTGCAGGTGATGTGATGGTATACTTACAGAATCATAGAAAATCACCTAAAAAACTACTAGAAACAATTCACAACTTTATCAAAATTGAAGGATACAAAATAAATCCATATAAATCATCAGCATTTTTATATGATACCAATAAAATCCAGCAGCAAGAGATAACAAGGAGAAATTACATTCAGGAACTAAATAAACACAACTACAAAACACTTTCCACACAAATAAAATCAGATCTAATCAGTTGGAAAAATAGCAAGTAGTAATGGGTAGGCTGAGCTAATATGCTAAAAATGACAATACTACCTAGATTAATCTACTTATTCAATATCATACTAATTAAAAACCCAAGAAATTATTTTACAGAGTTAGAAAAAATATAACATAAATTCATCTGGAAGAAACAAAGGTCAAAAATTTCAAGGGAATTAATGAAAAAAATGCAAATGAAGGTGGCCTAGCTGTGGCAGACTTAAAACTATATTATAAAGTAGCAGTCATTAAAATCATTTGGTACTGGCTAAAAAATAGAGTTATTGATCAGTGTAATAGGTTAAGTTCACAAGACACAATAATCAATTACTATAGTAATCTAGTGTTTGATAAACCCAAAGATCCTACTTCTGAAATAAGACTATTTGACAAAAAATTGCTGGGGAAATTAGAAATTAGTATGGCAGAAATTAGCCATTGACCCACACCTAACACCCCATACCAAGATAAGGTCAAAATGGGTTTATGATTTAGACATAAAGAGTGATATTATAAGCAAATTAGAAGAACAAAGGATAGTCTACCTCCCAGATCTGTGCAGAAGGAAGGAATTTGTGACCAAAGAAGAACTGGAATACATTACGGAATGCAAAATGGATAATTTTGATTATATTAAGTTAAAAAGTTTTTGTACAAACAAAATCAATGCAAATAAGATTAGAAGAAAAGCAATAAACTGGGAAAAATTTTATATTCATTCAAGAGTTCTGATAAAAGCCTCATTTCTTAATATATGTTAAGCATGTTAAAATATATATTAAATCCAATATGTGTAAATATATTTATACAATTTTCTTGCTGCATAAGAAAATTCAGATGAGAATGAAAAAAAAATGAGAAAGAAAACATAATGCAAGCAAATAACAAAAAGTGAAAATGTTATGTTATGATCCACACTCAGTTCCCACAATTCTCTTTCTGGGTGTAGATGGTTCTCTTCATCACAAGATCATTGGAACTGGCCTCAGTCATCTCATTGTTGGAAATAGTCATATCTATCAGAATTGATCATCATATAATCTTGTTACTGTAATAATAATCTCCTGGTTCTGTTCATTTCACTTAGCATCTCTCCAAGCCTTTCTAAAATCATCCTATGATTGTTTCTTATAAAACAATAATATTCCATAACATTCAAATACTATAATTTATTTAACCATTCTCCAACTGATGAGTATCCACTCAGTTTTCAGTTTTTTGCCACTACAAAAAGGGCTGCCACAAACATTTTTGCACACGTAGGTCCCTTTCCTTTCTTTAAGATCTATTTGGGGGGCAGCTAGGTGGTGCAGTGAAAAGAGCACCAGCCCAGAAGTCAGGAGGACCTGAGTTCAAATCTGGCCTCAGACACTTAACACTTCCTAGATGTGTAATCCTGGGCAAGTCATTTAACCTCAATTGCCTTAAGGGCTAGCTCCATGGAGGCGTTGGAATCAGCCAGAGTCAGTATAAGCAAAAGTCCTTGGTCTTTAAGGGGAGTAGTGAAGGAGACAGACAAAATTACCAGGAGTTTTGCCAGGGATCCTTCCTTGATTCTAGAGTTCAGAATCTCCACGAATCTCTACACTTTTCTCCTCCTCCTGAGGCCAAGTGAAGTTCTCTCACCTCTCTCATTCCACCCCCTAATCCTTCCCTACAATTCTCCTAACTCTAAGCATTGAGCTGTGAGAAGAGAAATTCCAAACTTGCTAATAGAGTTGTTGTCCAATAAGTAATTAGGCATAAGTGTTCAGTTGTCTGATTCCAGTGCACCTATTCAGAATTTCAGCCCTTTACAAAAGTCTTCATTTCTAAAACAGCAGCGGTCCTCAAACTTTTAAAATAGGGGGCCAGTTCACTGTCCCTCAGACTGTTGGAGGGCCGGACTATAGTAAAAACAAAATCTCACACTCTGTCTCTACTCCTCAGCCCATTTGCCATAACCCAGCAGGCCGCACAAATGTCCTCAAAGGGCTGCATCTGGCCCAAGGGCAGTAGTTTGAGAATCCCTGATATAGAGAATTGACTCAAATTTATAAGAATTCAAATTATTGTCCAATAAATGATCAAAGGATTTTGAACTGATAATTTTCAGATGAAGAAATTGAAATCATTTCTAGTCATATGAAAAGGTGCTCTAAATCACTATTGATCAGAGAAATGCAAATTAAGACAACTCTGAGGTACCACTATGTATCTCTCATATTGGCTAAGATGACAGGAAAAAATAATGACAAATGTTTGAGGGGATGTGTACAATTTCCCCAGCAATTTTTGTCAAATAGTGAGTTCTTATCCCAGAAGCTGGGGTCTTTGGGTTTCTACTAGGCTTTTATCCCAAAGAGGGAAAAGAGACCCATATGTATAAAAATATTTGTGGCAGCCCTTTTTGTAGTGGCAAGAAACTGGAAACTGAGTGGAGGTCCATCAGTTGGAGAATGTTTATGGTATATGAATGATATGGAATATTATTGTTTTATAAGAACCGATTTGCAGGATTATTTTCAGAGAGCCCTGAAGAAACTTACACGAACTGATCCTAAGTGAAGTGAGTAGAACAAGAGATCACTGTACACAGCAATAGCAAGATTATATGATGATCAATTCTGACAGTTGTGGGTTCTTTTAAACAATGAGATTGTGGGGAATGAGTGTCGATCACAATATAGCATTTTTACTCTTTTTGTTGTTGTTTGCTTGCATTTTTTTTTTTTTTTGAGGCTGGGGTTAAGTGACTTGCCCAGGGTCACACAGCTAGGAAGTGTCAAATGTCCAAGACTAGATTTGAACTCGGGTCCTCCTGAATTCAGGGCTGGTGCTCTATCCACTGTGCCATCTAGCTGCCCCTTGCTTGCATTTTTTTAATTCTCAAATTTTTCCTTTTGATTTTTTGGTGCAGCATGACAATTGTGGAAATATGTATAGAAGAACTACATGTGTTTAACATGTATTGGATTATTTGCTATCTAGGGAATGTGGTGGGGAAGGAAAAGAAAAAATTTGGAACACAGGTTTTCCAGGGGTGGATGTTGAAAATTATCTATGCATATGTTTTGAAAATAAAAAGCTTTAATAAAAAAATAAATTAAAAAAATTTTTTCATTTGACCCCAGCAGTTGCTGTTATTATCCCATTTTAAAGAGAAAACTGAGGCAAAAAGAACTTGACTTGCCTAAGGTTACATAGGCAGTAAGAGTCTGAGATAACATTTGAATTCATGTTTTGAATTCAAGCTATGTGTTCTCTCTACTATTTCACATTGTATTTCTGCCTTTCATTGCTCCTTGCTCTCACTGAGTCTAGGAATTTGTCATTCTTTATCTGTTGCAGGTTCTTCTGTTCTCATAGAAGACTCAGTTCTCCTCCTGGGAAGTGAGCAGACATTTCTGTGAAATTCTTCTTCCCTCTTGTGTTTGTCTCCAGTCTTCAGTCTAGGTATAGCTTCTCCATTTGAAGATCAGTGGGAAAATGCAGGATTGTGAATTGAGCATGAATCATCAATAATCAATTATTATCAGTATGATGTCAAAATGCCAAGTAACATAGACAATATAAATTCTCATCTTAACCACAAAATTGCAGAAATGGGACAAAGGCCTTACCAATAGGGTCACAAAAACCCAAGAAAAATACCTAGGCCTATCAACTATGATTTCTTTTTATATTGTTTTTTTTTCCTCTATGAAAAAATAAGCTCCTAGGAGGAAGGATCTTGTCATATAAAAGGATCAATTCCTCAGTGAATCTTTGTTGAAAGAATAATTTGAGAATACACTTAGAGTCTTTGCTATATTTGAATGGTTAATCATAGGTAAACATCACTCCAAATTAGAAATACTCCTCTGGCTGATAATTTTCCTTTCTCTAAATCTTTTTTTGAGCTTTTAATTTAATTTAATTAATTTATTTGTTTGTTTGCTGAGGAGATTGAGGTTAAGTGACTTGCCCAGGGTCACAGACCTAGGAAGTATTAAGTATTTGAGGCCATATTTGAACTCAGGTCTTTCTGACTTCAGTGCTGGTGTGCTATCCATTGCACACCTAGCTGCCCCTTCTCACTTTTTATTTTATTTTTTTAAAATCTTTTTATTTTCAAAACATATACATGGATAATTTTTCAACATTGACTCTTGGGTAGCTTTGTGTTTCAGATTTTCCCATTCCCCCCCCCCCCATATCCTCCCCTAGATGGCAAGCAATCCAACATATGTATATAGTTGAGATATATGTTAAATTCAATATGTGTAAACATATTTATATAATTCTCTTGCTGCACAAGAAAAATCAGATCAAAAAGGAAAGAAAATGAGTAAGAAAACAAAATGCAAGCAAACAACATCAAATGGAGTGAGAATGTTATCTTGTATTCCATATTCAGTTCCCAAGGTCCTCTCTTTGGGTGTAGATGGCTCTCTTCATCACAAGATCATTGGAGCTGGTATCAAATATCTCATTGTTGGAAGGAGTCATGTTCATCAGAATTGATCACTGTATAAAATTGATGTTATCATGTACAATGATCTCCTGGTTCTGCTCATTTCACTTAGCATCAGTTTATTTAAGTTTCTCCAGGCCTCTCTAGAATCATCCTCCTGATTGTTTCTTATAGAACTATAATATTCCATAACATTCATATACTATAACTTATTCAGCCATTTTCCAACTGATGGGTATCCATTCAGTTTCCAATTTCTTGCCACTACAAAAAAGGCTGCCATAAACATTTTTGCACATGTGGGTCCTTTTCCTTCCTTTAAGATCTCTTTGAGATATAAAACCCAAAAAGGAGAGGAAGATGAATTCAGTGATGTTTGTAATGGTGATAGATCCCATATTACATTTCTGGAATAATCCTAATTTGATATGAAGATGGGATAATCTGTTTTCATTAGCCAGAAGGAAAAAGGGCAAGGAAAGGGGTTTTAATTTTAGTCCTTAGTAGACTTATTCCAACTAACAGCTAACAGTTCCCATCTGATGGTAGAGAATTCTGAAATTCTGAAAGTTCTATTTCTAAACTAACCAAAGGAAAGCAATTAAAGGATTAATTTGCAGTAATTGAAACCTTTAAGTATCAAAACATGTAAAGGGGATGCCTACCATACAAAAAATTTTTTTAAAGTTTTGACTTTAGAGCTTATCTAGGTAAACTAGAGGAAGAGTTTATAAATTAATCTTGGGCAATAAGAAGAAATATAGCTAGTTAATCCTATAATTATTTCCATAGTTTTCCTTCAAGGCAGCAGTACTCAAAGTGTGCATTGTTCCATAGGAGCAAACTATTTTCATTATAATGCTAAGATGATATGTATATAGCCCATACAAATAATTTCTCCCTAATTTTTATATTCCTACCACTGGATTCTGGCTGAAAAACTATTCATTTGTTCTTTATCAAAATTCTGTTTTTCCTTGGACTGGTTTTAAACAGCATTAGGTTTTAATCATTGAGTGGGGCAAAGCTAGGAATATCACTGAATGATTACTTTTTTGTTGTTTTTTTAATTAATTAATTAAATTAATTTTTACAAAAATTTTATGTATAGGTAATTTTCCAGCATTGACAATTGCAAAGCCTTTTGTTTCAACTTTTCCCCTCCTTCCCCTCACTAGTGTACAATTAGCCTGTGAAGGAAATAAAAAATATAGGCAGACAAAAATATAGGGATTGGGAATTCTATGTAGTGGTTCATAGCCAACTCCCAGAGTTACTGAATGATTAATGAGAAATGTCTAGAGCCTTGGTAGGAATGAATCTAAACTAATTCATTATTCCATTTGATAACTTTGTGCAAGGTAAGGAGAACTTTGGTGCACAGGTCTAGGTAGATTTTCCACAGTCCCTTGTGATTTCTGCATTAACCCTTTATTGAGCTTATAATGACTATCAATGGAGAGCATATGCAGAACAACCTGGGAACCATAGGATCCTGGATTTAGAGCTTGGAGGGACTTTACAAGGTCATCTTTCTCTTTCATTTTACAGATGAAGAACCAAGGTCCAAAGAGTTTTAGTGAATTGTCTAAGTGCATTCCAATAGAAGTCACAGAATCAGCATTCCATCTGAGTGAGGTTCTCTGTCTTAAAATTTTACTCTTTCCTCTATTCCATATGGTCTGAAACTTCCAATATATAAAAATCTTAAGTATGAAAACATGGAACCAATGCTAATAAAGGAAATTTTTCTACTTTATTATTTCCTTTATAATTTTTTTTCCTGTGGAGGGCAACTATATGGAGTAGTGGATAGAACATTGGCCCTGAAATCAGGAAGGACTTGAGTTAAAATCAGGCCTGAGATACTTAACACTTCCTAGCTGTGAGATCTTGGGCAAGTCATTTAATCCTCACCAAAAAAAAAAAAAAAAAAGATTAAAAATTTAATTTTTTCCCCTGGCCTATTGTATTTTGGCATTAAAACTAACAAACAAAAAAATCTACCACCAACTAAACCTAAAAAAAAACAAAACAAAACAGAACAAAACAAAAAAAACCATAAATCCTGCCATTTAAGGAGATATAGCATAAATCTTGCATCATTTTCAATGTTTTTTGAGATGCGTAACTAATTCATCTTATGAATAATAGAAAGTACATTAATCTAGTAATAAATAAGAAATGCAAGCTTAGGCTTTATGAACACATCATTATAATAATACTCATTTGTTGAATGCTAAAAGAATAGATTTTAAAAATATTTTTATCATTTAGAGGCAGGTAGATGGCATATGGATAATGTTAGACTTGGACTCAGGAAAATCAGAGTACTTATGAACTATGTGATTCTAGATTTCATCATTTAAATTGCTTTCAGCCTGTTTTCTTATCTATAAAATGGAGCTAATAATACATAACTTAGAGGTTTGTTGTGAGATTCAAATGACATAATGTATGGAAAGTGCTTTGTGAACCAAAATGTTCTATATCAATGTAAGCTAGTATTTTTTATTGTTATTAATTTCCAAAGTAAATCATTGAATTCTTAAAGTCCTAAATTATCAGTGTAATATCAATCAGCATTTATTAAGTGTCCCCTATGCAGAACTATGTAGGTTTTGAGGAAAACAACATATTTAGAAATAAAAAAATTGGAACTCAATAGGAGGAACAAAGAGTTGGGAGTTAAAAAAAAAAAAAAAACAACAACAAGACCCTATATACGAGATGGCACTTGAGCAGAGATCTGAAGGAAGCCAGGAATCTAAGAGTCAAAGGTGAAAGAGAAAGTAACCCAAAAAGAAGGAAGAATCTGTGTAAAAACCCAAAGATGAAAGATGGTGAATAGGAAAGGAAGTATGTGTAAGTAACAAAAAGAAGGTATGTTTGGACTGAAGAATATAAGAAGGGGAATAAGTAGTCTTTATTAAGTTTGGAAAGGAATCTGGAGCCAAAGCACCTAAAATGATCAAGTGACTTAGAATCTTTAGATTTAGAGATGAAGTAATAATCTATTGGCAACTTTACAAAATGCTTTCATAAATTTCTTCCTAACAATCCTGTGAATATATTAATTTTTTCCATGTTATAAATAGGAAAACTGAGGCACAGAGACTAAAATAACAAATGAGGAACTGAGTCAAACTGGGTTAAGTGGTCACAACTACTAAGTGTCTGAGGCCACATTTGAACTCAGGAAGATGAGTTTTCCTGACTTCAGGCCTGAAATATAGCTATCCTAATTAGCACTTAAGTCTGTCATATTCAACACAAGAGGCTAACTTCCAAGTTTCAAACCCTTTTATTATTAGAGGTTCTTAAAATGTTATCATTGCTATTAATGCATTGCTGTATGTGAAGCTATGGACTGGTCTATCCATTTTGAAAAGCAATTCAGAAATATGACACCCTCATTCCCCATCAAAGTCATCAAATAACTTTTTGATTTAGCAGTAGCTTTAGTGTTTATGACCCAAAAAGTTGAAAAGAGGAAAAGGAGCCTTGTACACAAAAATATTTATAATATTTTTTTTATTATAGCTAACAACTATAACTTATAGGAGTACCCATCAATTAGCTGAACCCATTATGGCATGTATATTAATGTAATGGAACAATATAAGCCATAAGACACGATAAAATGAATAGTTTCAGAAAAACCAGGAAGACCTGTTTGAATTAATGTAAAGCAAAATGAGCAGAACCAGGAGAATAATTCATAAAGTAACAATATTATAAAAACAAAGCAATTTTGAAATACTTAATAACTGATCAATGAAGTTATCAACCATAACTTGAGAAGTCTGTTGTCATCCGTCTCCAGATAGAGAGATGCCAAATTCAAGGTAAAGAAAGTCACAAACATTTTTTGGACATGGTTGTGTGTATTTGTTTTGATTTGTATTTGTTGATTTGTCATAAGAATTTTGTTTGTCAATAACTGTTTGGACATGTATACTAATATTGTATTTAATTTACACTTTAACATATGTAACATGTATTGGTCAACCTGCCATCTGGGGGAGAGGTTTGGGGGAAGGAGGGGAAAAATTGGAACAAAAACTTTGACAATTGTCAATGTTGTAAAATTATCCATGCATATAACTTGTAAATAAAAAGCTATAATAAATAAAATAAAAAAAAATAATTTTGTTTGTCTTGCTCTCATGGAGAGGAGGTTGACAAAGGAACCAGAGATGGTGTTAAGAAAAAAAACACCAAACTAATAAAGAGGAAAAGACAGGAAGGAAGAAAGGAAAGGAGAAAGAGATAAATAAGAGAATAAAAGGAAAGGAAAAAGAGGGAAAGAGAGGAAGAAAGAGAAAAAGAAAGAAGAGACATTGAAGCATTTTAAATAACAGACAAAAGATAACAAAAGGAAATTCAGAGACAGGTGGAATGTTGAATTTATTATATACTTTTTAAAAAAATAAGTCACATAGGAAATGCTATTGGGAGGTGATGGTGTTGGATTGTTCAGAATAAAAAAAAAAAAAAGATGTTCCTCTTTGAATGGGGGATGAGGTGGGACATATTAGAAGTTATAGGTGATGTTAAAAAAAAAGTTTAATCAGTAAAACAGATACTACTTTGAGTGTCACTGAAGGGTCACAGCTCATATAAGTGAAAAGGTCTTGTGATATTGGAAAAGTAATGTTAATTTCTGAAGATTTAATTTGATCAATGTAATTATCAGTCATTATTTTAGATTGCAGAGGGATGAGGATGAAGCAAATTATCTACTTCCTAATAGAGAAGTGATGAACTCAGGGCAAATGAGCAAATGATAAATGAGCCATTTCTTGGACATGCTCATGCTAGAGTTGTTGTTGACTATATTTGACTATGCATATTTCTTACAAGGGTTTTGTTTTTCTTTTTCAATTGACAGGGGGGAAGGTGTAATGGGAAGAAAAAAATTTCCAATGAAAAAAACTAATTTTTTTACTTTATAGTAACTGTTTTATTTTTCAAAATATATACAAAGATAGTTTTCAACATGCACCCTTGCAAATTTTCTCACTCCTTTCCCCCTCCTCTCCTACTCTAGACAGCAAAAATTCCAATATAGATTAAACATGTATAATTCTTCTAAGCATATTTCCTCATTTATCATGCTGAACAAGAAAAATCAGATCAAAAGGGGAAAAAAATGAGAGGGAAAAAAAAGCAAGCAAACAACAAGAACAAAGGTGAAAATACTATGTTGTGATCCACATTCAGTCCTCTCTCTGGATGCAGATGGCTCTCTCCATCACAAGTTGATTGGAATTGGCCTGATGAAAAGAGTGAAATCCATCACAGTTAATCATCACATAATCTTTTGCTGCTGCATACAATGCTTTTTTGGTTCTACTTCATTTAGCATCAAAAACTAAATTTTGCAAACTAGCAAACAAGAAAAATTCTAGTTCCTTTCATGTTTTAAAGCGAATGCTTTCATACCTGGGCCAATGGTCTCTTGAATGATTTTCAGTTGGGACTGATGCACAATTGTCTCAGGACTCATGTGCTTCTTTTGGAGGTATGTGGCCAGCTTTAAATCTGTTGGGTGTCAAGGGGGAAATCAAGCATAAGCCAGAGAATTCAGGCTAAGTGTATTGGACTGACAATTGTGGAACTAAATTCTTATGATCTTCCTTAAGGCTATTATAACACCTAATTTCAAACATTATGCTTTTACCCATTTGTTGACAAAAGTGGAATGAAATTGGATGCTAGATTCTTTCCAATCAAAAAGAGAGTGACCAAAGAATATATGTGGTATCAAGTGCCTTGAAAAAGTTAGTAGTTTATCCTCGCAGTCTCCAAAGTAGGCCTTGTACAATGAGATGATTCAGGCCTGTTCCAATAATCTTGTGATGATGAGAGCCATCTACACCCAGAGAGGACTGTGGGAACTGAGGATAGATTACAGCATAACATTTCACTCTTTTTGTTGTGGGTTGTTTGAATTTTATTTTCGGTCTAATATGTCTGATTTTTCTTGTGCAGCAAGATAATTGTGTGCCTACTTTGGATTTAATGGATTTTAATGGATTTAACGCCATCTAGGGAAGGGGGAGAAATTGGAACACAAAGGTCAATGTTGAAAAAAATTATTCTTACATATGTTATGAAAGTAAAAAAATTTCAATTAAAAAATTAGTAAAGGGTGGCTAGGTGGCACAGTGGATAGAATACCAGCCCTGAAGTCAAAAGCACCCAAGTTCAAATCTGATCTCAAACACTTAAAACTTTCTAGGGGTGTGACCCTTGGAAGTCACTTAACTCCAATTGCCTCAGCAAAAAAAAAAAAAAAAAATTATAAAACAACAACAAAAAACAAAGTATGGTTCCTAGTCTGACATCAAGGAGCTTATGACCACTTCATAGGAAGATGGGAAGATAGGTCTCTTCCTAATCTCTTCATGATAAGCAGTCTCTGAGTTTGTCTCCAACACAACTAAACCTATCCTTATCTCATCTATTACCCCTCCCAAATATCCCATTCTATTGGTACTTCTGCTGTATAAACTCCCAATCTTCTGACTAGGCATTGGCCCCTCAAGAGCAGTTGTAACAGGAAGGATATATGGAGTGCCATTGTGTCCCCCACGCATTCCCAGTCTTTGCCACCCAGATCACTTTGTGACTTCAGCTGGCACCCCTTGGGAATTAGGCTCTAGCTCTAAGACAGAGACCAATGAATGAGATTCTCATAGCTTTTCAGATGAGATAGGAAGTGAGGGTGTAGGGTAGGGCAGTAAATAAGCATTTATTAAAGTACCTAGTATTTGTCAGGCAGTGTACTAAGGGATTAACAAATGGATTGCATTTATTTTAACAACAGCTCTGAGGAAACTGAGGTAGTCAGAGATTGAGACGTGCTCACTGTCATACAACTAGTGTCTGAGGCTGGACTCATCTCTAGACTTAGGACAATGAGTCATACACAATGATTAAATAATGGATGGGTTAAAATATGCATTACAAATCTTATTACATTATCTCTTCCTCAACTCAACCTTCTTTTGATCTTTTAAAAAAATTATTATTACAGCTTTTTATTTACCAGATATATACATGGGTAATTTTTCAGCATTGACAATTGCAAAACCTTTTGTTCCAATGTTTCCCCTCCTTCCTCCCATCCTTTCCCCCAGATGGTAGGTTGACCAATATATGTTAAATATGTTAAAGTATAAGTTAAATACAATATATGTATACATGTCCAAACAGTTGTTTTGCTGTACAAAAAGAATTGGACTTTGGAATAGTGTACAATTAGTCTGTAAAGGAAATAAAATGCAGGTGGACAAAAATAGAGGGATTGGGAAGTGGTTCTTAGTTATTGTCCAGAGTTCTTTCGCTGGGTGTAGCTGGTTCATTTCATTGTTGAAGAGAGCCTCATCCATTAGAATTGATCATCATACAGTATTGTTGTTGAAGTGAATAATGATCTGGTTCTGCTCATTTCACTCAGCATCAGTTGATGTAAGTCTCTCCAAGCCTCTCTGTATTCATCCTGCTGGTCATTTCTTTTTTTTTTTTTTTTTTTTTGTTTTGATTTGATTTGATTTTTATTATTTAGAATTTTTTTCCACAGTATATATGCACGAGCAATTTTTTTTTAATAACATTATCCCTTGTATTCATTTTTTCCAAATTATCCCTCCCCTCCCTCCAGTCCCTCCCCCCGATGACAGGCAATCCCATACATTTTACATGTGTTACAATATAACCTAGATACAATATATGTGTGTAAATACCATTTTCTTGTTGCACATTAAGTATTAGATTCCAAAGGTATAAGTAGCCTGGGTAGATAGACAGTAGCTGCTGGTCATTTCTTACAGAACAATAATATTCCATAACATTCATATACCACTATTTATTCAGCCATTCTCCAGTTGATGGGAATCCACGTAGTTTCCAGGTTCTGGCACTACAAAAAGGGCTGCCACAAACATTTTGTCACATACAGGTCCCTTTCCCTCCTTTAAGATTTCTTTGGGATATAAGCCCAATAGTAACACTGCTGGGTCAAAGGGTATGCACAGTTTGATAACTTTTTGAGCATAGTTCCAAATTGCTCTCCAGAATGGCTGGATTCCTCTTTTGATCTTAATTTTTCCTTATATTAACTATACTTAGTAGCATTTTGATTCTTTGAGCATTTGGTATCTTTTTCACAAGAATTATAAAGAATGTCTGATTACAACCAAGACCATGGGAACAGCTACTTACCCTCCCCCCCCCTTTTGCTTTGAATAAGAATTTTGAAAGGTTGGTCATGAAAGCAATTATTCATCTCTCATTTATTGTATGAATCAACTATAATATTAAAAGATAGCAAAACACTAATTTAGGACTGGAAGTAATAGGTAATTCTCCTTTTTCCTACCCAACTCTGTTAATTATTGTCCTGAATCCTTGGGAAGCAATGAAGCTGGTAAATCATCAACGAACAAAAACATCAAAGATTGGATTTTTGTGTGTGGATTGGTGTGGATGTGGATGTGGAGCTAATGAATTGATTTGTACTTACATGGTAAAGATTATTGGAATAAAATTTTAACTATAAACACTGGGCAAGATACATTCTTAGAAGCACATGGAAGAAACCTGAAAAGCTGTAATTTTAGTCTTTAATTCTTTACATGGCCTGAGGAGTTATAAATATGTATGTATGTGTATATGTATATACATATGTATGTGTATTTTTCAATAAAACTATGTAGGATAAATTTCATGTGTCTCCTTTCATTTCTCTGAGCCAACAGATCACATAACCAATCCATTTAGAGAGAAACTAGAGAAAATAACTGTGATATAAATAGAAAAAAAATCAATAAAACGTTTTTAAAAGGACATACACTTTCTGTTGGTTTTGTCTAGTCCTACTATTTTTTAAAATGTATAATGTAATATAAATGTATATATTTTTAATAAGTATAATATTTAGGCATTAATGGGGTAGAAAATTATTTTATACTGAGATTACTGGTTCTCAAGTTAGAAGACCTGGGTTGAAATTCCATTTCTGATTATTATGTGTGACTGTGGAAAAGTCAGTTTGTGCATTTGTATAATGAAGGGATTTTATTAGATTACTTCTGAGTTCCCTTCCAAATATAGAATTTTAATCTTATTTGTGACAGAGGAATGAATAAGAAAAACTTATCATTTTCCTAGTGTCTGAAAATAAACTCCAAGACTCAGGACAGCTATTAAGGTTCCTTGAATTTTGCCATGAATTGTTCTAGAAAAATAAGGAGGGAGCATTAGACTAAAAAAAGATTTTTCAAAAGAGAAAATCCATGGCTATATTTAAAGGCAAAACTAAAAATGTCAATATCTAACTGAAAATTTCCTTCCACATGACAGTATGCTGCATTCAAATAAGATAAAAGAGATGGCTCTTATCTTGTACTCAAACTATAATCAAATTAGTTCAGGAAACAAAGTAATTGTATAATAATAGAATCACTGACTTTCAGAACTACAAAGGTTCTTGGAGACTAGTCTATATCTAAATAAAAAACTCCTCTATAATATAGCCCAGACTTTTTTTTGTGGGAAGACTTTTAATGAAAGGGAACCAATAACTTCCTAGAGCAACTATTTCATTTATTCATAGCAGTAAAGAAGATATGTCAGTCTTAAAGTGAAAAAATGGATAACTAATGGATGGGAAGCCTGTGTGTGCACCACTCAGTGTTAGGACATCTAAAGGAAAGATCTCAGTCCATTGATTAGATCTTCCACGTGGACTTTACAGGAAGACCAAATCAAGAATCAAGGCACAGGATGTTGAAATCTGCACTACTGAGGAAAGTGCCAATACTGATGAGAACACTAATCCATGAAAGAATTACTGTTGAGAGCCTCAAAATTTATTTGTAAATTGTTTTCACTTAGACACATATTATAAAGAAAGGTATAATCTGAGTTGAAAGCAGTATTGTCCCACCTACTTAGTATGCCAATTATTCTATATTTTTAATTCCATAGGATCGGTTATTTAAAGGTAAGAGAATGATTTGATATTATAATAGAGATTAAGATCTAAAGTAACCTCTATTACTCTAGCTTCTAGGAATTAAAATATAAAATGTTCCCAATTGCTATATTGGGGGAAAATAAAAATGTGCCCAATACTTGCATTCTGAATTGAAATCAGTGTGCTGGTTAGCAGTACGTATAAATTAGTAGGATGCATATTTACAGATTTCTCTTGGCAATTAACTCACTGCCGTAACAAAATACAAATTAAAGGTTTAAATGAATCAATGTAAAAAAAGCAAAGACTACAGATCTCTTGATTTAAGGATGAAATTGCAACTTAGAGAATTTGAGTGATTCAACAAAGGTCACTCAACTAGTTAGTTGAGTGGCAGGGCTGATACTCAAAGTCAGATTTTCTTCCACTTCCCATCTTTCATTGAGGGGAAAAAAAAAAAAAAACCCAACACACACACACACACACACACACACACACACACGAAAAAAAGCTAATTGTTGACTTCTTTTAACATTATTTCCTGATGTCAGTTCCCTCAGGGAATTTAAAACCATTTTACATAGGGAAAATGCATGCCCTTATTCTATATAAGTCCTCTAGCTCTCTAAAGAAGAGAAGATAGTGCATTTTCTCATCTCTTCATTGGGCCAATATAGATGTGACTATTTTTATTGTTTAAAAAACTCTAATAGGTCACTTTAAATAGTTTCATGGCAAGATAAATATTTCAAGGAAACCTGGAATATGCTAATGACAAGTGTCACACAAACCCTGTGGACAGATTTTTTTTTTTTTTAATTGCATACAAAACAGAAGTGAAAATTATTCCTCTCCCTTCTTTGCAGAATCATGGATGGAATATTGTATATGCCATCAGAAGAATTTGATAAATTGGTGGGTTTTGTTTGTTTCCCTTCCATTTTTCTTTAAAATTTTTAAAATTTGTTAAAAGGAATAGCATGTTGGATCTCTAGGGAGAGAGAGAGGAAATAAAAACAAAAAATAGGAATCAAAACAAAAAAGGAAACAAAGCACACAAATCATTAAAGAAAATGCGGTAAATCAACTTTTTATTTTTTTTATTTTTTTTAATTTAATTTTTATTTTATTTTATAATTATAACTTTTTTTTTTTTTGACAGTACATATGCATGGGTAATTTTTTACAACATTTTCCCTTGCACTTACTTCTATTCAGATTTTTTCCCTTCCACCCCCAACCCCCTCCCCCAGATGGCAGGCAGTCTTATACATGTTAAATATATTACAGTATATTCTAGATACAATATATGTGTGTAGAACCGAATTTTTTGTTGCACAGGAAGAATTGGATTCAGAAGGTAAAAATAACAGTTTACACTCATTTCCCAGTGTTAAATCAACTTTTTAATCTATATATCTATAAATTCTTTAAATGCAATTTTTAAGATTTTTATAATTTGTAATTTTTAAATAAAAATTCTACATTAGCAAAACTGCACAAAAATTAAGAATTCCATGAAAGGGAAAATTATGTTATGTCTCTGGGGCTATTATTTTCAATTGTTAAGCAAAGTAACAAAATACTCCACATACCATATGATATCATACAGTATTGCTTTATTTGTATCCATTTGTGACTCCGTTTGGGTATTCTTTCTCCAGGTCATTTTATAGATGAGGAAACTGAGGCAGTGTTAAGTGATTTGTCAAGGTCATACAGAGCTACTAAGTGTCAGAGGCCAGATTTAAATACAGGTAGATGAAGCTTTCTGACCAGCCTGGGTCTCTTTCCATATACATTATCTAATAAAGAAACTAAAAATGTTAAATAATCATAGATTATAGGAACAAAATCCAGATGGAGTTCATCTGCTAGGATCTAGAAATCACTACACGAAAGGAATGAGAAAATGCATCTATTCCAAGGGTCCCTTCTATATTCAACTAATTATTAGCATTTTAGTGGACAGAATGAAAGTGACTAGATAAGAGGCTGAACTTCCACAATCATGAAACAGTAGTACAAGCAGTTCTTTTATTTCCAAATATCCTATTTATGGACAACCTCCACACAGATATCTTTTTGAAGACCTCAATCCCCAATAGTAAACATTACATATACAATTCTATATATATGTATTTTTCTTATTAGTCATTTTTCCTACAGAAAACTGAGGGCAGGAACTAGTACATTATTTTTGTAACCCAAAGCATCTGGTACATGGAAGCATGTAACATTTGCTGATTTGTTTGCTATTCATTATCCAGTTTACAGCAGAAGTCCTAAGCAGGATTTTTTCCCTCTAACTGCCCCCTACCTAGGTGTTATCAAGCTAAGCTACTTTTGTCTCCCCACAATCCACAAACCTGAGGCATTAAAGAGTGTGTTGTATCCTCCAACAGAATCCAGGTTCTTTGAAAAACAGAAATAGGTACTTTCAGATTTTTTCCCTAGGGCCACTTTCCCTAAACATTTTTGACTTTTTTTCAATAAATCTAGGCCAAAAATATTTCTGAATCTTTTCTTTCATGTATTTTCTTCTAGGATTACTAAATTAAAGTCTTTCATACTTGTCCTTTTATTTCTACTCTCATTGACATCATTTGGTATTGACTGGGGCTGGGGGGAGGACTGAAACTGTCCTTCTTAACTATGGGGGGGGAAGCCAAAAGGGTGAATTCTTGAGAAACTCCTCTGAGAAAGGCCGGCCTCAGGGAATCAAGATAAAGTGGCTACATACGGTTATCTAGGGGTGACTAGCTGCACCCTCTATTGAGTTGAAAATTAGTCCAGGACCACTCCTACTTAACTCAAACTTAAGGGGACTCATTC
The DNA here is from genome assembly GCF_048593235.1 of Sminthopsis crassicaudata. Lineage (NCBI taxonomy): Eukaryota > Metazoa > Chordata > Mammalia > Dasyuromorphia > Dasyuridae > Sminthopsis > Sminthopsis crassicaudata. Next base: position 114,371,477 of record NC_133622.1, read on the forward strand.
AACTGGAAATCTAGATCTGGTGGCAGTTGACAACATTGAAGGAATCTCATTCAATTGAAACCTCAGTCTCAGATTTCCTATAAAAAACACAATTTTAAACTCATAACTTGCATAATGTCCAAAGCAGGATTATGCCTTGTCAAGGAAGCTGCCTCCTTGACATAGCTGCCCGCCAGAACTCTTGCCCGCTGTGAAGAGACCCTCTTCTCAGCGAAAACCTTTTATTTCTGTGCCTGGACCTTGTCACTCAGAAACCTGTCTTCCTAAGCAAAGCTGGCTTCTGCAGTACCAACAATAAATGTCCCTTTTGCCAAACTTTTCGGGTTCATGAATTCTTTCACACTGAACCTGCACCTCCGACCAAAAGGGGATTCTCACAACTCTCTGCACTGCCACTAGAACAGCATCAGTATGGTCCTTGTGACTTCTGGTGGACAACTACCACAGTGAGGCAACTAATTTTCTCCCTTCCTCTAATCTCTGTTTAATATCACCAACTTGTCCACATGCCTGGAAGGTGCTCTTTCCAAATCTTAGCCTCAAGGTACTTCTCTTTAGCAGTGGCTCAATGACCAGCTTCAGCAGGAATTCTTTTTGAGATTCTTTTCTTCCAAACAGGCTTTTATTTGTTTTTTTTTGCTAAGGCAATTGGGGTTAAATGACTTACTCAAGGTCACACAACTAGGAAGTATTAAGTGTGTGAAGCCAGATCTGAACTCAGGTCCTCCTGATTTTAGGGTGCCACCTTAGCTGCCCCCTTATATTTATACCACATACACTTCTAAAGGTATTTGATTCCTCCATTAGAATGTTAAGCCCTTGCAAGGAGGTATTCATTTAGTGTTCTAAAGATGACAGATCACTTTTAGTGGTGTTTTCCCCATGAACGTCTTCCACTCCTCAAAGCATCCAAACTAATCAACTGAGACAAAGTTTATAGTCTGGGCCCAATTTTGACCCTTTTTTGCTTACCAAAGCCAAGGTTCCCCTTCTTGAAAAGCAAGCTGTAGCTTCTTGATTTATCCTATACTTTTTTCAAAACACAAGGTTCTACTTCTTAATCATTCTAAAAAGCTCTGATTCACAATTAAATCAAATGGCATTTATGAACCCTTGCTATTACTTTTTAAGTATATGCCCAATTCCCAACTAGATTTTGAATCCCAGGATACTTAGTATCATTAGTACCTAGTGCAATTAGTATACTTTGGAATTACTCTGGAATTCTCTTTCTTAAGATTTCACCAAACCTCTACTTCCAGATTTATCTTTTGCTACAATCATAGTAGCTAAATTGATTGCTTAGCTTAAATTTTTCTCTTCCTTTTTTTTTTTTTAACTGATGTAAACATCTAGAGACATAAAATTTCCCCTAAGAACTGTTTTGGGTGCATCCCATTTAGGTTTTGATATGTTGTCTCATTATCATTCTCTTGGATGAAATTGCTTCTATGATTTGTTGTTTGACCTATGCATTCTTTAGGGTTAGATAATTTAATTTCTAATTAATTTTTGGTCTAATTTGTCCATGTTCATTACATGTAATTTTACTGTGATCTATAAAGAATGTATTTACTATTTCTGCCGTAACATTTGTTAAGTTTTTATGCCCTAATATATGATCAATTTTTGTGTTCATGTCATATACCAAAAAAAAAAAAAAAAAATCCTTACTATGCCCATTCAATTTTCTCTAGAGGTCTTATCATACCCAAATTTTCTAAAATTCTATTTGTCTCTTTTAATTGCTTTCTTATTTTGTGGTTAGCTTTATTCTAGTTCTGAGAGAGGGAGATTAAGATTCCCCCATTAGTTTAATTTTGCTGTTTATTACTTCCTGCTTAAATTCTGCTTTATTAAATTAAAATTTGGATGCAATACCACTTGAGGCAAATATGTTTAGCATTGATAAATACTTCATTATTTATGGTACCCTTTAGTAAGATAGTTTTCTTCCTTATTTCTTTTAATTAAATCTTTTTGTTTTTGCTATTTTCTGAGATCAAGATCACTACCCCTACTTTTTAAAATTTCAGCTGAAAGCATATTCTGCTCCAGCCTTTTACTTTTATTCCCTCTGCTTATATCTATCTGTGTCAAATGTGTTTTTTGTAGACAATATGTTGTAGGATTTTCTGCTATCCGCTTCTGTTTTATGGGAGAGTTCATCCCATTCATTAATATTTTCTCTTCCATCACTTCTCATCTCTGTTTATTCCAGTGCAAATCTCAGGCTTTAAGTTTACCTCCTCCTAAAATTCACTGTGAAACTAGGAAACTGATCTATTTCTTATTCTGCCTCATCTACTGTCTTTAGATTCACTTCCAGTTTGTCAGATTTCCTAATTATAAGACAAACTGTTTTAGAACTGGGTGCTTATCTTCAATAGTTGAATTTTAATTTGATGACTCACTCCTTACATAGATTACCTAAAGTAAGCAAGCTCTACCCTCTCTGCAGTTAAGTAGTTTTCCATTTGTTGAAGACTAAGGCTATCTTCCATTTCAGAATGTCTTTTGTACTTTTTGAGATACTTTTAAGTTCCATCCATCAAACTCCTTGCAAACAATTAAGAAATTCTTACAGTATACTTTTGAAGTAGTAAGATTGTATATAAACCCAGGATTCATGATATAATATGAAATTAAAGCTTCTTATCATAAATAAACAAACTTTGTTCTTTAATTTCAGAGATTTAAAAGTCAACTCTTAAATCACTGAAAAGTGACCAAATCATTCCAATTTAGGATTTTTAAAATTTTAAGCTGTATTATCTATTTTTGGGATGTGGTGGTATCCACAGATTCCTCCCTTCATAGTTTATTTTTGTCATCATTCTTCCCCCATTTTAAAAATCTTTGTACCCTAGGTGGTCTAGAATACAGGCAATTTAAAGTTTGTTGAATCCACAGGAAACAGAAACAATGCCTTTTCTCAACCATCTCCTGGGAATTTGAAAGGCTCTGTCTAGTAAAAAAAGATTTAGGCTGGACAGCACACTTAAAGTCTAAATTTTTCCAATGAACCTTACTAAGGAATTTTCCCCTAATCTTTTTTAGGTAAAAAATTATATTTGAATTAATCAAATAAATTAATCTGATTGATTTGATGGAGCTTTATTAAGATAATCAATGTATTCAAATACATTTCAATTTCAACTGGAAAATAAGTAGAATGCTAGTTTAACTTCAGCTCTTTGTTTTCCATAATTCAGTTTCTGCCTAGCCTTGGAGGCATAGTCTCAGAACTTAGAATAAATACCTTACCAGTTCAATCAGATGTTTCTCAAACTCTAAGGCTCCAAGAGGGAGTCATGCAAGAAATTCCTAGCTCAGGGTCACTTTAATTCATTCTGTCTTTGGAGGATTCTTCTTTCAGAAACAACTTTTTTTGAAAAATAGACTATGTATTCAGTTATGATTGACTATATATGTTGAGAAGTAACTATTGTGTCAAAATAAAATATATTTAAAAATTTAAATCATGTTTTGGTTAACTCAATTTAGATACATTAAAAAAAAAAAAAATTAAGTCAAGGGTACCCAAAACACATTTTATTGTTAATTTGCCATTTGTTTAGTTGATTTACATAAACCATTCAAAAAAAAAAAAAAAAAAACTCTTAAAAGGAAATACCTTATTTACAGGTTTCGAAGTAGTTACATGTAATTCAATTTTAAAAAACAGACTTTTAAAACAACATTCTATAGTACCATGTTGAAAAGAAGACAGAAAGAAATATTTTTAAAGAATGGTAAAAGGATTAAGTGAATTTCTAAGTCCACAAGGTTAAGCAAAATTCAAATCTTTTCAATCATATTCTGAAAACCTAATGTGTTGACTTGCTTGTTGAGTCTTGGCCAGTCTAATTTTTTCAGCTTTGTTGATCAACTAAGGAGAGAAGGTAGAAAATTAGATTATGTTCCAAAATGAAAATAATATTCAAACACACAACACAAATTGAAAGCACCTGTGATCACTTGGGCTCAATTCAAGGGGGGGGCTCGAGAAGAAATAATTAATTTCATTTAATAAATCTTCTTTGAACACTTATGTGATTGATTAGCCAACAATAAATCCTAAAATGTAGACTTGTAAAGAAAAACTGTTATTTTCCCAAGGTCACAAAGTTAAAAGGGATGGAGGTAATCTATTCAATCCTTTGAGCATATTAATCCAGGTCAAAATCTTACTACTTTACTTTAAGCTATAATAATTCCTTTTACTATTCTCAACCCTTTTCATTTTTGCACATGCCTGAAATATAATGTGTCCATCATTTTTGAGTCTTAGAGAACTCTTGGATTCTTGTTCAGTTTAGATGTTGTACTCTGAAAATCTGTTCCTGCGGCAAGAACTCCTTGACTCTTCAAACATAGTGCTTTTCCCCTATTTATACTACCTTGTCTATCTTTGCTTACAGATCATAATCTTGAGTTGCTAACTTCAGGAGCCATTTAGCCCTTTTTATAGATAAGAAAACTGAGGCCCAGGAAATGGGACTGGAACCCGGGTCCTCTAACTCCAGAATAGTATTCCTTTCACTGAACTGTAAAGTACCATACTGAATGTCTCAGAAGGTAATTCTTACAGGACAGGGATTATTGCCTTGGACCTAAGAAATTGTTGGTTGTATCTTAACAATATTATAGCTATCACCGATTTTAGAACCAACAACCCAGATTTTTAAAATATTTGATAGCAGTCATCTACTTTTCTGACTTTCCAACTTTTACACCCACCATTTTAATTAACTGAATGCTACAATAAATCCAGAATGATTTATAAAGATAATTCTTTGTTTTTACATTTAAGGTTGTATTTTCCAACTAAAAAGTATATGACTAGCTAATTTGTAATGTTAAAAAAATATAGATAAAAATGAAATTAAGAGTATGCTAGGATGCCACAATTGTGAAGAAAACTGATTACATTCATATTTTACATGTTTTCCTGTGTTTTAGCTTTAGTTCCTTAATAAAATGACAGTAGGTAATGTCTAAAATGCTGGACCTTATATGATTTTTTTTTTGGAATGATATTTCTTCTCATACAAAATCACATCACTCACCACCAATTAATTTTCAAGGTCTTTTTATTTTCTAAGACTCAACAAACATTTATTGTGAATCTACTTTGAGTAGGACCAATATTATAATAGTTGAGTCACCAATATGGTAATTTACAACACCACAACTAAAATATATTATTTGTTATACAAAAGGCTCATCACTAATGTTGATGAATGCATCCACTGAATGTATGGTTAAGTTTTACATATTGCATAAGGTTAATGCCAGCCAAGTCATATTACAAATAAAGCTTCTGTAAACATAGCAAATTTTATTTTAATTAATTTTTTTTGCTGAAATTAAATAATTAAAATAATATTTATACTTAAATCTAGCAACCTGTTGTGTCATATTTGATTCCTGACTTAAGAGAACTGGAGTTAGACGTTTTAGATTCAAGATCAAAATTTAACCTTTTAGCCTTAGCTTCTCCTCATCAGTATAATGGGGATTCTAGCTTCACTACTGGGTTGCTGTGGAAAATTTCTTTTGAATTCCGAATACAAGAAAAAAAAAATAAGTCATCCTTATTACTCTCTATAGGTTGTTGTAGAAATTAAAAAACAATATCTAATGTAATAATATGATTACTTATATACTAAAATATGATTTTAATTTGATCCATACTTCATTTTTTATCAATGCTTTTGTGTTCTCCCTCTGGTTTAAGAGACATACCAAGAATAGAAGAGAGTTAAATCAGTTGTTTAGGGAAAATTTTTTTGGCAGACTAACTTATTAATTTTTCTGTTTTTTAAAAATGAGAACTGAATGCTAGTATCATCATCAATGATTTCAAAGTACTAATCTACATTATAGGCAGAGCTGTCAGGTTCCAGCATTACTTTCCTGCTTATGATCTGAGATTTTTCTCAACTAAGCATGGGTGCTACATTCTTGACAAATTATACACTGTGACAATTCAGATTATGTCTGATAACAAGACAAGACAAAAAAAAAAATCAATTTTCATAGTATCCTGATTCAACACTGATAGCATTTCTGGCCTTACTTAAAATCTATTTAGGTAACATCTTTTTATCTTTTCTCATTAGTTTTTTTCCCCAAGACAAACAAATAAATTATTTTTTGAACATTAAATTTAAATCTCATGTTATTTCATTTGATTTTACAAATAGAGGAAAAGATTAAGCAAATATTTCCAGTCAGTGAAAGATTCTTGGAAGAATGATTTTAACATTTAAATAGTTTCAAATAAGTTTTGAACTGAGTATCTTTAGAAAGAAACAAGTAGATTCTCATACCTAGACTACAGAGGTTTCCATTCAGAAAGACAATTAATTAATCTAAGTTCTTCCACTATCAGAATCAGACAGCAACCCAAAAGAATCTTTTTACTGCATGTGAGGCATCTTGATTAAAGATAGCTGTTTTTTAGAGAGAAATTCAATTTTTTGCACAAATATATATACTAGCATGGAATATTAACTAATATTGTTTCTCGCATACTACTTATATTGAGAGCAAAAAATATGCAGGCCAAATCTCAATTTAATTATGTTAAAGAGTCTTGATCTTTCCTACCTCTAAATTCTATACAGCAAGAGAATGGTTGGTTCCTATTTACTCTGCTAAATATGTGGACAAATTAGTTACTAATCAAGACTCTCTCAAAACTTAAGGGCAAATAAAACCCAAACAGATTGTCCTTCTTGTTTCCTTAAGAGATGGGTTTCTTTGGATCTAAAATTTCTATATGACAGGATAATTCTTCCAGATAGTCCAGAGAAACTATTTTAGAATTCTACTCTGAAAACCCCTGTCCTTCCCACTCCTCTTATGATTCACTCAAATGTTAATGTAATATAGGCTTTGGAACATGCTCCCTCTTAACTCCATCTTTTTGAATACCTAGTCTCCCAAGAATGCTTTTCTTTGTGAACACATTTCTCCAAAGGATTAGTTTCTTTTTTTGGGGGGTGGGGGGGCCAGGGAGGGCATGGGGGGCATTTAGGGTCTTTGTACCCCAATCACCCAATACACATCCTTGTGCAGTCTAGGAACTCAGTAAATGCTTGTCTCATATATATTAACCATGTGTGTTATAAGCCCATAATAAGAATTATTGTTTCCCATCTAGAAAATGCTAGCATAAAAAGAACCTATTATTATTATCCTATTATTTTTGTTAATAACAACCTATATATATCAGGAAAAATTAAGCATAATTTTACAATAATGATTTTCCTTTCTCTAAATTAGGTTATACCATTCAAAGATTAAGAAAAAAATGCAACAAGTAATTTATTTTTAAGTCATTTAATTTTTTTAAAGATCTCGATTGTATCAAGTTTAAAACAATAATCCTCCCCAAAGTCATAAAACAGTCATTATGAAGAGGCACAGTATGCATTAAGGTTTCTCAATCTTATCTGTGAAGCCTCATATCTTTATACATTGTGATTTTACCTTTAAGACATTCTTCAAATAATAGTTTTTCTTTAAACTTTAACACACGAGGAGCTAGAAATCAAAAATGCTTAACTCAGAACACAAAGTACATTAGAAACCAAGAAATACCAAAGGTACCTTAGTGAGGGGCAAACTATTTTTAATTCAAGTTTTATAAAAGAACCCTAGAGAATTTTGTTTTGATAATATATGTTATTTGTTTACAAACTCTCTTCCCTGTTAGATTGTGAATTGTTTGAGGGCAAGAATCATGTTTCTTCCTTTCTTTTCATCCTTAATACAGTGCATGTACAATGCCTGGGACTGTAGGCCAGGCCCTTAATGCTTGTTAACTTGATTTGCTGAGGGAAATTAAACAGTACTAAACAGGGAATTACATGGATTATGGTAAAATATTGTTGTTACATAAAATTGGGAAGGATAAAAAAAATCCATCATGGAACATTTTTAGATATGTTACAAAAGCAAAAGAAAGGCAGATTTAATTATTTACCTTCTCTGTTCCTCTTTTCTTTTCACGGGGTTGATTAAGTTTAGCCTGTCTATCTACTAAAATCTTCTGCCAATATCTCTGTTCATGGTCACCTGTAAAAAAAAAAAAAAAAAAAAAAAGGACAACTGATTAATAATACATAAAGAGAATGAATTAAGATTTAAAAACAATTTTCAAGTATTTAAACTATGGGATGAAAAAGTCAGTCCCTAGTTTTACCTATAAAAGAGAAGTGAACTTACCCAAAATATTATACAGTTTTGAATCCAAAATAACAAATTCCCCCAAATTAGTGAATGTTGAACAAAAAATGGTGATTATTAAGAATATAATCATAATCTAGAGACTTCTATAAATATTCCATCTTTTCTCATGCAGCGCACTCTAATTTTTGAAAAATGTTAAAAACATTTGTGTGTATCTCCTAATTTATTTATAGATTGCACTGACCCCACCACCCAAAAAAGCAAGAGAGCAAGAATGATCACACAAAGTGAGATTATCTGATCTGGTGTAGTCCAACTTAATTATATATCAGCCTAGGAGGTCTGTAGGCAGCCTTACAAAGACTATGACATTCAGAAAACTTATAAAGATGACCATCCCTTGTCATGTTTGTCCAATTTAAAGAACTGTTTAGCAAATTAACATTTCCTATCACTGAAAATCTTACCAGAGAGGATCTCAAATTTCCAATTATATTTCTTTTTAATTTCTGCATGTGCTTTGATTACTGCTTGAGCATCCTCTGGAGTTTTAAATCTAACATGGCACTCTGTATCCCCTTCTAGTACATCAACATAAACAACTTCTGATACCACTGCCAAGGTTTCCTGCAGAACTCACAAGAAAGAGAGAATGAAAAGTAATTTAAATAAATATATTTATTCCCTTACCTTATTCTTTACCAAAAATTAAACATGAATAATGATTGCTTCAAATTCCAAAATTCGAATATTATAATACCAAATATTTCTTCTAAAGCAGTTAAAACATTTATGAAAGGAAAACTGGAAAGATTTAATACATTGTCTACATTTATTTTCTTTTAATAACCACAACCCTACAATGTAAGCTTAGATTATATCTATATATCACTTCACATTCCTAAAGAACTAAAGGAATGTGAAGATTGCAGAAGAGAAGTAAAGAGATAGTATACTAACAATATATAAAATGAGAGCTAATTTTTAAAAAACAGCAAATTAGTTTTTAAAAGTAATGCCCACTACCAAACCCCATTAAAAAAAAAAAAAGTACATTAGGAAGACAAATATACCTTTTTAAAAACTCAAGTCACTTTAAGTAAATTTAATGTTTTTAAAGCTATTTGGTTAGCATTGCAAGTATAAAGAAAAGGGCTTTTCAAATGATATATGCTTCATGGACACTTGACCTACCATCTCTCAGTTTCTATCAAAATCCTAAATAAACTCTTCTAAACAATTGAGACCAACAGTCTCAGTCCCAAACATTGAAAAGTTTACCTGTAAAAACCTGCTGTGAAGGGAAATTAACTAGGATCCGGTATTTCTAATCAATTCTGGTCACAGCAGGTTCTACAAAGACAATCCTCTTATGCAGGAATGCAACACTACTCTTAATTCTCCAAGACCCATCCATAAAATTAAAAGAAAATAAACTATTCAATAGAAAAAGGAATCTTACTATAATTCTCCTCCCTCCTTAATTTTGAGGTAAGTTTTGGCTATAAGATTAATTTAGGCAGCAAAAAATACAGAAAGAAACTAGGCTGATATTAAAATGGGGAGCAGGGGGAAAGAAAGATTTTTTTTTCTGATTAACAATTTTAAAAACAAATACCAAATCAATATATTTAAAAAAAAATACATCTTAGAAATTAGAAAATTAGTTTTTAAATTTCAATTGTTGAAGTAACATATTACAGGATTTCATTTTGGATTAAAGAGTAAAAGTGACCAAACTTTGGGCAACTTTTGGAGGTATTATGCTATTCATTTTTTTGTAAATCTGGTGATGCTAAATTAATGCGATTAGGATTTTATAACCTTTTTGATGATAAACATAATGAAACCATTACCAGGATTAAATAATCCAATTTCTTTTGCCTTTTGTTATTTAAACTTTTTTCAATTTTTACTTAATCCATTTTCTTTTAATTAGTTTCTTATTTGCAATTTTCACTACTAATTCCTGTATGAAAAAGTTCAAATGTCAAGAAGACAGTAGGTATTTTTGTTGCATATTTGTTGAATAGTCACAGTCACAGTCTGGCCAAGTTGAATCAATAGTTGTGTTAATGAGGTCAAGTCCCTTCTGGGTCAATTGCCCCCCAAGGGAAGGTTTAATCAATTTAATTTAACATTTATCAAGCACAACATTATTTACAAGAAAGAGCAACTATGGAGAACAACTAAATATTCATCCCAAGAAAAAGTTACAGTGTAAGCAGACATTAATCCAGGAATTAGACAAAAGTAGAGTAGCAGAGATGAATTAGTAAAAATCCATTGTCATTACTATAAAAAAATAACAAATTAGTTTTATAATGTAGCTGTTAAAAAACATGAATAAATTGATTTTTTCTTTCTTTAAAATGTTTTCTTCTCTTCAGCAAAAACCTTTATCTGTTTGAAAATAAACTCTAAAATGAATGAAATTGAAATATTTTGAAATTTAACAAACATAATTTATAAACATACTAAAAAATTCTTTCTCCTAAATACCCAATGAACAGCAAACATTAAGAAAATTTTATGCTACTTAAAAATTTCAGGTCAAATTCGGATCAAGCTTTAAAAAAAAAAAAAAAAAAAAAAAAAAATGGCATGGAAGTTTTCCTAAAAAGGTATGCTTTCACTAGAAAAAAAAATCTTATGTTAATAAAATCTAAAATATATGTCTTTTAAATTTTAATAAACTAAAACAATTTAACCAACTACGTTTTTACTGAAGTATAAAATTATTCCACTTTAAGGGAGTCATTAAAACTTTGACTTCAATGAAATTTACTGAATATGTATGTATAAACTTAATGTCTTTTAAAATCTTCCCACAATTTTACTTAATTTCAAATAGTAAAAATATGAAATTGGAAAATGGAAGTTGACTTTCAAACTAGTCCTACTTAAAAGTTTTAACTCATAGGTTTAATAATGTTTAAAATAAGGTTTATTATGCAACAGAAAGTACTTCTTAAAGTCTGTGGGCCAAGTTTACCATTTGCTAACAAACAGAAAACTTAACCACAGTTTCTACCAGGGAGAAATTCCAATTTGATTAGTCTAAACAGTTTTGCATATTTAAAATATTTTCCCAGGCCAATAGAGTTATTCCAGGGAAAGGTGATAGTTAACTAGAAGGCTCAAAATCTTACCCGGAGGTGTTTCCTGCTTGGCAAGGGCTCCATACCAATAATTTTCACAATCACACCACTTATAAACTGGGGTCCCACTGTGTTAACCTTCTCAGGGGGCTGACAGTCTTCGCTGTTTGATGCTACTTTGAAAAGGAGAGACAAAAAAATTTTGCAGTGTAAAAAGAAAAGAAATGTAATGCAAAATTATCACAGCAAAATGAGGATTTCTTATGATAATTATTAAATTTACTACTATTTCTTAATGAATTTTGGTAGAATTTTATAATCCCTAAAGTCGTCATGATCTATTTTTTTGGTCAACTACAGTGGGGGAAAAAACAAACAAGTGTTAATTTAAGATTGGAAAAGAGTGAAAAGTGTTTTTTTTTTTTTTTTTTTTAATTTCAGACAAAATATAAAATCAAATGGAGAAAAGTCTCTCAGGAATTACACATTCAGATTTGTAAAAAATTACCTCAACGTTATTTATTGATAATGCTTTTAAAAAAAAAATCAAGCTTGAGGGGGTAGAGGGAATGGGGGAAAAATTGGAACACAAGGTTTTGCAAGAGTCAATATTGAAAATAAAAAGCTTTAATAAAAAAAAATAAAAAACAAAGAAAAAAATCAAGCTAAATATGGTTTTTATGGTAGTAAGAAGATTGGAACTAAAGGACTGTCTGTAAATTACATATTGCTTGAAGGGTTAAGTTACACAACAAATAAGTTTTAGAAAAAAGCCTGCAAAACCAAAATATGATTTCCAGACAACATTCCAAAATGAAATGTTCAGACCCAATTATTTACTGATGCAGTCTACACTTATTAAATAATATCTAAAAATCTATTCCCCTGACAAATTTTTATAAATTAACAGGATAACAACATTTAAACAAAAAGGATATGTACATTATAAAAGCCATCAATTTTCTTTACCATGGCCATTTTTTATTCCAGGGTCTGTGTCCATCTGAACTAAATTCTCAGACTTTATTTGGGATATTGTTTTTTTCAAAGAAGCCATACTGGCTTTCTGCAGAGCCAAATATTCTTTTTTCAATTCCATCCATTCACTCCTGCAAAGGAAAAAAATAATGAATGAAATACTGTGGTCAACTAATGCCAAAAGAACATGCTTAAATGACTTCTGTAGTTTGTAGCAAACAAGTAAACAACAGTATCCCACTATCAAGAGATGTAGTTTCTTAATTCTCCTGAAACCTTCTTAGGCATGTTTCTTAAATATGAATTTTGGAAAAAAGTTCCAGGATTAATTCATTGATCAGGGAAATAAGTAAATCTTTCTAGAAAAAAAAAAATCAACATTTTAAAAGTTTTATTTATGGATTTCCCTGCCCTACAAGTTAAAATGATAGCATTCCTTAGTATTTATTAGCATAAAAAAGAATTTCTAAAAAGAAAAAATACTCAAAGGAAGCAATTTATATATTTACATACATTTAGCACATAGATGTTTCTGCAAACAGCTCCAGTTTTGCTAGATAGAAACACAATGACTATTTGGTCACTGTGAGAATACTCATTGTTACCCTAATCAGTGCCATCAAACAAGCAGATAGGGGATTTTTAAAGAGGAGGCTATCTTGTGGTAATGGTTTTAGCAGTTAACATGGACAACTGTATACTTAAAAAAAAAAATAGCACCCAGACCCACCCCTGGACCATACATTTCCTAGAGAGCAGATACATTAAAATAACAAAAGACTCATGTAATGATTCTTTGAGATAAAAAGGCAAAAGGAACTCTGGAGTTAAGAATGGTATAAATAGAGAAGTAGGGGGAGCTAGAGTCTTTGACACACACTGAAGAAGAGGAGAAAGCAAAGGCATGTAAGCTAGGAAGGTAAAGAAAAATCTACTCCTGTAAAGGTATAGTGGATTCAATAAACCTTCCACTCTGCCAATTTACTACGCTTGCTAACAAGAACCAACAGGAACTTATGGGACCCCTTCTACTTTAACATGGAGGTACTTTCTGTGACTAAAAAAAAAGTAAGTGCTTCCATGTTTTGGTAGGAGTGAATCCTGTTCTCACCGAATTCAGGTGGTTTTGATTTTGTCATTTTAATATTCTTTGTATGTCAACTTTTTGGCAGGAAGGAATCTTCTTCGCTTTAACATGGGGGTACCTGCTACATAATTAAAAAGTAAGTGCTTCCATGTTTCAGTGGAGAAGATTCCACATGGGCACAGTTTTAAGTTAATGTGGATTTTTGTGTTATTTCTTAGAATTAGAAAATTAAAATGTTCTTACTTTTGCAGAATGAAGTATTCGGAGAATTACTATTGGGCTTCCAAAAGTATTTTTCAGGACTCCCCACCACTTAAACGTGGATTTACTTGCTTTGTTTCTAAAAAAGTAAGTGCTTCCATGTTTTAGTGATGGTGAATCTTACTTTTCCAATAATAACTTTAATGTATATTGGAAAGTTAATTTCCTGACCTATTTTTGTACAAATAGTTATATAATATCTTTAAGTGCTTAATTGTTTGAGTTGTGATGAATCCTAATTGCTTTATAAAGAAATTGTTAAAATTGTATTGTTGGATTTTCCCATGTGAGCTACAAAATTTCTTTGGCTTCAGGCCACTACTGTTGCTAACATGCAACTCTGTTACATATAAATGGGAATTGCACTTTAGCAATGGTGATGGCCTGGAAGACATTTTAAGTTTTCCCCAAATAAAAATTTGTTTTGGTTTCAGTCCAAATGAGAATGTGTAGCTTAATAAAACAATCCGTAACTAAAAACAAGAAATTTTTAGTAACATACTTAGATAGTACTCTCAATGGTATAACCTCCTCTCCCATTTTGTGTCTTTCCTTATGCTTTTTCTTATGCTTTCTTTTTGATTTTAAAAGAGAACTGTCTTTCATATCTCCAACATCTTTCTCCTCTTCAGTAGAGACTTCTACATCTAAAGGAGAAAATATGATTAATTACAATTTAATTCTTGCACTTTTTATCCTTAACAGCATGCAATTTTTTTTTTTTTTTTTACCTTTACAATCCTTAGGTATTTCAGCTTTTGGATGTTCATCTTTAGCACTTTCTTCCTTAAGAGAGCTTTTCTTGACTTTTGAACTTGGTATCAATGTATCCACATCTCCAGAACTATTTCTCTTCCTCTTCCCTCCTCTGGTTTCTGCAGGTAAATCTAACACTTCCTTTTTCTTCTTTTCCTTTTTACATGGTGGCCTCTGAATATCCAAATTACCCACTTCTGAGCTATCCGAAGTTGTCCTGTGTCTTTTGAGCTTATTTAAATGTTCATCATCTGGAGCATCTGTATTTGTTTCCTTGGTCTCCACTGTGGCCTGAATACCTTCCTTTTTCATTCGCGATTTCTTTTTCTTTTTCTTCTTCTTTTCCTCTGTGTACAATGATGTGGCGTTATTAAGTGTCTAATATTAGTTTCCACTTTAAATTCAAATCCAAATATGAAAAATTTGAGACCTACCAGCAGCTCTACAAATACTACTATTGAGGGCAGGTATAGGTTTATTTTTCACTGTCTTTGGAAACATTCCAGGTTTTCTTGGTGCTTCCTCTGGTGGATTATTTAAAAACTTAAAATGGAAGGACGACATTATTCAAGTTAATATTTGTCTATTAAAATTTAATTTGATTCAACTATCTTGCCCCAATTACTTTTTCCCCCTATGTATCTATGGAGGTGATTATAGTTCACCTCTGTTTGGCTACCTACCTCTATAGCTTTGTCAGCTTGTTCTTTTGTTTCAAATTCTACAAATGCAAATCCCTTTGGGTCTCCAGTGGACTTGTAATGAGGAATGCTGATATAAACAACATTCCCACATTTTCCAAATACTCTTTCAATCCAACTGTGATTGACATTCTTGGGAAGCAATTCCTAAAAATAAAAATTGTGCTTTTAAAATTTCAATATTTCAGGAGAGAAATAAGTTCCTGTATTTCTCCCACACCTCTTCCAATGCTAAAAGTGTTTACAGGATTTGACTTGGGTGGGTGAGGTGGGGAGAAAACAGACGAGATAATCACTTACTAAAGATACAGTAAGTCACACAGCCAGAATTATATTTTATATATACATAAAAAACCTTACCACATAAACAGTTCGATCATCCACATCTTTTGGTTTCTCACCGAGGGGCTGCCGCCTCCTTACTCTTGTACCTTCCAAATCCAACTTGGGGAGGGGGGATGTGGGGAGACAAAGGAAGAAAAAACCCCAAAGTTGTAATCATTAAACTGCTCACATATAAAGGACGGAGCCTATGGAAATTTTAGTTACTACAAAGTCAAACTCACCTCTACAACAGAGGAACTTTTCAAGGCTCTGGCTATTAATTTCCCATCTGTTGTTAATTTCTTCATTTTGTTAAAAGACACAAGAAGTGATATATCGACATCTAAGGAGTAAAAATTCACAAATATGAAGCTACATGTGTCTCAGGAAAGCAAGGAAATGGCTTCCAAAATGGGAAGTTAAATTTCTATTAAGAACTAAATGGCTCCATAAAAAACTGAACTGATGAGAATGTCCAGGGATGACACAAATATTTTTTTAAAACTGGGGTTGTTTATGGGGTTGAGGATATGTATCATACTTTTACCTAGTCAGCTTCAAATTCCAGCTTTTGGCCTTGGGCAAGTTACTTATCTAGTTAGATCAATATCTAAAAGTCCCTAGGTCGGCTGTTTCACTTCCCTCAGTCTCTGTCCTTCAGGTGCCACAATTACAGAATAATTCACTTCCTTATATAGAGAAGTTTATTTTAATTTTGCCAATATGAATTTTAGGGAAAATTTGCCTTATCCAACCACCACTGAATTCCCTTCTAAAGGGGAAGTCAGTCCCAAAGAAAGTTCTCAAAAGTATAAGTATTGTAAAACTATTAAGAGAAAGTGGAAGCAATCAATGGAATAATATGGATTTTAGACGTAGTAGACACTGGGAATATAAAAAGGCCAAAACGAGGGAAAAAAAGGATTAAGTGCATTAAAGAAGTGCATTTACTATGTAAGATGATAGAGGGAAAATCTTTGAAAGGTAACAATGTATACCCACACACACATATACATCCTTTTTGTCAACAAAAGCAGGATGAGTGAGATTTCATGAATCACCAGAGAAACAGGTAACTAAAATTGGGAATGGTCTTAGAGGAAAAACTCAATGGGGACATTCCAGCTATCTTCAGTTATCTGAAAAGTTACCATGAAGAATTAAGCAAGAAGAAATGTAGCATACAAAATGGAAGTTGGGGAAAATTCTTTGATTCTGTGAAAGTGACTCAATTTAAATTGATACTAACCCTAAATAATTTCAGCAACATGATGGAAATCCATTTTTTTCCCAGGAAATTCATTCTTTAATAAGTATACACAAGATACCAATAAAATTTGCAAATTTATAAAAAATGTAAAAAGATTAAAGCTGAAATAAGCTCAAGATGCCAATGGTTTGTTAGTGGATTAAAAATTTATGTATGTGGATATGGCTTTAAAACATTTGTAATGCTCAGTTCTCAAAGCTACAAGGCATAAAGCTCTCAAATTTTTGATATTTTTGAATTCTAGAGAAGTTTGTTAAAGTCCTCAAAGCTCAGCTCTACATATTTTTTTTTGTTTTACACTCATTTTAGGAGTAAAATAAATTTCTTAAGAGGGTGCCCAACTTTACTTTCTATGCTGCAATGATACTCTTTCATGTTGATATTTATTAAAAAACAAAAAGTATCTGTAAATATTTTTGTACATGCAAATTTTTTCACTGTCTCTGGGGATATCTTTGGGGATATTTTCCCTAATTACTTTCCAGGACAGTTGGATCAGTTTCCAGTTTGCTCCACTTAGCAACTTCCAACACAGCACTTCCAACATTTATAGTTTTCCTTTTTTTGTCACCTTTACCAATCTGATGGAAGCCAATGTTCTTGGCTATTATTTCTTTCCAGCTGGCACTTTTGCTCACCCCATTTTATAATAATCTATTCAATTTCAGTGCCTATTATGTGTGAGGTACTGTGATAAAGATTTTTGCAAAAGCTTCATTTGATATTTTATTTCTTATTCACTTCCTATTTTCCAGGATTAACAGGTAAAATTTTAAATAATTTTAATTAATATTCTCTAAAAATACTAACTACATACGGTTGATTCACAAACAATTCCCTCATGACTAGTTCTTTCCTATAACTTGAATTTTTTGTGTGATGTTATTTTGTCCTGAGCATCTAGTGATACTCAAATCTTTTCTTGAGGAAAATATTCATGATATACAGGCAATGTTTGTTATATCTGAATCATGTTTCCCAACATTTTTTGTCATTCTTATCTTTACAAATATTTACTGCTTTATCTTTTAAAATAATTGGCACAAAGCTAGAATAACCATATTCATAGCTTTTTTGATTTAAGTTTGTGGGCAGTTGAGCACTACTTAAAGAGACCCATTAAATGTTTCTTGCCTTTTTCATGCATAAAGTCAACTTAATCAATTCTTTTACTTCACTTTTCAAGGTGAATCTGTGAATCATTTTTATATTTACTTGCAACTATTGTTTTTTCTTGTGTTTAACTGATTTTCTTTTAAAAATAAAAGCTTTTTATTTTCAAAATATGCACAGATAATTTTTCAACATTGACCTTTTCCCTCCTCCCACCTCTCCCCCTACATGGTAAGCAATCCGATATGATATATTCATAATTTTTACACCAGTCATTTCTTATTATTTCCTCTATCATTTCCTTCAATCAGTCACAAGCATTTTTTGCTACCATTGTAAATGATGGATAAAGGATGTAAGTGTGTGTATACACACATGTGCATGCGTTTAAGATCTTCTTTCCTTGATCTGTTTAGAATATATATATCCAACAGTTGGACTACTGCATGAGTCTGTATGAATACTCTGAGTGATCAATTCACAGCTGAAAGGAGGATAATATTTTAGAGAACAGCCCCAGAGAAATGTAAATCAACACTACATCATATCATACTCTTGGCAAAAAAGAAAATACTCCAGTTTACTTAACATTATGCAGAAACTTGTATAGTTTTTCGCTGTTGGTTAAAATACAAATGTATAGAATATATTTTGAAAGGCAATTTGATCTTTCAAGAATACCAATAATTTTACAACATAGCATTCTTAATTAAAGAAAATCTGTTTAAACATGAAAGACATATTTGAAGGGATTCATGCCTGCCACCATGGATTTGTCTTTTTATGTTCTCTAAATAAACAAGGGAACAAATAGGCCAAAAATGATACCAGATACAATACAGATGAAGAATATAAAGGAATTTGCAGACTTACATGAAGCAATCTGAAGCATAATTGGACCAGATAATTAAAAATTCTAACTGTAACTATATAAAAAGGCATAATCAAATACAGAGAATGAAGGAATAACTAGTATGATTTAAGCACAAATATAAGTATGCATTTGCTCTTATTCAAAGCTAACTATATGATAAAGTATTTTAAAAGACTTGCTCCATGTAATTTTGTAGAAACTGCACTTAATTTTTGTATTACCATAAACTATTGATTTCAAAGTTACTACATACAAGACTAATACATATAAAATAATTTTTGTATTACCATAAACTATTGATTTCAAAGTTACTACATACAAGACTAATACATATAAAATAAAAGAGGGAACTTACACCCATCTCGAGACTTCTCTATTTGCTCTCGAAGAAATCTATCCTTGTGAAGATTGGCATCCCCAAACCAGAAATCCACTTGTTTAGCAATATCTGAAAGTACCTGCTTCACTCTTGACCGCTTCTTTTTTTCTCCCTCTTTTTTCTGTTCAATGCTTTCCTCTTCCATTGATTTGTCTTGATTACCAGTTTCTGTTTCCATTACTATAAAGTTCAGAAATTGAATTTTAAAAATTTTATAAAGTAAAATATTAGATTTTTTAGCTTTTTAAGGATCAAATTATTCAAATTTCTAGTAAGAATCTAGTGCAGCCTTCTGCAAGAACATTTTTCCCACTATTATGATGAGCTTATTATTTTTCAATGAACATAAACAATATAACAATATTTGTATAGGCAGATGGGTTTTGGGAAAAGGGAAGAAAGAAGAGAGTCTGGACCTTTTATTTCCATTCCATATTCCCTCTATTGATACAGATTTCTGTAATCAGTGTTTCCATATTGTCTTGTATATATTCTATATAATGTATATTTTAACTTGTAAATAAGAATATATTTACTAATATATTCTATATTTAAATTGTAAAATCAAGGCCTTCTAACAATTAATTTTCTAGTTCATTAGATTGATATAAACCTTCCAAAAATAAGTTTTCACTGGTGCCTCAGGATGATTAAAAAATTTAATTAAAAGTTCAACTTAATGTAAGTTATAAACAACACATCCTGAGAAACTTTCACCTAGTTATCCAGGTTACAGTTTATCACTCCAATATAATCAATCTTTATGCACTCAAAAATCTTTCAAGGTTCACTGCTTCAAAAGTAAAAGAAGTGTGAAATCAACAATAGAATTCAAGATACTATAGAATCTGACAATCTGTGTCCCAGGCACAATTCTAGTCTTATCTCCTTTTCATTTTTTTTTCTCAACAATATTTTTCAAAATACATGTACAAAATACACTATCTTTACATATATAGTTTTCAACATTCATTTTTGTAAAACTTTGTGCTCCAAATTTTTCTTCCTCTCTCTTACCTCCAACCTCACCAAGAAATCTGATATTTTTGATTCACCTAAATCAGAATATCCCCCATTCTCACCATGTCTATTTATGTTCATATGTATAATAGAGTCCTCCATCTCTACATGCTGAAATCCCTACTCAGGTGACATCTCAAATTTTCCATGACCCTTCCTGCTCTACTTCTCCCTACTCTTTCAAAATGAAAATGATCTCTCCCTTCACAAATTTTTTCCCCCAAATCAATTCCTTGAAGCGAAGGTACTATTTTTTCAATCTTTGCACATATTCATTCCCAATATACATAAAAGATGTTTATAAAATAAATATTTACTGAATTGAATTAGTTTCTACTCAGAGCTCTAACCCTAATTAGTTTAAATGACTTCTTTGAGGAAAAGGAAAAATTGCTTCTTTCTTATGTGACACCTCCAGCTTTGCCCTTTCCCAGTCAAAACCCAGCCTTTGGAGGGACAAGTTGGGAAATAGTCTCACGTTTGACTATGGCTTCTATGTCATAATGCACTTGCCTCCAAGCTTTACCACTGGGAAGGGAGAATATTCTTACATCTGGTCATATCCTTCATTTCTGAGTGACAACTCCCCTGGATCCTCATCCAAATTTTATTCTCCACTCCCATCCTCTACTACCCAATTCCTCATTCCCATCATCTCCTTCAATCTTCCTCCCTCAAAGTTTCAAAAATTCCATCTAATTCTTCCCTCTAGAATACTTGTTGCATAGGCGGATTCTTTCTTAATTTGAAATCTTTTCCTCTATACTCTACTAGCTCTCACTGTGTCCCCTGTTCCCCCACTCTAGTCCCATTTCATTTTCTTCAGCTTATTAGTTGAGGTGGGGCTGTTGAAAATACTCTTTATTCTCCATTGCCATTTCCAAGTTCTCCCCCTTTCTCCATCATTCAGTAGTAACTTCTCTTCCTTTGAGCTTCATGCTATGTATATTTCTTTTTCTTGCTTAAAGAGTTTGGTACTTGGCCTACAATTTTTTCCTCCTCCTCAACTCCTGCCCTCATACTAGAGAGTTTCAACATATTTATTAATTCATATATCTTTCCCCCCCCACTGAGGCTGGAGTTAAGTGACTTGCCCAGGGTCACACAGCTAGTTAAGTGTTAAGTGTCTGAGACCACATTTGAACTGGGGTCCTCCTGAATTCAGGGCTGGTGTTCTGCACCACTGCGCCACCTAGCTGCCCTATTAACTCATATATCTTAACCATCAGTTCCTCAACCTAGTCAGTTCTCATGAGTTACTGCTCTAGCCCCCTCCCCATAAGATCTTGCCAATATACTCTAGGTTCAAATCTGAAATCCCCTTTTATACAACTATAATCGGTTGGCTTCTCACTTCTCTATTTGCTGTCCCTTACAAAACCCTATTGGCCTATTACCTCCAATCCCTTGACCTCTCAATTACCTTCCAGGTCATTTCTTCTGCACTGGCCACTCTCTCCTCTTCTCTCCACCTTGATTCCTTAAATCTGTTCAATTCTACATTGTTCTCCTCTCTTGAATCTGTAGCCCCTTCTCATACTGCTGATTACTACCAGTCAAATCTCAGCCTTGGACTATTCCCACTATTCAGTCCTCCTACATGTGTGCTTCTAAATAAAAATGGAGAAAATCATGCAACCATTCTGACTAGGTCCACTAAAATTTTGTTACACAACCTCAACTCGGCCTTCATAACTGCTAAACTGCTAAACAACTCTACCTCCCTTATCAACTTGGTACACTTTGCCTCTTAAAAAATTTTGAAAGCTGGTGACAGCAATACATTGAGCATCTTTGTAACAGCATGTGCTAATTCTTGTGTGGCATGTGGTAACACATTTTGGTAATTCTTGCAATATTTCAAACCTTTTCTTATTATATCTGTTATGGTGATCTATGATCACAATATATGCCTACATAACTTAATAAATGTTATATGTTTTGACTGCTCTTCTAAACTGGCTGTTCCCATCTCTTCCCTCTCCTCAGGCTTCCCTATTCCCTGAGATACAGTAAAATAATACAATAACAATAAACTCAATTGATACAGCAGTATAGTTTTTAAGAGGACTGACTCCACTTTTGAAAAGAAATTCTATAGTCACATCTGCTACAGAGAAATCTTTTGTAGTTTTTTAAAAAATTTAAAACATTTTGTTTTTCCCAATTACATGTAAAGAAAATTACCATTCAATTTTTTAAAAATTAAGTTTCAATTGTTCATCTCTCATCTGTCCCCTTCCCTGAGATGGTAAGCAATTTAATTTTAAAAACTACCATAAAAACAAAATTAAAAAAAAAAAAAAAAAAAAAAAAAAAAAAAAAAAAAAAAATAAAAGGAATGCTTTGATCTGTATTCAGACTCTCACCAGTTCTTTCTCTGGAGATGGACAATTTTTTTTTTTTTTTAATCATAATTTCTTAAGTATTGTCTTGGATCATTGTATTGCTAAGAATAGCTAAGTCATTTGCTTTGATCATCATACAACGTTGTTTAACTGAGTGCATTGTTCAGGTTTTGTTCATTTCACTCTGCATCAACTTATAAAAGTGGTTTCCAGGTTTTTCTGAGATCATCCTGCTTGTAATTTCTTATAGCACAATAGTATTCAATTACAATCACATAATACAACTTGTCTAGCCATTCTCAAATTGATGAACAGCCCCTGAATTTCCAATTCTTTGCTGTGTTTTTTACACGTGTCCTTTCCCCAGTTATTGTCTTATTTTAAGAAATTGCCACTGCTACCTTTAGCACCCATCACCCTGATCAGTCAGCAGTCATCAATAATGAGGAAAAAAAAGTACGAAAGTTAATTTTTTTTTTTTTGCAACAAAGTATTTTTTAAAATTAAAAGTATGTCCAGTATGTTTTTTAAATATAATACTACTGATATGGGCTTTGAGCTTATTCCCTTCCCTTGTCAGAAAGCAGCTTTTATCAATCCCAGATACTGGGATACTGATTAGCATATCTTTACATACGTCTGGTATACCCAGTAGTCAGCCAGGTGTACTCCATCTGGCATCCCACTGATCTCTCCCCTACAGCTACCAAATTCTGACCTAGTACTTCCCCTTTTCCCCAAAGAAACCCCCCAAGTTTATAATTCCCCTTCAAAAGATGTGCTCATGATGGAGATCTCCACTTTATCTTTTTTTCAGGACTAAGCCCACTATGAAGTTTTCTCTCTCTTCTTCAGAGTTTTTCCTTTAATGGCCTCTTTCTCCTTACTATAACTAACTCTGGTTTGTGGGCTATATACTCCTCTATGGATTTAGTCTGACAATCTAGCATATTCAGGTCTCACAGCATATTTCTTTAATAGATTCTTCGAAACTCCTTTTCCTTGGTAACCCCATTGTTCTCCCAAATCTATTTCATAATTTCCCTCTTCATTTTGTTTGTAACCTCTTCTATATAAACCTACATTTTGGGAAAAAGAATGGCCATTGTGAATTTGTCACATGTTTATTTCAAACTAGGAATTGCTACCCTGACTTCATCATTTAGTGCTTGAAATCCTTTGGCCTCCAATATTTTTTTCCTACTCCTCTACTAAGGTGGAGTGCAATCAGGAACCCAGCAAACCTTAAAGACATCACTATCACATGCTTTAAAGATGACAAAATAGTGTAAATGTAACTTTTATATGCAGGAGTAAGTAAAAAAAATCAGGATTCACTTTATTGTGGTCTGAAACCAAATATACAAAAATAAGCAAAGTATGGCTATATTCCGTTTTCTATAATGACTTTCAAATCTTTTCATCAGTTCTCTAACTTCCCAAATCTCCCACTTTCTCAGATGGGGAAGCTTGTCTCATATTTTACAAAAAAACTTGAGGCCACTAGACATGAACTTCCTTTTCTCCACCCTTCCTCATCTCCAATCATTCGGGTATCTTCTGCCACTATCAACTCCTTCTCTCCTCTTTTACATGAAAAAGTGGCCTTACTTCTTACTGTTGTGCCACAGTTCCCTTTTATTGTCCTGACTCAATTTCCTCAGTTTCTCAATCCTGCAACACTACCCCTCTCTCCTAATCTTGACATCTTCAGAATGCTTAAATGGATAAAGATCTTATATTTTAGAAAACAGGATTAGTGAATTGGAAAAGGTAAACAACTCCAAGGAAAACAGGATTAGTGAGCTGGATAAAGAAATCAGCTCTCTAAAAAATAAAATGGATAAAATGGAAAAAAATTCCATAGAAGATAAAAACACAATTGGACAATTACAAAAAGATATTAAGAAAGTGAATGAAGAAAATACATCATTGAAAATTATACTCGAACAAGTAGAAATGAATGACTCAAGGAGAAACCAAGAGGTAGTCAAGCAAAACCAGAAAAATGAAACAATTGAAAAGAATGTCAAGTACCTTATTAGAAAGACAACAGACCTGGAAAACAGATCCAGGAGAGACAATTTGAGAATAATCAGACTCCCAGATCTTTTCTAAGACAGTGGCTACTGTTTTCCAAATTTGCTATATACTGAATGCAGCACTTTAACAGCATTATGTTTTAGGGTTTTAAATAATTCAGCTGGAATTCAGCCTTACTGTTAACAATGCTTCCTAAGACCCACTTGATTTTATTCTCCATTATGTCTCTATATGATCAATCATCACACCAGTATGATTATCAGCAAGGTTAAATGTTGTGTCCTGCTTTCTAGAGCCCCCAAATTGGGGTGACAAAACATACAGTGCTTCCTAGAGCTCCACACTGAAGGTGATTAAAATATACCTTCCTAGTGGAGAATTGATAAAGGAGGAACTCCTAAGGATGGTAGGAAAACGGAGTCTGTTTATTTCAAGAACTTTCCCCTTTTTATAATGTAACAAAAATAACACTGCCCACATGGGACCCAATAAACAACTTGCTATGTAGTTTGTCACCTGGTATCACTCTGTTTCAATCACAACACTGGTTGTCACCACTCCCTGACTTCTCAGGAAGGCTGAGAGCCCTTAGGGGAGATGGGGAGCCAAACCAGACATTTTTAGCAGGTTCTCTCTGGGCTGAAGAGTCTTATACCTTACCCAGAGTTTCCCTACTGACTGTGACCCTCTATAGTTAAATCTTTCTTATATAGTTCTCTTGTGTAATCTGGCCATCTCTTCTACTTCTGTTAAATCCCTACCTCTTTTGTCTTTTATCATGCTTATTTTTGCTTGTTTCTTTCTACTGATACCTCCTATTTCCTTCTCCAGATCATTTTACAGATGAAGAAATGAAGGCAAACGGGATTAAATGTCTTGCTGTCCGGGGCCAAATTTGAACTTAGGAAGATGAGTCTTCCTGACTTCAGGTCCAGCATTTTATCTACTGTACCACTGGCCATATTATAAAGTAACAATCATCAAAGATATTTAGTACTGGGCTAAAAAAATTTATAATAGAAAGGTAAATCACTGAAGCAGATTAGACCAAAAACAAAGAAATAATGGAATTCAATAAGTCTGTTCTATAAACCAGAAAATATAAATTACCTTAAGAAAAAAAGTGTCTTTTTGATAAGAACAGTTAGGAACACTGGAGGAAAAAAAACTATTGTAAAAGGAGTCTCCTTGTCTCAAATCTCTCCCCATACCAAGCCTCCTTCCACTCAACTACTAGAATTCTTCCTAAAGGGCAAGCCTGACCATGTCACCGTCCTACTCAATACTTTAATGTCTTCCTGTTAGTTGTAGGGTCAAACAAACTCTTCTTTATGCCTTAACAGGCAGAACAGAACAGACAGGCCTTAACAATTGGCATCAACTTATATTTTGAGGTTCATTATACATTACTCCCTTTCTTGTACAAGTCAAGCTGACTTGCTTTTTGTCACACTTGACACTCCATCTCCTGCCTCATTTGGCAGCCCATATGCAGTCCCTCATGCCTTTAATGTCCCATTCCATCTGTATTTATTAGAATCCTGGATTTCTTTTAAGTCAGTTAAAGAAGCATCCATTTAAAAAAGCTTTTTTGCCTCCCCTCCCCAAATGTACTGTCCCAAAACAACTCTGTATAACTTTAAGTATTTTCAGTATGTAACTGTATATACTTGTTGTTTCCTTTGACAAAAGATAAGTTTCTTTTTCTTGGCAAGGCAATTGGAGTTAAGTAACTTGCCCAGGGTCACACAGCTAGGAAGTGTTAAGTTATCTGGGGTGGGGGGGGGTGGGATTTGAACTCGGGTTACCAAGGCTGGTTCTCCATGTACTGTACTACCTAGATGCCCCCAAATGAAAGCAGTGACTATTTAGATTTTTGTATCCTTAATGTTTAGTCCAGTATTTGGCATACATAAAAGGTGATATTATAAGCAAACTAGGAGAAAAAGAGATAGTTTACTTCTCAGATCTATGGAGAAGGAAGGAATTTATGGCCACAGAACAACTAGAGAACATTGTGAAAGGCAAAATAGATAATTTTGACTTGATTAAAGTTTTTACACAAATAAAACCAATGCAGCCAAGATTAGAAGGGAAGCAGAAAGCTGGGGGGGGGGGGAATTTTACTGCCAATGTTTCTGATAAAGGCCTCATAAATCAAATTTGCAAGAATATAAGCCATTCCCCAATTGGCAAATGGTCAAAGGATATGAACAGACAATTTTTAGATGAAGAAATTAAAGCCATTTATACTCACATGAAAAAAAAAAAATCTTTAAAATTACTATTGTTTAGAGAAATACAAATTAAGACAATTCTGAAGTATCACCTCACACCTATCATATTGGTTAAGATGATTGGAAAAGATAATAATAAATGTTGGAAGGGATGTGGGAAAATTGGAACATTAATGCATCGCTGGTGGAATTGTGATCTGATCCAACCATTCTGGAAAGTGAATTTCAACTATGCCCAAAGGTTATCTATAACATTGTCATACCTTTTATCCAGCAGTGTTCCTCTGGGGTCTGTATCCCAAACAGAACATAAAAGAAGGAAAAGGACCCATATGTGCAAAAATGTTCATGGCAGCCCTTTTTGTAGTAGCAAGGAACTGAAAACCGAGTAGATAAACATTAATTGGGGAATGACTGAATTTAAATTATGGTGTATGAATTAATGGAATATTATTTTTCTATAGGAAATGATGAGCAGGCTGATTTCAGAAAAGCCTGGAAAGACTTTACATCATTGTCAGTAACAGCAAGATCATATGATGCTCACTAAAAAAAGATTTGGGTCTTCTCAGCATAGTGGCGATTCAAAACAATTCCAATAGATTTGAGATGGAAATGCCATCCAAATCTGGAGCAAGCTATGGAGAGATTGAATGTGAATCAAAGCATAATATCTTCACTTTTTTTTTTTGTTTGTTTTTTGCTTTTTCTTTCTCAGGTTATTCCCCCCCCCACCTTTGGTCAGATTTTTTCTTAGCATGGAGTAAAATTTGGAACTTAAAATCTTACAAAAATGAATGCTGGAAACTATATGTATATTTGGAAAAATAAAATACTATTGAGGAAAAAAAAAGATATAAATGGGATGGAGTAAAACCAATGTTATAAAGCAATAATTTAATTTAATTATTTAATTAATCATTCAATCAATAGTTTCAGTTTCTATGAATAAATCAGTCCTCAGTCATTGAATGCAAGATAGACATTGTTCCTTAAATAATTTATAATTAAATAGGTGGTATATCACATATGCACATGAGAGGGCATTTAGCATGTAAGAGAAATGGAAACAAAATGTTAAAAAGTATTGGGAGGAAGGAAACATCCTGTTGAGAATAAGAAAAGATTTTATGGAGATAATAACTGCAGCTCCCTAAAAAATGGAAAGAACTGGAAAAGGCAAAGAAAGATCAAAGAAGTCATGAGGGACCTTAGAAGTTATCTAATCTGCCATAAGTATTTCTGAGGCCCAAAGAGAAGTGACATACAAGGGGCAAACTGACTTCAAATTCAATGCTACTCTTTCCATTATACCACAATGCTTTTCATTCTGTTGTTGTCAAATAGAAATGAAGTCCTAGGGCCAAATACTGATTTAATAAACCAATCTGCATTATCTGTTATATTGCATTATTTATTTGCTAAAAATTTCCAAATTACATTTTAATGTATTTGGGAGCTAATTACAGTCAGTTTGATATTTAAGCCATTTGTTCTCATTATTATTCTTGGGTCACATTAAAAAAATTTTTTTAATTGTGAATTTAATTATCAAATATATACATATAGAAAACTCACTTGTGTTCAACTACATGATTTCTAGGAAGATGATTCAATCATCCTGAAGAAGAGAGAGAAGATATTATGTATCACTATTACCACCCCAACTACTACCTCTTGTAAATCCTTATTAAGATTATCAGTACCTTGAACCCAAGAGCCTTAGGAATAGCAATGCCTTTCAGATTATTGGCCCTGATTCTTGTGAGGACTAGTTAGCACTGAGGACAGCAATCATGGTGGAAAGGGTGGATGTACACTCAACAGTACTAAGTATCAATTACTGATCATATTTGTTAACTACTGGCAGATAACCCTAAGGACCCTGAGAGTGGAAGTTATACCTTTCCTAATTCCACAAATACTGATTTTAATATAGTGCCTAAAACCATCATCCAGCAACTTCTGTGGAGAAAGTATCAGCCATCACCACCAACTGCCAGCTATGATGTAGTCATAATACCAAAAGGAACGAGATAACTTGAAGAGATAGGAGGACAGCAAGTTAAATCAACATCACCGTAATTGCTCTTAGACATTGATAGAGAAGGTCCAGGACTCTGAACCCCAACCCCAAATCACTAGCCTTTCTTTCAAGCCCAGGCCTTATATATCAAGGAGAAGAGCAATCACTGTAGAAAAGAGGGTGCATTAAACACAGTAAGTAGGCACTCACTACTACTATCACCAATACCAGTTGCTACTGAGAACCCAAATGGCAATATCCTCCAGATATCAGATCCTATGGCCCTTGAAACGATCATCCAGCAGCAACTACTATGTTGGGAATTATATCCATAGAGGATGCTGCAGCCACAGCTATTGTTGTAGAAAAACCCAGAAGAGAGTGTTCTAGTCACTAAGGTCTTTGGCAGTGTCAAATTTTAACATCAGAAACAGATATTTTGTCAGTGGAAACGATATTAAAAATGCCACACACAGTTTAACTCCTGGGCAAAAGTGTTATCTTTGAAAATACAGCAATTATTTTCACTTAGAAAATAAAAAAAATCTTGCTATATCTTTCCTTATAACTAATCTGTTTTTTAGGAATTAGATGAATTCTTATTTTATTTGTATTTAATTTTTATTATAGCTAACACCAATTTACTCAGGGACTATATCAGTGATATCTTTTACCAACCATACAAACTATTTTGGACCATTTTATTTTTCAGAAAGAGGAAGAGTGAAAGGTAAAAGAAATGGAATTTTAGGATTTTCTTATCTCAACAGCATACCAGGAAAAGTTTGCTTTATTCTTTCTGTAATTAACTGCATGTATTACCTTTAATTAATACACATTATGACCTTGGAACTTCCTAAGTTGCTGTATATGAGAAATTCATCATTCTCTCTGAATTTGACTAGGCTGTGTGTCAGAAAAGGATCTCTCATTAATTTCATACTTAAGTGTTTCTAGCTTAGAAGGTAAAACAATTAAGTTTGAGCTGTTCAATGGCAGAGTTAGGTAAGGAATAGATGCAGGATTAATAATAATAGTAGCAGCATTATACAATGCTTAATAGGTAGCAAGCACTTTAGAAATATTTCATTTCTCACAACCCTGGGAGGTAGGTGTGACTGTTAAGAGGATATTGAGGCGGGGGCAGCTAGGTGGCGCAGTGGATAGAGCACCAGCCTTGCATTCAGGAGGACCTGAGTTCAAATTTGATCTCAGACACTGACCCTGGGCAAGTCACTTAACCCCAGCCTCAGGGGGAAAAAAAAGAGGATACTGAGGCAAACACAAGTAGAGTTACTTGCCCAGGGTCATGTAGTTAAAAACTACATGGAGTCAGGAAGGCTCCCCCCCTCTCCCATTGCTTGCTTCCTGAAGAAAATGGCAAATCACTATCTTGCTAAGAAAACTACAAATGGGATCATGAAGAGTCAGATATGACTGAAAAAGCACTGAATGAATAACTTCTTGCTTTTAGGCAAAGTGCTATGTAATAGAGTTGGATATAATAATAGTAAAACAATAAAAGTAACATTTATATAGTGCTTAACACGGATCAAGCATTTTACACTATTATTTTATTCAATCTTTACAAGAACCAAAGGAGGTAGGAGCTATTATCCTTATTTTACTTAGCAGGAAACTGAGGTCTGAGGTCATATTCCAATTCAAGTTTTCCTGCCTTCAAGGCCAGTGCTCTATCCATTGCATCACCCAGCAGCTCCCAAGTCTCCAGACTTCAAGTCCAATTCTTTTATTACAACCTCACATCCATTATATCGAATCAATGTTGGCTGATTTTGTGGCAAATCAAAGGTATGGAATGCTAAGTGTTTGGTACACAGGCGCCATAAATCTTGCCTACTGATTAAGGAGTAAAAATTAAAGGGAGAGAAGTCAAGTCAACTAGCCTTTATATTAAATGTTTTTATGGTTCCTGACATCATCTGAAGTACTTGCAATACAAAGAAAGGCAAAAAAAAAAAAAAAAGTCTATGACTTCAAGGAGTTCCTAATTAGGGAAACAACATGCCAACAGTTCTGTACAAACAAGTTATATACCGGATAAAATGGAAAGACTCTCAGAATGCGGAGAACTGGCAGAGTGTTCTTGTGGAAAGCGGGCATGAAGGGAAACAAGCAGGCAGGCAGGAGGCCCGGGTTCGGAGGGAGAGCATTCCTGGCTTGCGGGACAGAAATGGAATGTCTTCCTGGTGGTGGGCCTTGCAAAGCGGGAAGGAATACCCAGCGCCCAGCGTTCCACTGGTGTTTAATAGAACTTCACTGACTGATTAGATAGTAAATTAAAGGGATCGAACGAACAGAATCTGGCACACAAATTGGCGCTTAATGTTTGCTGCATGTTAGCTGTTAAATAAGGATGGAAAGCACAGAGCCCGGTCAAAGTCAGCGATTCATAAATATTTGTTGAGTGACTAGCGAGGAGGACGAGTCTCGAGGAATTATCTCCCCCCCCCCGCCCCCAATTTACCCTCCCTCACACATTCTGTTGGCTGCCCCCAACTGAAGACTACAAGGCGACAAATGGCCGACGGCTTTCAGCGCATGCGCCCTGATACAAAAAGGGAAGGGGGATGAGGGGAAAGTAGAGGGGCGGGAAACAGGGAGGCGGGGTCTTTAGACAGGAAGGGGGGGTAATTAGGAAGATGCCGGAATTTAATCCAACCAAAATAAAAAGGCAGATTTGGGCCTGACTCCGCGGGGCATCTAGCTCTTGGTGTATTCCACCCTTAAAGTCTCAACCTCTCCCACTTACTCGGTTCAGTACCCCAGGCAACGGGTCCGGACAAAGCGAGTTTCCGAAACGGTCTCCTCCCCGTTCTTCCCCGTAACCGGCGTATGCACGTCACGCATCTGCGACCGGGCTCTTCGTCTCGCTCGCGTTCGCAAAGACCCGGAAGAATCCGCGCTATTAGTGCTTTCGGAGGGCGGGGGCGGGGGCGGGATGCAGGAGTGGGCGCGGCGGAGCTTTGTCGCGAAGCAGTGGCGTCATCGGTTTTCGCGGGGAAAATTCGAAAACCGAGACTTGCTGCTGGACCAGGTGACCTCCAAAAAAGTCCGTGTGTGTGTGTGTGTGTGTGTGTGTGTGTGTGTGTGTGTGTGTGTGTGTGTGTGTTTTGTGTGGTCGGCGTGTGGGGTCTGTATTGTGCGTGTTAGGTGTTTTTTGTAACTGCTCGGTTGTGTGTGGGTTTTTGGGTGGGAATGCTGTGTGTGTTTATGTGTGTTATCTGTGTTTGAGCATCCGCGTGTGTTGTTTCCGCTATGTGTAAGTATATGTTGTGTGCCCGTGAATTTGTTTCTGTGTGGGTGTCTTTGTGGGCATTATGTTTCTGTGTTGTGACTGCGGGGTTCCTAGGGGTGGGGGGGTTGCTTAGGGAATCGCCCCCTTTTTTCCCTTCTCTCCCCCTCCCCCCATCGGCTCAGCGCTAGCCCCACCTCCCCATATTGTGCCTCCTAGACAGCCGGTAGTAGGGCACACATAATGCTCCTTGACTAGGAAGGTTTGGAGCGCTTTGAGTTTGTCGAGACTCGAGATGGGAGGCTATAAGATACCCCAAAGACGAAGGATGTCAAATCAGCAATCATTTATTAAGTGCCTATTGTATGCTAGACACCGGTGCTAAGCGTAGGGGATACAATTATAGGCCACAATAAACAAGCAAATAAACACCCCCTCCCCCACCTCAAGGAGCCCACAATCGGACCCGCTGAGACCTAAAGCAAACACGATATAAAAAAGATAAATTGAGATAGCTAGTGTATAGACCTGAAGTCAAGAAGACTTGAATTCAAATCTGGCCTGAGAAGATGCTAGCTGCAGGAATTTATCTAGTCACTTAATCTGCCATCTGTCAAATGGGCATAATAACCACATGAGACTTCCTAGGGTGGTTGTGAGAATGTTGTTGTTGACCGTTTGTGTCCGACTCTTGGGGACTCTATTTGGAGTCTAAAATAGACTCAGATACGAATTTGATGTGTGGCACTGGGAAAGCTTCTGTTTGCCTTAAACTTCTAGAGATGAAAATAGTAAACCAGTCTCGTGTATCTTTGCCAAGAATACCCCAAATGGGGTCACAAAAAAAAACAGGTAAAGATTTTGTAAATACATTTTGTATGTATTTTGTACATAGTTCCCCTTTGATAGTATGGTGTGATAGAACACTTTTCAGGGGAATGGTTTGTTACCTACATTCAAGTGGAAGGAAATAATACATTTCACTTAGAGATCAGTGAAGATGAAAATGTAATTTTCTTCCCTGGCAAAGCTGAAGGACCCCATGGAAATATATTCGAAGACCCCCTATTATTCTGGACCAGATGTTTCTTAACTTTTTTTGTATCTTGTACTCCCTTGGCAATATGTCAAAACCCAGGAACCCCTTCTTAGAATATTGGCTTGAATGTATAAAATCAAATCTATAGGATTATAAAAGAAACCAATTACATTGAAGAACAATTATCAGCATAAAACTACATTTTTAAAAAAGTTAATGACCCAGGTTAAAAATTCCTGCAGGATGAAAAAAAAAATCCTAAAAACCCAATTCCTAAAGCTCCCAGGAAGGTTGTTCAGTTCTCTTGACTCTTCCAAACCCCATTTGAGGTTTTCTTCGTAAAAATATTGGCGTGGTTTCCTATTTTCTCTTCCAGCTCATTCTACAGATAAGGCAAATAGGGTTAAGTCATTTTCCCAGAGTTAACTATCTGACCCAATTTAGAATTCAGGTCTTCCTGATTTTTCCTGCTGTGTCCATTTCCCCACCTCAATGATAATTAGCATCAGTTTTACAAGAACCTGTAAATTGTGAAGTACAGTGCCTTTGACCACACAGTTGTGAAATAGAATTCCCATTTCTGAATTTTTGCTTTAAAAAAAAAAACTTTTTAGCTTTTCTGTATAAAATCATAGAACTTTACAATTTGAATCCTAACCCAGGATACTCTTTAAACAAGGAAAGCCCCAGAAATGGATTGACTATTATTGGAACAAGAGAAAAAGAACTTCATATTTTCTATATGAAATATTAAGACATCTACAGTTTATGATTTGTGCCTTGTCCCAGAACACAGAAGCCTATTTAATCTGTAGTGACTTTGCAAGAATATTTTCTGCTACTTTATTTACACATGTATGATTGCAACCCTTCCCCAGCAGTGTATTGACAGATTGAAAATGGAAGTTTATAGGGAGCCATCTTGTGGTGGTTCTGAAGCAATCCAGAAAAAATTGATGTTTGTTTGATATGGTGAGAATGGTAAGGATTTTACAATTGAAAATGTACTTTTTTAGACTGAAAAACTGAAGACTTAAGTAGTTTGTTTTGAAGTAGCAAATAGTAAAATCAAAATTCAAATTTGGGTCTCTTGATTTCCAAAGCCAACCCAATTTCCATAGCTCCTTGCTCAGGCTTAAAAGACTTTCAGTTTTAAAATCAAACAAAGAAACTAATTTTCTGATACAAGTTTCAAATTGAATTTACTTTTTAGGTTTTCATGTACAAAGAAAAGATAATATTTAACTTTTTTTCATATGCCATCTGAAACACTATAGTGCCCAAAACAGATTATAAATGAGTTTATACATTCCAAATTTAAATTTTATTTATATTTCTTATCAGTGATGTACTCTGTGAATCCTATGTATGTCCAGAACAAAAAGAGCAAGTGCTCTAACAGTTATTGAAGATTTACTGGGTGTAGATGGATTTTGCTTCCAGCATAAACAATGACAAATCAAGAATTTATTGTAAGTGTTTAATTTTTGATTTTACAATTTCAGTATTTGATTCATGTATTTCACATCTATAAATATAGGATTATTAAAAACGATCTCTTCTATACTTTTATAAATAAGGTACTGTATACTCATCAAAAGATGAAGAAATCAAAAGTGTGGCAAGATGGGATATTGAAGATCAGTTTCTCAAGAAATAAAGTAAGTTTGGGATAATCTGTTAATGACTCTAAAAGTTCAGTTCTTAAATTCATATTTGAAAAGAAAATTACATAATCTATACATTTATAGTCTCTATCTTGGATTTGAAAATCCAAGTATTACAGTGGCTAGTTTAGAAATAGTATCTCAATGAGTAGCTGATTTAATTTATATTTGGAGTAGTAGTAGTAACTAGTTCTTTATTAATTGTATCTTTGAGTGAATTCACAAGATTGCCTATTAATTACTTATCAATTTTCAAGGAACAAGAAACGTAGGACATTCGTATTTAACAATTTTAAAAAATAAATTCATATACTATCTGAGACTCTATAGGACATATAAGATCTATAGAGCTAGATATAGAATGAAACACAGATTTCTCAGTCTGGCTTTTGTCTTACAGAACTTTTTATCTACTTACTTTACTCTAAATAAATCTTCTGGGACTGATAGGACAATTTTTTTTTCCTCTTCACCAAATACTCCATGTTTTATTCTTGCCTCCTCTTCTTTCTTTGCATCAGAATATTCCACTGGATATAAAACCCTACTGTTTTTACTTTGTAAAACAGTATCACGGGGCAGCTAGGTGGTCCAATGAATAGAATATTGGGCTTGGAGTCAGGAGTACGTACCTGAGTTCAATTCTGGCCTCAGACATTTGACACTAGCTATATGACGGAGAGCAAGTCACTTAACTCTAATTAGCCCACCAAAACCAAAAAGCAGTACCACTTCCACAAAACTCACACTACCTTTAATTTCATGTTAGTTTACCCTTTGCATTGTTTTTTGAACTTATAAGTAAATGTATTTATTTCTTATTTTCCCAACTAGCTATATTATCAGATAAGAACAATACTTTAGTCTTTTAAGTCTCCCTCAGTGCTTAGCATAGTGTTAAAATAAATGATAAATGAATTCTGCCACAAATAAATGAATACAAACTACTTAATGTGATGGGAGATATTTGAAATGTGACAAAGCCAAATAATACATTTTATGTGATTTATGTAATAATTGTTAATTTGTTTTAAAGAATTTGAAATGTTTTCCTGTTAACTTTGTTTTTTTAATGTTATTTTGTTTTAATGTAGGCAAGTTTATATGATGACAAAGGGACAGTGCTTGGAGAGTTTATTTCTTAAACAGTGTGAGGTATTTTAATACTTTTTCTTACCTTTGAAAATCTTCAGAAATCACTCTGGGATAGTTTTTTTTATGAAAATAGTTAATAAAAAGTATAATTCTTTTGAATGTTTTTGTTATAAACTTAAATTATTAATGGGAAAATAATAACCAAAATAACATACTATTTGTATAAAATGAAATCTAAAATTGTAGCATTTAACAAAATTGAACCAAATGACAACAAATAAGCAAAAATGCTTTTGTTATCTATTCTTTTCAGTTGTCTAAAGATTTCTGTTTTCTTTCTTAGTTTTCTTCAGATAATTGTAACTGTGAATATAGTTGTGATTCTTATGATTTTGCTTTGCTTCATGGACCTTTCCACATTTCTTTGTAGGTTTCATATATCTATATCTATATCTATCTATCTATCTATCTATCTATCTATCTATCTATCTATCTATCTATCTATCACTACCTCCCCATCCCTACCTATATATACAATCTGTTACCAAGTGAATTTCACTTTACAACATCTCTTAGGTATATCTTTTTTCCTGTGATACTGCTACTCCTCTAGTGCAGGCCTTCCTTGCTTCACACCTGGATTACTGGTGGGTCTGCCTTCTTCAATCTCTCCTTGCTTCAGTGCATTCTCCATTTAGCCACCAAAGTGATTTTCCTAAAGCACAAAACTGATTATATCACAGACATACCCATCAACCTCCTCACTGAATAAATTCCAGTGGCTTCATTTGACTTCAGAATCAAATATATGTTCTTGGCATTCAAAGCCTTTCATAATCTAGCCCCTTCTGTGTTTCCAGTATTCTTATACCTTATTTTCTTCAGATATTCTTTTTTTTTTTTAATAATAGCTTTTTTTTTTTCAAAATACATGGAAAAGATAGTTTTCAACATTCATCCTTGCAAAACTTTGTGTTTCAAGTTTTTCTCCCTCCCTTCTCCTATCCCCCTCCCCTAGACAATTAATCCAATATACGTGCAATTCTTCTAAACCTATTTTCACATTATTGTGCTGCACAAAAAAGTCATCAAAAAGGGAAAAAAGAGGAAAGAAAAAAAAGCAAGCAAACAACAAAAAGGTCAAAATAACTATGTTGTGATTCACATTCAGTGTTCATAGTGCTCTCTCTAGATCTTTCTCTATTACAAGTCTATTGGAATTGGCCTAAATCACCTCATTATTGAAAAGAACCAAGTCCATCAAAATTGATCCTTACATAGTCTTATTGTTACTATGTTCAATGTTCTCTTGGTTCTTTCACTTAACATCAGTTCATATAAGTCTTTCCAGGTCTTTTTCAGGTATTCTTCAATCCAATGACACTGGTCTCCTGATTGTTGCATGAACAAGACACTCCATCTTTTGGCTGCAGACATTTTCTCTAGCTATTCCCTATGCCCAGATCACTCCCTTCACCACTCTGGCTACTAGTATCCCTGGTTTCTTTCAAGTCCCAACAAAAATCCCATCTTCTACAAGAAGCCATCCCTAAAACCTCTTAATTCTAGTGCAGTCTTTCTGTTAATTACTTCCCAATTGTCCTGTATATAGGTTTTTTTTTTTTTTTTTGTTTGTTTGTTTGTTTGTTTTTTTGGTATATATTTCTT
The DNA here is from genome assembly GCF_048593235.1 of Sminthopsis crassicaudata. NCBI lineage: Eukaryota > Metazoa > Chordata > Mammalia > Dasyuromorphia > Dasyuridae > Sminthopsis > Sminthopsis crassicaudata. The sequence goes on from NC_133622.1 coordinate 114,408,925, forward strand.
TGCATATTGTATCCCCCCTATTAGATTGTAAATTCCTTGAGGGCAAAAACTGTTTTTTACCTTTAAGTTCCCAGTACTTAGCATAGTAGCTGGCACTTATGAATGTTAAGTGATTGATAGTGGCATAACTATGCTTGAATTTAGATCTTCTTGACTCTAACTCAAGCTCTTTCTTCACTGTATAATGCTATTTCCTCTGTCTTTGAAAAGTTGTCAAAAAAAAAAAAAAAAAAAGGTCACCAAAGCCAAGCCCCTGCAATATGGAAAAAAAAAAAAAGTTGTCCTGGGTAGCTAGATGGCACAGAGGATAGTGCACCAGCCAAGGACTCAGGAGAACCTGAGTTCAAATTTGACCTCAGACACTTGACACTTACTAGCTGTGTAATCATGGGCAAGTCACAAATTTAGCTGCCTTAAAAAAATAAAGAAGCAGCCACAAAAATAACCCCTCCCCTAAAAAAAGTTGTCTTATGTAAAGTTGTCTCATGTACAGAAGACCAGTGATGCTCATAAAGTGGAGTCAGTGACCTTTGGTCCCTGAGATTCTTTAAGGGAAAATGCAAAGTAAAAAAACATTTTTATAATAGTGCTAAGATGGTTTAATTTCTAATATGGTAAATATCAGTAGCTATAATCCAAAGACAAAATAGAGGTCAAAAAAAGAGTTGAACACAACTGAAAACAACTAAGCAACAACAATAACAACAAACTATGTTTTGTTTCTATTCAATCTAAAAATATTTCAATATTTAAACATATTCATTTCATCTATCAGTCAATCACCAAACATTCAGCACCTCCTGTATGCCAGTTACTATGCTAAGGGCTGGGTATTGTCTTAATTTTTAAAGACCATAACAAGTATATTATTAATCAACTAAAATAACAATGCATTTTATAATAACTTTATTAACTTGTAAACCAAGGCAATCAGTAAAAATTTATGAAGCACCTCCTATGTACCAGCCACTAAGTTAAGTGCAAAGGATACAAAAAGAGACAAAAAACAGTTTTTGCCTCTTAATGAGCTTACATTCTTGTATTGTTATGTAGTGGAGTGATTATATGTATGTGATATAATTTTGAACAGATGTGTGATATATGTTCATTTGGGTAGTAAAGATATAATCAATATGATTCCTGTTATTCATGTACAAATTTACATTTTTATGTCATTTAAGAGAATCTGCTTTTTGATTTGTATATTGATTTCTTATGTTAACAAATGTGTATGTTTGGGGCTTTTTTCTTTAAAAAAATTTTTCTTTAAAATTCCAGATGAAACCTGGAGACGACTTAGAGACTGATCGATATTTAATCACCATTGAAGATGTAAAAAATGTTGAAAACATCCCTAACAATTTAGAAGTTAAAATGGAAATACCCATGTTGAAGGTACAAGAATTGAAACCTGCTAACAAGCCAAAGCTATGTCTACGTACTGGCTTAAAAAGAAAGTTTATTGTAAGTTTTTCTATTTAAAATAAAAAAATCAGATTATATGTATAAAATTTTGTAAATGACCAGCAAGTTTTAAGGCTATTACAATTTATCAGGAATTCATTTTATTGATTATTTCATTGGTATAAGGCATTTCCATTGTTAAACCTCTCTAAGCCAATGCAGATAAAATTTCATTTTGTCATTTATAGACTTAGAGATTAGTCTAGAAAAGTTGGAAGTTTAATGGTTTGCTTAAAGTAACTTAGTTTGTATCAAGTTTGTATCACTTTGTATCAAGAAATGGGACTTGAACTCAGATACTGCTAATTCTAAGGCTGGTTCTTTGTATAATTCCATACTATAATCTCACTGCTAAAATATTCTGTGAGGAAATTAGCAAATATGTATCTGATTCTGAGGTGATATTTGTATTTTGACATATTTTAGTGTAGTAAATATCAGCATTGAGGTGGTGCAGTGGAGAGAGTAGAGTCAGGAATACTCATCTTTTTTTTTTTTTTTTTTTTTTTTTTTTATTAATTACAGCTTTTTATTGACAGAACAAAATCATGGTAATTTTTACACCATTGTTCCTTGCACTCACTTCTGTTACAACTTTTCCCATCCCTCCCTCCATCCCCTCCCCTAGATGGCAGGTAGTCATATACATGTTAAACATGTTGAAGTATTTCCTAGATACAATATATGTGTGCAGATCCGTACAGTTCTCTTGTTGCACAAGAAAAATTGGATTCAGAAGGTAAAATTAACAGTTTACACTCATTTCCCAGTGTTCCTTTTCTGGATGTAGCTGATTCTGTCCATCATTGATCAATTGGAATTGGATTAGCTCTTCTCTATGTTGAAGATATCCACTTCCATCAGAATACATCCTCATACAGTATCATTGTTAAAGTGTATAATGATCTTCTGGTTCTGCTCGTTTCACTTAGCATCAGTTGATGTAAGTCTCTCCAAGCCTTTCTGTATTCATCCTGATGGTCATTTCTTACAGAACAATAATATTCCATAACATTCATATACCATAATTTACCCAACCATTCTCCAATTGATGGACATCCATTCATCTTCCAGCTTCTAGCCACTATGAAAAGGGCTTCTACAAACATTTTGGCACATACAGGTCCCTTTCCCTTCTTTAGTATTTCCTTGGGATATAAACCCAGTAGTAGTATGGCTGAGTCAAAGAGTATGCACATTTTGATAACTTTTGGGGCATAATTCCAGATTGCTCTCCAGAATGGTTGGATTCTTTCACAACTCCACCAACAATGCATCAGTGTCCCAGTTTTCCCACAGCCCCTCCAACATTTATCATTATTTGTTCCTGTCATCTTAGCCAATCTGACAGGTGTGTAGTGGTATTTCAGAGTTGTCTTAATTTGCATTTCTCTGATCAATAGTGATTTGGAACACTCTTTCATATGAGTGGAAATAATTTTAATTTCATCATCTGAAAATTGTCTGTTCGTATCCTTTGACCATTTATCAATTGGAGAATGGCTTGATTTCTTATAAATTAAAGTCAATTCTCTGTATATTTTGGAGATGAGGCCTTTATCAGAACTTTTAACTGTAAAAATGTTTTCCAAATTTGTTACTTCCCTTCTAATCTTGTTTGCATTAGTTTTGTTTGTGCAGAAACTTTTAAATTTGGTGTAATCAAAATGTTCTATTTTGTGATCAATAATGGTCTCTAGTTCTCCCTTGGACACAAACTCCTTCCTCCTCCACAAGTCTGAGAGGTAAACCATCCCATGTTCCTCCAATTTATTTATGATTTCGTTCTTTATGCCTAAATCTTGGACCCATTTTGATCTAATCTTAGTATGTGGTGTTAAATGTGGGTCCATGCCTAGTTTCTGCCATACTAATTTCCAGTTTTCCCAGCAGTTTTTGTCAAATAATGAATTCTTATCCCAAAAGTTGGGATCTTTGGGTTTGTCAAACACTAGATTGCTATTTTTATTCACTATCTTGCCCTGTGAACCTAACCTATGCCACTGATCAACTAGTCTATTTCTTAGCCAATACCAAATGGTTTTGGTGACTGTTGCTTTATAATACAGTTCTAGATCAGGTACAGCTAGACCACCTTCACTTAATTTTTTTGTCATTATTTCCCTTGAAATTCTCAACCTTTTGTTGTTCCATATGAATTCTGTTGTTATTTTTTCTAGGTTATTAAATAGTTTCTTGGAAGTCTGATTGGTATAGCACTAAATAAATAGATTAGTTTAGGGAGTATTGTCATCTTAATTATATTTGCTTGGCCTATCCAAGAGCACTGAATGTCTTTCCAATTATTTAAATCTGACTTTATTTTTGTGGCAAGTGTTTTATAATTTTGCTCATATAATTCCTGAACCTCCTTTGGTAGATATATTCCCAAATATTTTATACTATTGACCGTTATTTTGAATGGAATTTCTCTTTGTATCTCTTGCTGTTGGATTGTGCTGGTAATGTATAAAAATGCTGAGGATTTATGTGGATTTATTTTGTATCCTGCAACTTTGCTAAAATTCTGAATTATTTCTAATAGCTTTTTAGCAGAGCCTTTGGGGTTCTCTAAGTATACCATCATGTCATCTGCAAAGAGTGATAATTTGATTTCCTCATTTCCTACTCTAATTCCTTGAATCTCTTTCTCGGCTCTTATTGCCGAGGCTAGAGTTTCTAGTACTATATTGAATAGTAATGGTGATAGTGGGCAACCTTGTTTCACTCCTGATCTTACAGGGAAAGGTTCTAGTTTATCGCCATTACATATGATGTTTACTGAAGGTTTTAAATATGTGCTCCTTATTATTCTAAGGAATAGTCCATTTATTCCTATACTCTCAAGCATTTTTAGTAGAAATGGATGTTGGATTTTATCAAATGCTTTTTCTGCATCTATTGAGATGATCATATGATTTTTATTAATTTGATTATTAATATGGTCAATTATACTAATAGTTTTCCTAATATTAAACCAGCCCTGCATTCCTGGTATAAATCCCATTTGGTCATAGTGTATTATCCTGGGGATGATTTTTTTGTAGTCTTTTTGCTAATATCTTATTTAAGATTTTAGCATCAATATTCATTAAGGAAATTGGTCTATAGTTTTCTTTCTCAGTTTTCGATCTACCTGGTTTAGGTATCAGTACCATGTCTGTGTCATAGAAGGAATTTGGTAGGACTCCTTCAATCCCTATTTTTTCAAATAGTTTACATAGCATTGGAGTTAGTTGTTCTTTAAATGTTTGGTAGAATTCATATGTAAATCCATCTGGTCCTGGGGATTTTTTCTTAGGAAATTGGTTAATAGCTTGTTCTATTTCTTTTTCTGAGATGGAACTATTTAGACTACTTACTTCTTCCTCTGTTAATCTGGGTAAGATATATTTTTGAAGGTATTCTTCCATTTCATTTAAGTTATCGAATTTATTGGCATAAAGTTGAGCAAAGTAGCTCCTAACTATTGTTCTAATTTCCTCTTCATTAGTGGTGAGTTCACCTTTTTCATTTTCAAGACTAACAATTTGCTTTTTCTCTTTCCTTTTTTTAATCAGGTTTACTAAGGGTTTGTCTATTTTGTTGATTTTTTCATAGAACCAATTCTTAGTTTTATTAATTAATTCAATAGTTTTTTTTACTTTCAATTTTATTAATCTCACCTTTTATTTTTTGAATTTCAAGTTTTGTGTTTGTCTGGGGGTTTTTAATTTGTTCCTTTTCTAGCAATTTTAGTTGTAAGCCCAATTTGTTGGCCCTCTCTTTCTCTATTTTATGCAAGTAGGCCTGTAGAGATATAAAACTTCCCCTTATTACTGCTTTGGCTGTATCCCACACATTTTGGTATGATGTCTAATTATTGTCATTTTCTTGGGTGAAGTTATTAATTATGTCTATGATTTGCTGTTTTACCCAATCATTCTTTAGTATAAGAGTATTTAGTTTCCAATTATTTTTTGGTCTATTTTCCCCTGGCTTTTTATTAAATGTAATTTTGATTGCATTGTGGTCTGAAAAGGATGCATTTACTATTTCTGCCTTACTGCATTTGATTTTGAGGTTTTTATGCCCTAGTATATGATCAATTTTTGTATAGGTTCCATGAACTGCTGAGAAGAAAGTATACTCCTTTCTGTCTCTATTTAGCTTTCGCCAAAGATCTGTCATATCAAACTTTTCTAGTATTCTATTTACCTCTTTGACTTCTTTCTCATTTATTTTGTGGTTTGATTTATCTAATTCTGAGAGTGCAAGGTTGAGCTCTCCCACTATTATAGTTTTGCTATCTATTTCTTCTTGCAGCTCTCTTAATTTCTCTTTTAAGAATTTAGATGCTGCACCACTTGGTGCATATATGTTTAATATTGATACTGCTTCGTTATTGATGCTACCCTTTAGCAGGATATAATGCCCTTCCTTATCTCTTTTAATTAGATCAATTTTTGTTTTTGCTTGATCTGAGATGAGGATGGCTACTCCTGCTTTTTTTGTTTTGCCTGAAGCATAATAGATTCTGCTCCACCCTTTTACTTTTAGTTTGAATGTCTCACCCTGTTTCAGGTGTGTTTCCTGTAAACAACATATAGTAGGATTCTGACTTTTAATCCAGTCTGCTAACTGCTTCCTCTTTATGAGGCAGTTTGCCCCATTCACATTTATGGTTAGAATGACTAATTCTAAATTGCTTGCCATCCTATTAACCCCTGCTTATGCTTTTCCCCTTTCCTTCCCTCTTACCCCCCTACCCAGTATTAAACTTGTGAATTCCACTTGCTTTTCACAGCCCTCCCTTTTTAGGATCCCTCCCCCACCTTAAAGTTCCTCCCCTTATTTTACCCCTTTTCCTCAAAATTTCTGTATTCCCTTCCCCTTAGCTTACTCCTTCCCTTTCACTTTTCAATGAAGTGGAAGAAGTTTCACCATAAATCGAATATGTCTATTGATACACACTATGTTCATCTCCCTTTCTTTCTCTCAGATACAATAGGTTACCTTTGCCTCTTCATGAGATGTAGTACCACCACTTTACACTTTTTTATGATATAATTTCCTTTCTACCTCTAATTTCTAAGACAAATTGTACATATGTTCTTTACATATTTTTTTGACAGAAGTATAGTTCTCAAGATTTCTTTTTACCTTTTTAGAAATCTCTTGAGTTCTGTATTTGAAGATCAAACCTTTTATGTAGGTCTGGTTTTTTCATCAAGAATAGATGGAATTCATTTATTTCGTTAAATGTCCATCTTCTTCCCTGGAAAACGATGCTCATTCTTGCTGGGTTAGTTATTCTTGGCTGCATACCAAGTTCCTTAGCCTTTCGGAATATCATATTCCAGGCCCTTCGTTCTTTTAATGTAGACGCTGCTAGATCCTGGGTTATCCTTATTGTGGCTCCTCCATATCTGAATTGATTTTTTCTAGCAGCTTCCAATATTTTTTCCTTTGTCTGATGGTTCTTGAACTTGGCCACTATATTTCTTGGCGTTTTGATTTTAAGGTCCCTTTCAGTAGGTGATCAATGAATTTTTTCAATGTCTATTTAACCCTCTGTTTCCAAAACGTCTGGGCAGTTCTCTTTGATAATTTCCTCGAAAATAGTGTCCAAGCTCTTTTTTTCCTCACATTTTTCAGGGAGTCCGATTATTCTCAAATTGTCTCTCCTGGATCTGTTTTCCAGGTCTGTTGTCTTTTTAATAAGATACTTGACATTCTTTTCAATTGTTTCATTTCTCTGGTTTTGCTTGACTACCTCTTGGTTTCTCCTTGAGTCATTCATTTCTACTTGTTCCAGTCTAATTTTCAATGATGTATTTTCTTCACTCACTTTTTTTATATCTCTTTGTAATTGTCCAGTTGAGTTTTTATCTTCTATGGAATTTTTTCCCATTTTATCCATTTTATTTTTTAGAGAGCTGATTTCTTTATCCAGCTCACTAATCCTGTTTTCCTTGGAGTTGTTTACCTTTTCCAATTCACTAATTTTATTTCTCAATGATTTGATCTCTTTATCCACTCTGGATGACTTCTCCAGGCTCTCTTTCCAAGCTTCCCTTTCCTTTTCCCATTTCTCTTCTAGCTCTCTTGTGAGAGGCTTTTTGATTTCCTCTATGAGATTCTTTTGTATTGAGGAGCAGATCATATCCCCCTTAGGGGATTCCTCTGGGGACAGTCTGTTCCTAGTCTCCTCAGCATTTGAAGTCTGCTCTCTCTCCATACAAAAGCTGTCAATGGTTAGAGCCCTTTTGAATTTTTTGTTCATTTTGTCAAGAGCGGAATGGAAGAAAACAAACTGACAAGAGAAACAATTGGTCTGTTTTGCGGGGGATGGGGCTGGATGGTGTTAATGGGCTTCCTCTACAGACTGGGGGTAGGGCAGCAGAGAGCCACTAATAGAACAGCGATGGCTGCGCTGAGTCTGCGCTCTGAGAACGGTCTGAGGCTCTGAGAAAGCACTGAGTCACTCCAGGTGGGGGTTGGGAGTGGCCAGGTTCCGCTTTCCGGGGTTTTAATCTCACCTCCGGTGTTTACCCCCTCTCTGCTGCTCCTGGCTTGCTGCCAAGATGGAACATCCACAGTGGGGTAAAAGCCTTTTCCCAGAAACAGCAGAGATCGAACCCCTCCTCCTCTGGTCTGAGCTGTGTGAGCTGCCTGTCTCCCTCTGGCTTGCCTGCCCTCAGTCTGTGCCCAGTCTGTTCGACCCTCCCCCGAGCAAACACAGACCTTTTCTGGCAAATTTCAAGGATGTCTTCTCTTGGTGATTATTTGTGGACTTCTTTTCTGGTCAAGCATTAACTCTGAGGCTTGTCATGAAGTAAATTCTGAGAGAAAACGAGGAGCTCAAGCAGCTGTCTGCCTCCACACCGCCATCTTGGCCGGAAGTCCAATACTCATCTTTTTAATGAGTCCAGCCTCAGACACTTACTAGTTGTATAATTCTTGGCAAGCCACTTAATTCTGTTTGCCTCAGTTTCTTCATCTATAAAATGAGCTAGAGAAGAAAATAGCAAACCATTCCAGTCTCTTTGCCTCGACAGCCCCAAATAGAGTAATAAAAATTTAGACACGACAATTCAGTAAATAACTGAACAAAAACTATAAAAGCAAAGTTTAACAAATTATTTAATTTTAGAAGTAGGTAGGCAGTGCTGTGTATAGAATAAAGTGTTGGGCTTAGAGACAGGAAAACCTGGATTCCATTCCTGCTTCTGACATTAGCTGTATGACCCTGGGCAAGACACTTATCTTCGCTCAAGCACAATAACCTCATCTATAAAATGTGAATAATAGACTACCTCAAGGGGTTATTGTGAGGATTGAATGAGATAACATGTAAAGGACTTTGTAAACCTTATGTTATTTTATTATGCTAGCTATATTATTTTATTTCTTAAAGAAAAAATATTCTTTTTCCATTGTCAAATTATTTAAGATTCTCTGTGAAAGTGTTGTGAAGCTAATGTTATTTTTGTATATTTAGGGATTCCAAGGACCACGTCAAATACCAAAGAAAATGGCCACCAAAGAAAACGATGAATCAGCTGCATCCCTTCTATTTAAGGAATCTTATCCTACTTCATCTTCTCTGTTCTCTTGCACACCTCCATTATTTTCTACTATTGGAAAGAACAATAAGGACACTGTTATGCCATCTGACTGTAACAGTATCATTGATTACAAGAATGGCAACACCACTGATGAGTCTATCTCCTTACTTCTTTCATCCATCTCTTCTAGCCAGAAGGGTTTCTATGAAGATGATTATTTTTTTCTCAATTCTGTAAGGAGGAAATCAGACTCTTTATTGGATAATGAGAACATGAAAGAAGATACTCTGACAACCAGAGACTCAGACACTTCACAGAACACCAGAAGCAAAGAACAGATTTTAGCACTTCTAAAGTCCAAATCAACTTCAACTTTGGAAGTTATAGAATGTTTTCCTCCTGGAAAGTTAACAGAAGAAATAAAAGATTCCCTTAAATCACAATCCAAAATAGCAAGGGAAGAGAAAATGGAAAAGAATACCACAAAAATTGTACCTCATCAGCTTCATTTAGAGAATGATGTAAGAAGAGTAAGCCAATGGGATATTTATTTACCAAAGAATTTATCTATAAATTCTTCTGATATAAGTAATACCAAAGGAAAATCTAAGGATGAGGATGACAACTTAGATTTAGATTTGAAAGGTCCTTGTGAACAAAAGACATATCTCTTTGGAACTGGTTCTGAAAAAACCGTTGAGTATATCACAGATAATCAATTATATAATGATGACCAAACCACTTGTAATCAGAAAATAAATTTTCAGGTATCTTCATCCTGTCAAAGTGAGTTAGGAGAAGGCTTACCAGTTGTCTGTAGCAATAATGAACACCATTACTTATTATCAAAGTCCAAGAGTGAAATGCAATACAGCAATGATTATCCAAAATGCATAAAAGAATCTGTTTTCACTAGAAAAAATACACAGAAACTAAATAAAACTAGCATGCCAGAGAGAGAAAGTCACCAAAAGCTTTCTTTTCAGCTAGAAAAGCAATATCCACACCTACAAAAAGATTCTTGCATAAATAATAATTTAGCCATATCTGAAAATTTGGCCACATTTCTTTCTAAAAGTAGAGCTGAAAATGAAAATATTAATGTCAGTACAGATTGGGACAGCAAACCAGAAACATTTTTGGAGGTAACTTTCAATCTGAACAATTTTGATATCAGTGACACTGAGGAAGAATCACAAAACGACAACTTTTCTGAACATTCGCTAAAGAAAGTTACATCTGAGGACAAAATGTGTGCTGAAAGGAAATTGATTGATAAGAATTATAGTCGAAAAGATGACAATGAACATTTTTCACATTTGACAACTGATTCCAGTCTTCCAGCAAAATATCCCAGTAAGAAAACTCTATCTTCACAGATTCATACTGAAACTTCAATAGATTTTGACAGAATTGGAAAAGGTAATGAAGCATCTTTCCTGTTTAACTCAAATCTTCCTAAAGTTCAGAATGGTAAAGAAGAAATGACAGGGGGTACATCACATTTTGAAATGTTAAGCAGAGAAACCAAATAAGATTGCTCAAAGCAGACTGATGATATATTAATGTACAGTAATGACCATTGTAATCAATCTGTTTACCCACTCATTATTGATTATGATCATGTACCTCCTCAAAGTAAGTCCAAAGATAATGAAAACACTTTGCATCTGTTTTCTTTATCAAGCATAGGCAAGACTCTGACTTCCAAAGACAATATGCTATTTATTCATTAAAGATGGTGGATATGACAGTATTTTAGGAAATTACTTGCAATTATATTACCAGTTACAAATAATAGCCTGCCACTTTTAAATACTGATAAGAATTGTAATTCAGATTTTGAATGTGACACATTTGATACATCAAGCACTCAAATTTCTTAACACCCCTCTTTGGAAAAAAATGCCTTCTGTTTCCAAAGAAATAGGTATATATGAATTTGAGGATACAGAAAGTATGGGGAATTTACAAAGTAAAGTAGGAGTTAATAAAGAATACAAGAAATATTGGGACAATGCTAGAAATTCCTTTGGACTTCCTGAGTTAATACTATTTTCCTTTTAAAGTCCCTGACTGAACTTAGTATAGTTTTGGAAAGCTTAGAAAAGTTGAAAGAAATCCTTATTTCAAATATCATAGAATTCAGCTGATAAGTGAATCAGTTAAAAGCATAGGTTAGAATAATTTCCTAATGTTTGGGGATACTGCTTAAATTAATAAATAGATACAAAGATAAAACAAAAATGTTTTCCTAAGTACTTTTCATTTTAATGGCTATCTTTTTTTTTTTTTTAAGTACTTTAATTTTTTAAATTTTATAATTAGTTATAACTTTTTTTGACAGTACATATACATAGGTAATTTTTTACAACATTATCCCTTGTACTCACTTCTGTCTGAATTTTTCCCTCCTCTCCACCCCCTTCCCTAGATGGCAGGTATTCCATACATATTAAATATGTTATAATGTATCCTAGATACATATGTATGCAGAACTGAATTTCTTGTTGCACAGGAAGACTTGGATTCAGAAGGTAAAAATATCCTGGGAAGAAAAACAAAAATGCAAACAGTTTACACTCATTTCCTAGTGTTCCTTCTCTGGGTGTAGCAGATTCTGTCCATCATTGATCAATTGGAACTGAATTAGAGCTTCTCTTTGTTGAAGATATCCACTTCCATCAGAATACATCCTCATATAGTATTGTCCTGGTTCTTCTTATTTCACTCAGCATCAGTTGATGTAAGTCTGTCCAAGTCTCTCTGTATTCATCCTGCTGGTCATTTCTTACAGAACAATAATATTCCATTATCATAATTTACCCAACCATTCTCCAATTGATGGGCATCCATTCATTTTCCATTTCTAGCCACTACAAAAAGGGCTGCCACAAACATTTTAGCACATACAGATCCCTTTCCCTTTAGTATCTCTTTGGGATATAAGCCTGGTAGTAGCACTGATGGATCAAAGGGTATGCACAGTTTGATAACTTTTTGGGCATAATTCCAGATTGCTCTCCAGAATGGTTGGATTCTTTCACAACTCCACCAACAATGCATCAGTGTCCCAGTTTTCCCACATCCCCTCCAACATTCATCATTATTTGTTCCTGTCATCTTAGCCAATCTGACAGGTGTGTAGTGGTATTTCAGAGTTGTCTTAATTTGCATTTCTCTGATCAATAGTGATTTGGAACACTCTTTCATATAAGTGGAAATAGTTTCAATTTCATCATCTGAGAATTGTCTGTTCATATCCTTTCACCATTTATTAATTGGAGAATGGCTTGATTTCTTATAAATTAGAGTCAGTTCTCTATATTTTGGAAATGAGCCCTTTATCAGAACCTTTAGCTATAAAAATATTTTCCCAGTTTGTTACTTCCCTTCTAATCTTGTTTGCATTAGTTTTATTTGTACAAAAGCTTTTTAATTTGATATAATCAAAATTTTCTATTTTGTGATCAATAATGATCTCTAGTTCTCCTTTGGTCAAAAATTCCTTCCTCCTCCACAAGTCTGAGAGGTAAACTATCCTATGTTCCTCTAATTTATTTATGATCTCATTCTTTATGCCTAAATCATGGACCCATTTTGATCTTATCTTGGTATGTTGTGTTAAGTGTGGGTCCATGCCTAATTTCTGCCATACTAATTTCCAGTTTTCCCAGCAGTTTTTGTCAAATAATGAATTCTTATCCCAAAAGTTGGGATCTTTGAGTTTGTCAAACACTAGATTGCTATGGTTGTTCACTATTTTGTCCTGTGAACCTAACCTATTCCACTGATCCACTAGTCTATTTCTTAATGGCTATCCTTTTAAAGAATTTCATTTTAAATTGAAATTTCCTTGAAAGAACATAAAATGACTATTTGTATGACTTCTTAATGTGTCATTCTAGAAATTGTACTTCTTAGTCATGACAATTTAAGGAACTATGGCTGAATGATGTGCATTTATTAGTTATTAGATAAAAATAACCTTCAGTAAGTCATATTTGGATAATTCCTTGTGACCTAATATTGACAGCTACCCAGTATGTTAGCTAGAAAGTAAATATTATATTTTGTTGGTTAAATAATGTCTAGGTAATGAAAAGATTTAAAGTTACATCTGTCCTTGAAAGAATTGAATAATGTTCAGAATTGTAAAACATTATAGTGATATAATTTTATTTTATTTTTTAAGCTTTTTATTTATTTTTTTTTGCTAAGGCAATTGGGGTTAAGTGACTTGCCCAGGGTCATACATATAGGAAGTATTACGTCTGAGGCCAGTTTTGAACTTAGGTCCTCCTGACGTCAGGGCTGGTACTTTAATCACTGCACCACCTAGCTATCCCTAAGCTTTTTATTTTAAAAATATACGCATATATGGAACCTTGTGTTGCAATTTTTTTTCTTTCTCCCTTGCTTCCCTCCCATCTTATCCCTTAGAGGACAAGTAATCCAATATATGTTAAACATGTGCAGTTCTTCTATGCATATTTCCACAATTATGCTACACAAGAAAAATCAGATCAGAAAGGAAAAAAAATGAGAAAGAAAACAAAAAGCAAGCAAACAATAACAAAAGAGTGAAAAAGTACCGTGTTACGATCCACACTTCTCTGCATTCCTCTCTTGATGCAGATGGCTCTCCAAGTGATATTATTTTAAAATCTCCTTCTTGATCTGTTGCTTTGAAATCGAAGGGGAAAAATATTAGGTTATTCTTTTTCTATCCTATTCAAAAATATTTGCAAGTTAAAGGAGTTAAGTGATTTTTACTTAGGGGACTATGTTGGAGGAAACCGCAGAGAAGAAAGGTGATTTCATGTAACATGATAAAAGTCAATAATTCTTAGATTTGGACTATTTAATTATACTTAGTAACAGGAATTTTATGAAGAATATAAAGCAAGAATACTTTCATCAAATCAGTTGCCTAATTGAGAAGCAAGTTAAAAAGCACTAAAACAAATTGTTATAAAAATGTGCATTATGTAACAAAAGAGCATAGATGAAGTGTTTTTTTTTTTTTTAAATTTAAAAAGATGTTATGCAGTTTTCCAAATTGAACTAAAATTGACAAGGCTTCCAAAACCTTATCTGGAATATTAATTCTGGCATTATTAATCTCCACCCCCCCAAACTGAGACTGAATTTGAATATTGGCTCAGTATTATCAATAGATGTTTGGATAAAGTAGAAACCACTACAAGTTTTACATCATGTTAGTATGATGCTGGAAGTAGCTTCAGTTAGCAAACCAGTAATTTTTATGGATTATAGCTGCTTATCCAATTGGAAAGAGTACATTTATTTTGCTCCTTATCTTTCTAAACCTAAATCTTTCTAAACTTTCTAAGTCTCGTTAAAGAGGTTAGTTCATCAGCCATGCTATAATTATTATTGAAGAAAATCCCATTTCATTCTAAGGAAAGAATAAACGGAAGTGGAATGTATCTCTAGGCTTTTCATTTGGATTTGCAAATAGCCCCTAATGAAATATCAAATAAGCAAACCTTTAGTTTGCGAATAGTAGATTAACTTACTTGTTGACCACAATGTTGGTGATTATTATTCAACTGAGGCATATTAAATCTTATCAGCCAAAACCCAATATTAACAAATCTAGGGAAAATTATAATATGGCATTCTACACATATTAATTGTTATTTATGTTATTATGAAAGAAAATTGTAAAAGGCTAAAACTTGGAATGGGTGCATTTGAATCAGACAAGGGAACACTTAAGGTTAATTATTTGAAAGAAGGCTATTCTACCATTGGTACTGGCTCAGTGTTTGGTGTAAAGTTAATTGTAGGCAAGGATTAGAGGGGTGGGGTGAGAGACTGCCAGAACTCACTTGGCAGCAGGACCAAGAGGAAAAAGAGATTCTAGACTGGAATTGAGGAGAGATCCTTGGCAAAACTCCTGGCAGTTTTGTCTGTCTCCTTTACTTCTCCCCCTAAAGACCAAGGACTTTTGCTTATCCTGACTCTGGCTGATCTTGAGGCCTCCAAGGAGCTAACCTGGACTTTACAGAAAATTAGAAATACGAAAATCTTTATTCTTAAGAATAACTATATTAAAAATAGTAGTTATTTAAAAATGTCCCAGTAGGAATCCTTAATTTTGGTAATAATATATTAAAGTATTGATACTATTTTGTAATTCTGAAATAATTTACTATCTTTAAAATGAAGGGAATATTATAAGAAAACATTAAGAGAAACTATGGCTTGAGAAATAAAGGCATAATATGACATGATAATTTCAAGGAATTTTACAATCACTAGTTTTTATTTTGGGAAGAATTCTACAATTTGATCTTCTGTCTTTTGACTGGCAGAGAGACAATTTTTTCTTATGGTGAAACAATTTGGAATATTTGAACAGAGTTTGTATAGTTTGATAGTTCTTTGAGCATAGTTCCAAATTGTTAGCATTCATTTTTATAATTTTTTTGAGTTCCAAATTTTTCTCTCTTCCTTCCCTTCCCTCTTTCAAAGGTAGTAGGCAGTTTGATATGTTTTATATACATGCTATCATGTAAAACATTTCCATATTAGTCATAGTTAAGAAAGAAACATGAAAGGGGAAAAAAAACACATGGAAGTTTAAAGTGAGAAAAATATATACTTTGATCTGCATTCTGAGTCCATCAATTCTTTATCTAGTTATGGATAGCATTTTTCTTTGTGAGTTCTTTGTAGTCTTGTATATTATATTTCTGGGAAGAGCTGGGTTATAGTTAATCATCACACATTGTTGCTGATACTGTTGATGATTCCACAACATTTACCTGATTCTAGTCGCTTCACTTTATCTCCATTTGTACAAGTCTTTCCAGGTCTTTCTGTAATCTCTTTTATCATTTTTTATTGCACAGTAATATTTCATTACATTCTTATATCATTGCTTGTTCAGCCATTTCCTAATTGATACATATTTCTAATATTTTGTCACCTTGAAAATGACTGCAATAAATATTTTTGCATATATGTCTTCCCTTTTTTTGTGATCTCTTGAATACAGATATAGTAGTGGTATAGCTGTGTTAAATGGTTATGCACAGGTTGGTTGCTGTTTAGTCATAGTTACAAATTGCTCTATAGAATGGTTAGATTAGTTCACAACTTCACAAATTAGTAGTGTAATTTTTCCACATTCTCTCCAACATTTGTTACTTTGCTTTTTTGTCATTGGCCAATCTGAGAGGTACAAGGTGGTATCTTTTAATTTGCATTTCTCTAAGCATTTTGAATTTATTTTGGAATATAGTGTAAGATGATGAGCTATGCCTAGAGCTTTCCAGTTTCCCTAGCAGTTTTTGTTAAATAAGCTCTTTCCTAGTAAGTGATTCTTATGTTGAACATTGGGCTATTGAGTACCATTGTTTCTTTTTCTTATGCGATCTGTTCTTTTTAATTTACCATTTAGTTTTGATATCAATTAGCTTTGATAACTGCTTCTTTAAAATATATTTTAGGGGCATTGAGGTGGCACAGTGGATAGAGCACCAGGCCTGACCTCAGGAGGACCTGAGTTCAAATTTGGCCTCAGACTCTTAACACTTCCTAACTGATCCTGGGCAAGTCAATTAATCCCAATTGCCTCAGCGAAAAAAAAAAAAACCAACAACCAAAAAAACAAAAAAACCCCCAAAAAACTCCATTGTTTAAGTTCTGGAAATGCTATTATCTTTTCATCCCTACTTTGTAGATAGCTAGATATGGATATACATAAACATGTATATGTATATGTGTGTGTTTACCTATCTATGTAGACATCTATCTACCTATCTATTTACAAAAAATATATTTAGAATAACACTTTCTATTTGGTTATGGAATATTATTGCCCTGTAAGAAATGACCAGCAGGAGGAATACAGAGAGGCTTGGAGAGACTTACATGAACTGATGCTGAGTGAAATGAATAGAACCAGAAGATTGCTGTACACTTCAATGCTGTATGAAGATGTATTCTGATGGAAGTGGATATCTTCAACATAAAGAAGATCCAACTCACTTCCAGTTGATCAATGATGGGAGCTACACCCAGAGAAGGAACACTGGGAAGTGAATATAAATTGTTAGCACTAATGTCTATCTACTCAGGTTACTTACATCTTCGGAATCTAATACTTAATGTGCAACAAGAAAATGGTATTTACACACATATATTATATTTATATTTTATATTTTAACATATGTAAAATGTATGGGATTGCCTGTCATCAAGGGGAGGGAGTAGAGGGAGGGAGGGGGTAATTTGGAAAAATGAATACAAGGGATAATATTATAAAAAAAATTACTCATGCATATATACTGTGAAAAAAAATTATAAATTAAAAAACAAGAAAACCCAACACTTCCTATTTGTAGATCAGCTACACCATGACATAATGGGCAATGAAGTAGGCATGGGGAGGGAAACCTATTTGTTTATAGTTCTTAAGATCAGTTAGGCAGACCATAAGATGTCATGTCTAACATATCATATCTTTGTTTCAATAGACATTTCGTTGTGTTCTAAAGTAAAAATATAGCCTGTTACTTCCCCCTCCATATGCTACACCTTGATCTAATGTTTTTATGGTTTCATGATTTTGCTCACTTTGGAACCCTATTGGGGTGAGCTGACGATGGTGGTATATCTAACATATAATGCCAGATTTAGAATATTGCATTCTATCTAGAGACTACAGTGATTTTTAAAATGTGATTATTCATTTACTTGTCATAAAATAATTTATAAAGAATATACATAATTTATAAATAGACATGACAAATGAATATATTTCATTCTACTTTTATTTTTTTTCATTCTACTTTTAGTGTTAAACATATATTTAAATACAAGAGAACCCTTTGATGATTTTAATGAAATTATCAATTCACCTCCTTCCTCCCCCTCCCCTAAAGGTGCTCATTATTAACCAGAGATTCTTAGCAGCAGAGCAATGATTGTCAGGGAAGGGACTACAGTAGTAGTAGCTGACCCAGATAACACTATAAATAAATAAGATTCCATCTTATTTAAATTTATTTGTCTTAGGCTACCATCCCCATTCTAGTGTTTATTTCATCATAGGTTTTTATAAACTCTGATAAAACTTTAATTGTAATAGTTTTTAATCATAAAATAATTTTCAAATAATATTTTGCCCATCAATTTCAGTTATAAATGTATGATTTTATTTGCATTTTTACATAGTATGATTTTATATCATTATAACTGATAATCTGATTGTTGTACTTTTGTTCATTGTAGCCAATAAACAATTTACAGACGTATGCTGTTTCTCAGATATACAGGAACCCTTTAATCTGTATCAAGATTCTACTCAACAGGTAATTTATTTTGCGCTCAAATCCCTGCCCCCCCCCCACCAAGATTAAGACTGAAAGAACTAGGATATTCCAACTCTTTAATAATGATGGCCCTGCCAGCTCCCCAGTCAATATGTCTGAAGCTTAACTTATTACTGGAATTAAAACTGATAGGGAATCAAAAATCATAAAGTCCACCCCTTTTAACCTACAGTTAGGGAAACAGCTTCAGTTGTCTAAAGCCATGGTCATTCAAATAATTAGTAGCACATCTGTCTAGACTCAGATTAAGAGATGGAAAGAATATCCCCTCACCTCCATTTTATAGCTGGGGAAAATAAGCCACAAAAATATTAAGGCACTTGCCTAAGGTCTTAGGGGTAAGGAATGGAATAGCTGTGATTTGAATCTGTCTTCTGATGCTAAATCATTGTTCTTTCCAGTATACCACACTATCTCCCTAAACTTTTTCATATATGTCTGTCTGTCTGTATATATATTTATATGTTTATAGATGTATGTAAGTATATTTATATATATATATAAAATATGTGTGTGTGCATGTGTGCATGATGGGGGAAAGAAATCCATTCCAGGTATGGAGATGAAAAGCCATTAAGAAAATATATATTAACACATCATATATCATATAATAATATTATATTACATAGAATGTATATTATTTATATAACAGCATATATAATGTGTTCTATATAGCACATATTATACAATAATATACATAATGTCATATATATGATATCTATATAAAAAGTCATCATATATTATCTACTTATCTGTTTGTCTATATTCTATTAGTGATTTCCCTATCTCTTTCTTTGGTCATGCCCTTCTTCATTTGATTTATTTCTTCCATATTCACCTCCAGATGTTGAAGTCCTACTATTCCTTTAAGGTGATTTCAGATGCTATCTTATCTGAATTTATACCCCCTTTGATGGCCTATTTTTTATTTATCTTTATATTCCCAGCTCACATCACAGTACCTTGCACAGTATTCCTTGTTGCTTTCAACAAAGTACTTTGAATATAAAAGTTCATATTTCAATAAATATTTGTCAAATGAATTTTTATCAATCAAAGGTCACATGTATGGATTATCTACAAGGTGCCACAAGAAAACCAAAATGACATTTTAACTGAACCTAAAGGATCATTAGAATCATTGCTTGTGGGTAATTTTTCAAATTAAAATTTAGCCAAATGTTATACATCCAAATTCAGGAATAACATAAATTTTAAATAAATTTTGGGTTTCTTTTTGCAAATATTCCATACTATTTCTAATTATACTTCCACCATTTAGATATCATGTTATACATTTACCATGTCAGTAAAGTTGCTCCCAGATTTGTTAAAATGTTAAAATAAAGGGCCTTAATATTTTAAGTGTAACTATTGGTATTTTATATACTTATTTTAAAAACAATAGCTTTTTATTTTGAATAATAGCATTTTATATCAAAATATATGCAAAGATAGTTTTCAATGTTCATGCTTTCAAAACTTTGTTCCAAATTTTTCTCCCTCCCCTAGAGTATTAGCAATCCAATATATGTTAAACATCTATAATTCTATATTCTAAATATATTTACACATTTGTCATTCTGCACAAGAAAAATAAGATCAGAAAGAGAAAAACAATGAGAAAGAAAACAAAAAGCAGGCAAATAACAACAAAAAAGGTGAAAATACTGTTGTGACTCACATACAGTCCCTAAAGTCTTCTTTCTGCATGCAGATGGCTATCTCCATCACAAGTATATTAGAATTGGCCTGAATCACTTCATTGCTGTAAAGAGCCTCCCTCATCCATCAGAATTGATCTTCTCATAATCTTGTTGTTGTGTATAATGCCCTCTTGGTTCTACTTACTTCACTTAGCATCACTTCATGTAAGTGTCTCCAAGCCTCTTTGAAATCATACTGCTGATCATTTCTTACAGAACAATATTATTCCATTACATTCATATACCATAACTTATTCTATTTCCCAACTGATGGGCTCAATTTCCAATTCCTTGCCACTACAAAAAGCTGCTACAAACATTTTTGCACATGTGGGTCCTTTTCCTTTTTTTATGATCTCTTTGGGATACAGGCCCAATAGAGACAATACTGGATCAAGTATGCACAGCTTGATAGCTCTTTAGGCATAGTTCCAAATTGCTCTCCAGAATTAGTTCAGAACTCCACCAACAATGTGTTAGTGTCCCAGTTTTCCCACATCCCCTCCAACAAAGTACTTTGAATATAAAAGTTCAAATCTCAATAAATATTTGTCAAATGAATTTTTATCAATCAAAGGTCATTATTTGTGGATTGTCCAGTTGGTTTAGTAGAATATTATCTTTTCCTGTCATCCTAGCCAATCTTAGAACTACATAGTGGTACCTCAGGGTTGTCTTAATTTGCGTTTCTCAGATCAATAGTGATTTAGAGCACCTTTTCATATGACTAGAAATGATTTCAATTTCTTCACCTGAATATTGTCTGTTCATATCCTTTGATCATTTCTCAATTGGAAAATAGCTTGTTTTCCTAGAAATTTGAATAAATTCTCTATTTTAGAAATGAGGTCTCTGTCAGAATCTTTGGATGCAAAAAAATTTTTTTCCCCATTTTCTACTTCCTTTCTACTCTTGTTTGTATTGGTTTTGTTTGTACAAAACCTTTTAAATATAACCAAAATTACCCATTTTGCATTTCATAATGTATTCTAGTTCTTCTTTGACCATAAAGTCTTTCCTTCTCTATATCTCTGAGAGGTAGACTATTCTTTGTTCTTCTAATTTGTTTATGGTATCACTTTATATCTAAATCATGAATTCTACTTTGATCTTATCTTGGTATAGGATATTAGATGTTGGTCAATTTCTAGTTTCTTTCTGCCATGCTATTTTCCAATTTTCCCAGCAATTTTTGTGAAATATTAAGTTCTTATTCCAGAAGCTGGAATCTTTGGGCTTATCAAATACTAGATTACTATAGTCACTGACTATTGTGTCTTGTGAACCTAACCTATTCCACTGATTCCACTCTATTTCTTAGCTTGTACCAAATGGTTTTGATGACTGCTGCTTTATAATATAATTTTAGGTCTGGTACAGCTAGGTCACCTTCATTTGCATTTTTTAAATAGTTCCCTTGAAATTCTTGACCTTTTGATCTTCCACATGAACTTTATTATTTTTTTCTAGCTCTGTAAAGTAGTTTCTTGGTAGTTTGGTATGGCACTGAGTAAGTAGATTAATTTAGGTAATATTATCATTTTTATTATATTAGTTTGGCTTACCCATGAGCACTTAACATTCTTCCAACTGTTTAGATCTGATTTTATTTGTGTGAAAAGTGTTTTGTAATTGTGTTCATATAGTTCCTGACTTTGTCTTGTCAGGCAGACTCCCAAATATTTAATATTATCTACATTTATTTTAAATGGAATTTTTCCTTGTATCTCTTGCTGGTGGATTTTATTGGTAACATATAGAAATGCTGATGACTTATGTGGATTTATTTTGTATCCTGCAACTTTGCTAAAAATTGTTTCTAGTACTTTTTTAATTGATTCTTTAGATTCTCTAAGTATGACATCATATCATCTGCAAAGAATGATAATTTGGTTTTCTTATTACGTATTCTTTCCCAATTTCTTTAACTAAAGTTAAAATTTCTAAAACAATATTGAATAATAATGGTGATAATAGGGAACCTTGTTTCATCTCTGATCTTATTGGAAATGGTTCTATTTTATCCCCCTTACATATGATGCTTACTGATGATTTTAGATAAATGCTACTGATCATTTTAAAGAAAACTCCATCTTTTCCTATCCTCACTCTTTTCATTTTTGTTACTAGCAATTTGATTTTCTTTTTCTAATCAAATTAAGTAAAGGTTTATCTATTTGGTCTATTTTTCTTTAGCCCTTTATTACATGTAATTTTTATTGTATCATTATCTGAAAAAGATGCATTTACTATTTCTGCCTTTTTGCATTTGATTTGGAGGTTTTTATATCCTAACATGTGGTCAATTTTTGTGTAGGTTCCATGTATTGCCAAGAAAAAAGTATATTCCTTTCTATCCTTATTCACTTTTATCCAAAGGTCTATTGTACCAAATTTTTCTAACATTCTGTTTAGCTTCTTAATTTCTTTCTTATTTGTGCCTCCCCCCTTTTTAAAAAATCACTTTTCCCTTCTTCTGTTCTATTACCTTTCCCTTTCTTTTCCCCTTTCTCTTCCTACTTTCTTATAGTATGAGACAAGTTTCTTTATCATTAGATATGTCTCATTATCTCTTTGAGTCGAATACAGTGAGATTAAGTTTCATCAATGCTTCTCCCCTTCCCTTTTCCCCTCAAATGTAATAGGTTTTTTTTTGGCTTCTTCATATGATCAAATTTACCCTATTTTACCTCCCCCTTTTTCTTCTTCCAGTACAATCTCTTTTTTTATATCATCACAGTAAAGTCAAATTATACCTACATCCTCTAAGTACACACCTAACAAAGATACAATTCTCAGGAGTTAAACATGTTATCTTTCCGTAGAGGGATGTAAACCTTTAAAAAGCATAGTTTTTTTTCTTCTTCGCTTTTTATCTTTTTATGCTTTTCTTGAGTTCTGTATTCAAAGATCTAATTTTTCTGTTCAATTTCTGTTCAACTCTTTTCATCAAATTAAATGAAACACCCCCTGTTTCATTGAATGTCCATGTTTTTCTTTGAAAGATAATGCTTAATTTTGCTGGATATATGATTCATGGCTGTAGTCCAAGTTTCTTTGCTTTCCAGAATATCATATTCTAGGCCCTGTGATCCTTTAAAGTAGAAGCTGCCAGGTCTTGGGTATCCTGATTGTGGCTCCTTGATATTTGAATTGTTTCTTTTTGGCTGGTTTGCAATGTTTTCTCCTTGATCTGATAATTCTGGAATTCAGTTACAATATTCCTTGGAGTTTTTATTTTGGGGTATTGTTCAGTAGGTAATCAGTGGATTCTTTCAATGACTATTTTACCTTCTGGTTCTAGGATATCAAGCTAGTTTTCCTTGATGATTTCTTGATTTCTTGAAAAATGCTGTATGGGGCAGATAGGTGGTGCAGTGGATAGAGCACCAGCCTTGAATTCAGAAGGACCCGAGTTCAAATGTGGTCTCAGACACTTAACACTTCCTAGCTGTGTGACCCTGGGCAAGTCACTTAACCCCAGCATCCAAAAAAAAAAAATGCTGTTTATGCTCTATTTTTTACAATGTGGTTTTCAGGTAGTACAAATATTTCTTAGATTGTCTCTCCTGGATCTGTTCCTAGGTCAGTTGTTTTTCTGATGAGGTATTTTACATTTTTCTTCAATTTTTTTTTTTCCTTTTTGTGGGAGTTTGTTTGATTCTTGAGTCATTTACTTTCATTTGGTCAATTCTCATTTTTAGTGAATTACTTTCTTCCTTTTTTTTTTTTAAATCTCCTTTTGCATTTGGCCAATTGAACTTTAAAAAAATTTTATTTTTAATTTATTTTTTATTATAGCTTTTATTTACAAGATATATGCATGGGTAATTTTTCAGCATTTTCAATTGCAAAACCTTTTGTTCTAACTTTTCCCCTCCTTCCCCCCACCTGTTCCCCCAGATGGCAGGTTGACCAATACATATGAAATATATTAAAGTAAAAACTGAATACAATATATGTATACATGTCCAAATAATTAAAAGAATCAGACTTTGAAATATTGTACCAATAGCCTGTGAAGGAAATCCAAAATGCAGGCGGACAAAAATAGAGGGATTGGGAATTCTATGTAGTGGTTCATAGTTCTCTCCCAGAGTTCTTTCGCTGGGTGTAGCTGGATCAGTTCATTGCTGCTGTATTGGTGGCCACCTCCATCAGAATTGATCAATGTATGCCAATTGAACTTGAGTTGTTTTGTTCAGTGGATTTTTTCCCCCATTTTGCAAATTCTGTTTTTCAAAGAGTTTTTTTCTTTTTCTTTCACCAAAATTTTTTAAGGAGTGATTTTCTTCAGATAATTTCTGTGTTTCTTTTTCCAGAGTTCTCATTTACTTTCCTCATTTTTCTTCTAACTCTTTTAAGATCCTTTTTGAATTCTTGGCCTTTTGAAATGAATTCCATTTTATATCACCCTTTGAGTTTTCATCTGGAGACACTTTGCCTTTAGCATCCTTAGGTTTTGATGTCTGTTCCTCCCTGTCTGCATAAAAACTATCTATGGTTAGAGCTATTTTTGCTTTTTTGTTCATTTTGCTCATTTTTCTTCTTAGGGCAAAGGGGAGATTGTCCCAAGTTTCCTATACAGGAATCAGGGCTTCATGCTGTTCTGGGGCCAGTACTGCCAACTTCTTTATGCTGGGGTTTAGGAGATCACTATTTTCCTTCTGTAGTTGGGGGGGGGGAACTCACACGTACCTCCAAATGAATTAGTTAAGGCCTGATGTACTTCAGATTCTAACTAACATTGTTATTGGTATTTTCTTTCAGTCTTCTTCTTTGAAAAATGAAGAAGAGAATTCTTTTATAGCTCTTATACCTAAGGAAAAAGAGAGTAAGTTCAGTAAACCTAAGGTACAAATTATGAAGAACTATTCAAATGTGCTCTCAGTTTCCTAACATTTACAGATACTTGGAATCAGTTCTGCTATATAGAATATTATTGGCCAAAATAACAAAGTATTATTTTTAAAGATAATAAGAATATTTTGTGGCCATTTCTTTTTTTAACTCTCCTTTCTTTTTAGTAGTTTATTCATATGTATTGCACCTATCAGCTTTATCAAAGAAATGAAAAACAGCAAAAATGTAGTGAATAGCCAGCCTCAGAACCAAAAGTCTTGATGGAAAAGTCTGCATCTTAATACTATGTGATCTTGGGCAAATTACTTTGCAATGGAAGCAAAACAGTTTCTTCAATAGGCATTAGAACTTGATCTTTCTGTTTTATTATAGTCCACTTTATCTTAGCATCTATCCAAGATGTATCTACATTTAAATATATCTTGTATCTCTCTCTCTTGTATATCTTTCTTATGTTCAATGTATGTGTGTACACAGAGAAGAGAGAGAGGTGGGGTGGGGGAGGGGGAATAGCTCAATAAGCAGCCCACCCAACATGTTATTATCTAGGCAATAAGTATTTTTCATATACTATTTTTCCAATTTGTAAAATTAGATTATTTCTTTCAGATGACTGTCTCTATTAAATTGTGAGCTTCTTAAGGGCAGGAACTGTTTTTGCCCTTTTTAACATCCCTATTATTTAACACAGTGCTTGGAATAATATAGTAGGCATTTAATAAATGCTCATTTGACTTATTGATTTCTCATCTCTGTAAGAAACCTTTGTCTTGTTCTGGAAATTGATGTTTGATGTTGTCTGCAGATATCAGCTTTTAGAAAACCTGACTAGGAATCATTCTTCTAATTGGGATCTCTGTAATACCCTCCATTATGCTAATGAAGATCTACAGGCAGTTTGTTTTATGCCTCACAGAACATGTAATCTCTATAGTCATATTCTCACAAAATCTTGCTTGATTTTAATATGAATGTGGAAGATACTTTGAAAAGAAATGTATAGCTTAGTTTTATTAAATTAAATGTTGTTTTAAAAACAACAGAAAATAGACACAGTGTTATCTTCCATTTGTAAAGGACTGAAACTCTTGAGTCAATGCACTGGAATCAGACAATTGAGCACTTAAGGCTAATTACCAATTGGACAATACTCTATATAAGAATATGCTTGGAAAATGGCCCTTCCCACTATCCTGTGCTGGCCCAATCGTTTGGTGTATACAGAGAATTGTGGGAGGGAATGGAGTGACACTAGCCAGGGTCACTTCTGGGAGAGAGACAACAAGGTGAGATTGCAGAGATCCTAGGTGTCCATTCTTTTCACTTCTACCGCTAAAGACAAGAATAAAGACTTTTGCTTATCCTGACTCTTGCTGATTCCAAGATACGCAGGCCGCCACATCCATTCTCTTTTTTTATTCCCTTGTGGGAAAATAAAGTGGTGATTTGTTATTGAAAACTGTCCTAGTTCCAGTAGTTTTTTTTTTTTTTTTTTAAATACTCTCAATGGGTACAAATGTAATCTTAAAATATTTTTATAGAAATGAAAAAGTTGTTGCTATATGTAATTTTTGGGGGGATGTCAAGGAACTCTTCTATACTTTCAGATTAAAAAAATGATTTCTGAATGTTTTCTTTTTCATATATTAATAAAGCCTGCTTCTAATTTCCGTTTCTTAATTTACTTAGAGGGTAAGTCCAAATTTGGTGATTTTGCTGTTCCTGCTGATGTGAATAAATGACCATAGTAACACTGACAAATCAGAGTGGTTTCACATTCTTCATTTTTCATTCAATTTCATTGTTAAAAGATGCATTCAAGGTAACTGGTTTCCTAGGTTAATTTTCTTTTTATTTGTTTGGTTTTTTTGTTTTGTTTTTGGTAAGGTAGTCTCTTTGCAATCTTCCTTTTCCTCTTCAGTACTATTTGGGTCACACAGCAAAGAAGATTTGAGTTCTCCTTTCCTATCTTTAGCCTTTTATTAGTTGGGTATTGACTTTTGATCACTTCTCTAATCATTCCATGCTCTCCCTACTCAGATGATGCCATTCAATTTATTTTTTAAAAATTTATTGATGCTTTAAAAAAATCACCGTCAGAGGTGGTCAATGAAAATGAAGAATAAGACAAATTTAAACAAATGGCCAATATGGGAATTTGTTTTGCTTGATCATGGTTTTTTTTTTTTTTTTTTTGTTAAAAGAGTCCAAGATAATGTAATAAGCTTTTATTAAGTGCTTCTTATGTGCCAGGCACTATCCTAAACTTTGGGGATACAGTTAATAATAACATAGCAAGGGTCTTGTTTGCCTTTTTTTTTTTTTAACACTTGGTAATTAAAAAATTAAAATTTAATTGAAATCTTAACTATTACTTCCCAGTGGGTTTCTTCTACCTCCAAACAGAACTCTCCTTTATAACAAACATGTAGAGTTAAACAAAATGAATCAATACTTTGGACATGTCTAAAAATGTATACTTCATTTCATAACTAGAGTACACCATCTCTTTGCCAAATGGTGGGAGGTGTCCTTTACCACTAATCCTTTGAAGTCACTGTTGATGATTGAATTGATTAGCATTCATATATCTCCATTGCAGGTAAGCAGTTCCTGGTATGTTCTTTGGAATACAGATTGATAACTTAAAAAGCTTTATAAAACTTTTAACTGTAGGCAATGGACTGATAAATCAATTATTAATACATTTAGTTGTTATAGAGGGAGAAGTTAAATAGATTTCTGGCTTTAGGATATAATTCTACCCCTAGAATTCATTACAAATTTGGAACAAATCCTTGTGGGGGCAGGGGAAACAGAAGGCTCTTAATATGGATTTAAGAAATATGTATTTCTTAGTACAATGGGGTAAAAGTAAGTATTTTAACAGATAAGAAAATGTGTTCATATTTATGTTCCTTTATGCACAAAAGAAAGCCTTAATTGTTATCTGTACATATTAGGAGTTTTATTTTCCTTTTAAATTTGTAACTTAGAATTTCTGCATTAAATTTTAGTAAATTCATTGTTTTGCCAGTTTGCTATTTAGAAATAAATCCTTTATGTATCCCTTTAAATAGCATAGGTAAAATGTCAGGATTTAGAATGGGAAGGGCCATTGGAGATCATTTAACCAAATTCCTCATTTTATAATAAGGAAACGGAAGACCATTGAGGGAAGTGAATTGGCCAAGATCATAATATAGGACATAGCATAGAATTTGAATCCAGGTTCTCAGATTCTAAGTCTAGAGTTCTTTCTCCTGCACTTTGTTGCTTCTCTTGGTTAGTTATTTACAGAATAGAAAACAGTGATTACATGATACCCCCAAGATTATGTGGACCCCCAAGAAAGAACATCAGCGAGAGGGTAAGGTCAGTGAATAATCTCTAAGGATGGAAGAGATACAGGAGCTTTCTTGGTATTTCTATTCTAATCTTTGTTCCCAGAGCATCTAGTCAGTTCCTTCTACTATGAACAGAAACACTCCCTCTCCCTCTCTACCTTATAGCCTAATTCTTACTAAGACATCCTCTCTTTGTCTATAGATATTCAGAAGTCTTTGCAAAATGAATCACACAGGATTAGTTGGCTCTCTTATTCATTGTTTAGTTATTCTTTATAACTTTTGGTAATATGCCTATTATACATCTTGAGGATACATATATATATATATATATGTATACTTATATTTATATATATATATATATATATATATATATATATATATATATATATATAATGTTCTAGAGGAAACCAAAACAGTTACTGCCTCTTATCTAATTTCTTTTTAAATATATATTTTAGATATTTTCTATTTATACTTTAGGATAGAATAGCAAATATTTTCTGGACTTTAGCATTTGAGTAATTTAGCAGTTCCTATTGTAGTAATACATATGAATCAATGCCTTAGTAATTATTTACCCTAGTTGACATTTTATAGAAAACCAAACTATGATTTTTCTAAATAGATATTATAAATGGATTCTTCTTCCCTGTGCATTTTAAATATTGTCATTTTTAATTTCTAGGGAGTTGAATTTCAGGGGCACCAAGTGGCAGGATCAGCTTCTAGTGAGGTAATGATCAGAGGACCCACTTCTCAGATGGAATGGAATCAATATCCAGATAGTGTGGAGTACAAAAGCTTCACACAAGGACCTTGCTTTTTGACACCAAAGTTGCCTAGTACTTGTATGATGACTGACTTCTTACAGGTAAAAAGATTTCTTATGTTTATGTCTCAGCACATTATTTCCCCTTATTTTAATACCGAAATACATTCTTTGAAGAGAGTAGTAACTAGCAAAAGTAGTGGTAGAACTAAATCAGTACATTGATCAAAAACTTAGGATTAGGGAAAAAAACATTTTAAAAATCACTTTTTAGGAATAAGTATTCAAAGAATTGTTAGTTTCTGCATAAAGGGATTATAATTAATGAAAAAGGTAATGGATCTATTAAAATAGGAATATCAATTCATAAAGGTATACAGAATGATGTCTCTCATTGTGGAAGTCTATATGCATGTTAATAAATGTTATAGAAAAAATCTGATCCAGAAATGTAAATAATCTTGGAATTTAGTTTCTTGAAATGAACCCCAAATTGAAATACAGTCAGCTCTTGATTGGGCCCCAAGTGGAACATCTCCACACTGTTTTAGAACTGCCTTCATTTAATATACATTAGGCAGTTAATTAATACAATTAAGAGTTAAACCTTGAGGCTGATTGATAAAGGTGACAGTACATATTTTAGTCACACACATGTGTATAATGTTCGTGAAATGTTCTTCACATATACCATTTGAATACTGATTATTATACTTATACCTAACATTTATCTTATATATCATGCTTTTCAAAGATTTTCTCTTTTATATCATTTTTTTTCTCAATAAATCCTTTATGGTAAAGAGTCAGATGTTATTCCCATTTAATATATGGATACACTGAAAGAGATTGTCCAATATCTATGATCCTGTCATGAATAGAATTGAGTTTTTTTGACTTCTAATCCAATTCTCATTTCATATACACTATGTTGCCTTTGTTGAATCTGTTAATATTTTTCCTGTTAGTCTTTTGTTGATTTTTAAATTTAATTTTATTTTAATTAAAGCTTTTTATGGATATGGACATGCATAGATAATTTTTCAACATTAACCCTTGCAAAACCTTATGTTCCAAATTTTCTCCCCTTTCCCCCAACCCCTCCTCTAGATGGCAAGTAATCCAATATATGTTGAACATATTAAAAAAATACATATATATATATGCATATATATATGTATGTATGTAAAGGGCTATAACTGAGCAGATGTACTTGACCTAGATGCAAGGTAACTTAGGGCTAATTACCAATTGGACAATTTTCTATTAACATGGTTGGAGGATGACCCTACTCAACTCGATGCTGGCTTGATCTGTGGATGTGGTGAGAGAAGGGAGGAGAGATCAGTGC
This sequence comes from Sminthopsis crassicaudata, assembly GCF_048593235.1. Classification (NCBI taxonomy): domain Eukaryota; kingdom Metazoa; phylum Chordata; class Mammalia; order Dasyuromorphia; family Dasyuridae; genus Sminthopsis; species Sminthopsis crassicaudata. The sequence goes on from NC_133622.1 coordinate 114,439,349, forward strand.
GTGGAGTAGGAGGAGGGATTCATTCTTTGGCAGTAGAGAGGAAGGAGGTGTAGAGATTCTTATATATCTAATCCCCTGAGAGTGACCCCAAAAAACAAGAATAAAGACTTTTGCTGATCCTGACTCCGGCTGATTCTAAGATATCCAGGGTCACAACATATATATATATATATATATGTTAAATCCAATATATGTATACATATTTATACAATTATTGTACTACACAAGAAAAATCAGATCAAAAAGGAAACAGAAATGAGAAAGAAAACAAAATGCAAGTAAACAACAAAAAGAGTGAAAATACTATATTGTGGTTCACATTCAGTTTCCACAGACCTCTCTCTGGGTGTAGATGACTCTGTTCATCATAAGATCATTGGAACTGGCCTCAATCATCAGAGATTGAGATCAGAATTGATCCTCATATAGTCTTATGGTTGCCATGTACAATAATCTCCTGGTTCTGCTTATTTCTCTTAGCATCAATCAAGTCATGTAAGTCAGACCTCTCTGAAATCATCCTGCTGATCATTTCTTATAGAATAATAATATCCCATAATATTCATATACTATAACTTATTTAGCCATTCCTCAACTGATGGGCGTCCACTCAGGTTCCAGTTCTTTGCCACTACAAAAAGGATTGCCGCAAACATTTTTGCATATGGGAGTCCCTTTCCCTCCTTTAAGGTCTTTTTGGGATATAAACTCAGTAAAAATGCTGTTGGGTCACAGTGTGTATATACGTTTTGATAGCTCTTTGGGATAGTTCCAAATTGCTCTCCAGAATGGTTGGATCAGTTCATAACTCCACTAACAATGTATTAGTGTCCCAGTTTTCCCACATCCCCTCCAACATTCATCATTATTTTTCCTGTCATCTTAGCCAATCTGAGAGTTATGTAGTAGTACCTCAGAGTTTGCATTTCTTTGGTCAATGGTGATTTTTCACATGACTAGAAATGGTTTCAATTTCTTCATCCAAAAATTGCCTGTTCATATCTTATCACATGACTGGAAATAGTTTCAATTTCTTCATCCAAAAATTGCCCATTCATATCTTTTGACCATTTATCAATTGGAGAATGACTTGAATTCTTATAAATTTGAGTCAATTTTCTATAAATGAGGCCTTTTATCAGAACCCTTGAATATAAATTTTTTTCACCAGTTTATTGCTTCCCTTCTAATCTTATTTGCATTGATTACAAAATTTTTTAAACTTAATATAATTGAAATTATCTCTTTTGTGTTCAATAATGTACTCCAGTCACAGTGACATATTTGTGATTTGAAAATGTTCTTTTCGTGGCAAAAATGTTTTTAATTCATTGTTAGTTTTAATGAGGTAAATAAATATATATATTTAAGCCCTCAGATGAAGAAAACTTTTTGGAAGAAGATCTAAGCTTCAGAGAAGAAGAGGATTTTCAGATGACATCTGACTTTATTAAGGACCCAAATGAAAATAATACCTGTAAGTGATATTTAACTTTGTAAATTGACTAATAATACTAGGGATAGTTACTAAGTATGGTTGTTTGTTTGTTTGTTTGTTTTCCTTCATAGCAGTTTTGGATTTCCCTTTTACTGATTCTGGCAATACTGTGTCATCTTTGGACCACAATTTGAAGTTATCAGAATGGTCCTCATGGGAAATAAACAAGGTATAAACAAACCTTTCATAGTTTGGGGAATTATTTTTTATATATTATTATTTAAAGAATGTGAATGATACCATGTCTTTTAAGATTATATTCTTGCAATCAAACCATTCTCCAATTAATTAATGGTTGAGGGATATGAACAGACAATTTTCAGATGATAACATTGAAATTATTTCTACTCATATGAAAGTGTGTTCCAAATCACTCTTGATCAGAGAAACGCAAACTCGTATTGTTGGTGGAGTTGTGAACAAATCCAACTATTCTGGAGAGCAATCTGGAATTATGCCCAAAAAATTATCAAGCTGTGCATACCCTTTTATCCAGTAGTGGTACTATTGGGCTTATACCCCAAAGAGATACTAAAGAAGGGAAAGGGACCTGTATGTGCCAAAATGTTTGTGGCAGCCCTTTTTGTAGTGGCTAGAAACTGGATGCCCATCAATTGGAGAATGGTTAGGTAAATTGTGGTATATGAATGTTATGGAATATTATTGTAATGTAAGAAATGACCAGCAGGATGAATACAGAGAGACTTGAAAAGACATGAACTGATGCTGAGTGAAATGAGCAGAACCAGGAGATCATTCACACTTCATCAACAATATTGTATATGAGGATGTATTCTGATGGAACTAGATATTTTTAACAAAGAGAAGATCTAATTCAGTTCCAATTGATCAATGATGGACAGAATCAGCTACACCCAGAGAGGAATAGAGGGAAATGAATGTGGACTACTTGCATTTGTTTTTCTTCCTAGGTTATTTTTACCTTCTGAATCTAATTCTTCTTATGCAACAAAAGAACTGTACGGTTCTGCACACATATATTGTATCTACGATATACTATAACATATTTAACATGTATGGGACTGCCTGCCATCTAGGGGAGGAGGTGGAGTGAGGAAAGGGAAAAGTCAAACATAAGTTAGCACAAGGGATAATGTTGTAAAAAATTACCCATGCATATATACTGTCAATAAAAAGTTATGATTAAAAAAAGAGATTATATTCTTGCTCTCATTAATCCTATTGCAGAAAAAAAAGGCAAACCCTCAACTTCTAATAACAGAATATAAAAAGGAGTGGTTATATTGGATAATTACTTGAACTAATTTAATGCTGTAATGCAGTGGACATTCCTTTTATTTTGAAATTTTTGAAATTCTTTTTTTTAATAATAGCTTTTTAATTTCAAAATACATGTAAATAGTTTACAACATTCATCCTTGTACAATTTCGTGTTTCACATTTTTCTCCCTCCTTTCTCTGAACTTCCTCCCCTAGATAGCAAGTAATCCAATATATGTTAAACATGTGCAATTCTTCTATATATTTCCACATTTATCAGGACATCCCTTTCAATAGAGAATGCTCAAATAAGCATGACTTCATTGATCATGTAGTATTTCTAATTTCCTTTGTTTTTTAGTTTCCTAATTCCAAGTTACTAAAAATTGAAATCTGGATTATCTATTTCTGCCCTTTTAACTTTCTCTCAACTGATTTTTATTCTAATTGTGATAGGATTCTATCCTGTTGTAATTTTTAAAAAAATGTACCTTTTTTTCAAAACCTCAATTTTTATCCCTTTGTTTATCTAGGAGTATTTTAAAAGACCTATTTTTCACTTTTTTGTAATTTTAATATCTTTTTTTGTGAGTTTTGACTGCCAGATCATCTGTTCTTTTAGCTCTTGTGTAAACTCCTTCAGCACTGTCTTATAAATATAATAATAATAATCCATAACTATCTGTTTATACACATTTTTCCATAAATAAGTACCTAGTGGCAAGAGAAGATATACATATTGCAAAAGGGCTACATTATGTTAAGAAAAAAAGGAATTCTTTTTCTACCCTGTTTTCTGATGTTTCATGACAACAAAAACAATTGCTTAATGTTCTTCCTTTTGTAAGTTCAAAGTTCTCAATTACCTAATTCTAAGTGAATTTCAAGAACCCTTTTCTTGAGGTGTGAGGAAGCATGTAGAAGCACAACACCTATTCTTTTTTTTTTTTTTTTTTTTTGTTATAGCTTTTCATATACAAAACAGATGCATGGGTAATTTTTCAACATTGACCCTTGCAAAAACTTGTGTTTCAATTTTTCCCCTCCTTCCCTCCACCCCCTCCCCTAGATGGCAGCTAGTCCCATACATGTTAAATATGTTAAATACAATATATCACAACACCTATTCTTTTGGCAGCTTAATTTAGCTATCCCAATTCTAAAAAGATAATAATAAATCTTTCACCAATTGTTTTCCATTTATTTGCCATAATACTCTACCGAGAGTATTATGTATGTGTATGTATGTATATATGTGTGTATATCTATCAATATAAATATAGATATATTGATTTATCTTTCATTGTATCAATATATATTTCTTATCTATATCTATATCTCTATTATCTATATCTGTCTATCTATCTATCAATACAGTTCATCTGTGATGGTGAAGGTGTGGTCTAGCCTGCCAGTCAGGGTACTGATCTCTTTCTGAAGCAGTTTGGTGTCAGAGAAAATCTTGGTGATCGCTTTCTTCTGCTTCATGATGCTGCCCACGATCTCCAGAATTCTATGGGTGTAGGTTGAACAAGCCATGTCCCTGGGCAGGGTGTCCAGCTCCTTGACCAATTGCTTGTATAAACCATCCCTGCAGCAGAACTCCACAGCTACTGCCTGTACACATATTCCTGCAGGACCTTGGAGCTCTGTAGCCTTGTGCGACAACTCTAACTCCCTCTGGTCCTGGCACTTCTTAAGAGCTTGATACTTGGCCAGTAGCGGCACTTGATGCCTCTTCCACTGGCCAGCTAGGTGGATGATACACTAGGTGCTGGCCTCCACCACCACCTGCAGCTTGGCCAAGTTGCTGTGGGCCGCTGACAACAGATAGCCCTGTGCTGCAGCCTCCGGCTTGCTCCTGCTCTGTGGTGCTCAGCCAGGCTTGTTGGGCTTCCCCTTTGACCTGGTCCTTGCTAAGTGTCAGCTTCTTCATGGTGGTCCCATTTCCTTGATGCTCTGGCCCATGAGCTCCAGGTAAAATTGAAGAGAGGCCAGCTCTGCTTCCTGCCCCTCCCACAGCTCCTGTTCCAAGCAGTGGGGTTACAGTGGGGACAGCAGCACGGGGATTTCCGTGGGGGCCAAAGGTGGGGCAGGCTGCTTCCTCTTCCTGAGCAAAAATAAATTTCTCAGCATGTGTAAACCTGAAGCCCTTCCCTGGAGGCTCTCAGGCCCCTGCCCCCAGCTCCAAAGGAGCTTGCCCAGGTCCCAGGCGTCCCCCAAGGCACCAGACTAGGCCTGCCCCCAGATCTGCCTCAGCTCTTCACCACCATGGGGCCAGGTGTGTGTGTGTGTGTGTGTGTGTGTGTGTGTGTGTGTGTGTGTGTGTATTTTTTTTTTTTTTTACACACACACACATGAACTATTTTAAAGCAATTACTTTAAGACAGACTAGATAGAATAAGAAACAGAGTGGACCTGTGATTTCATTGAGTAGCAAATTCTTGGGTGAGGAAATTCTTCCTACTATAACAGGTCAACACTTCCTTTACAACTTTTAGTTTAGAAATATATAAGAAAATTATTATTCTTTTACTTCTTTTAGTAATAACATAATTAATAGTCATTTGTTTCCCTGTACTTTTCTTTAACTCAATAACTTAAAATGGAGTCCATTTAAATCTGTTGGGTTCAAATCTGACTTGGTCTGGAAAGTTCATTTTAATGAGCTGTATCCACTTAGATTTGGATAATCTTTGAGGGTAATCTTTGAATCTGTGGCCATCAAGAGGATTTATTTAGGTGCTAAGTCTTAAGGTGTGTTTCATTCAATTTTATTAGTGATCCAAACAAACCCTGTTCCTAGAAGCTATCCTGTCTCACTCAGGGCTAATTGTTCACCAAATAATATAGTAACACTTCCAATAAGACTAAATTTTGGAACATCAAGTATTTATAGAATTGTGGGATCATAGGTAAACAAATCTAGAAATGTAAGGGACCTTCCTCTAGTTCAATCTCATCTTGATGAGATGAGAAACAAGCCAAGAAAGCTGATATTATTTGCCTTGTTTCATACAGCAAGCTAGAATTAATCCTCTGGATCTCAATCCTGTGTTTATTTTGTTATTAAGGTGTGGTACTAAATGCTAAGAGCATAATGGAATAAGAAACAATCCCTACCTTGGAATAGCTTGTGGACTAGTTATGGACCTAGGACACCAGATTTTAGAGAATGATATATATTGACTTACGATTAAATACCAGAACGAGAGACACTGTTGTAGGAATTCAGAGTAAGCATTGTTAACTGGGCTGCTATGGAATTGTTTCTGAGGATGCATGGTGTGAAAATCTTTGGAAATAGAAACTGGTTATCTGGGTTTAAATCTTGGCTCTGCTGTTTATTACATTTTTGGCCTTGTTCAAATCACTTAGCCTCTGAGATCCTTATTTTCTTTGTCTTCAAAATGAGAAGGTTGGACTACATGAGCTCAACATTTTTAGTTTTAAAGCCTATTCTTCTTTATATTTTCAAGGCTTCTTGACTTCTTCTAAACTAGACCCATGTCAGATAACTCTTAGTCATTTGAGCAATTCAACATTTGTTTGCACCCTACCTTTTATTTTATGTGATTTAATGAAGCGAGGAGTTTTAACCCTATCTTATTTGAAAGGACTTTATAGCTTCCTTTGTCCCTAAGTAATGTTCATTATAATAATTATATATTTTCTATGTTCAAATTTAGATTGTAGAAAATAGTGACAAATTGAAAAGTAGGTAATCCAAACATGTTAATGCACTGATTTGTTTCTTTTGGCTCGTTATATGATTTTTTTTTCTACTTAGAGGATATCACCAGTGCAAAGGACACTAACCCCAGACTCTACCTTTCCTTTGAGCCTGAGAAATGAAGAAATTATGATAAACTTACCTGAGTCTCTGAAAGCAAGAACTTCATCTGGTAAGCTTTACTATTGTAATCTTAAATATATCTGTTGAATTTTTTGTAGTACTTGCAATCTGAGCAAGACTATTGATGGTTAGATAGCTGTTAATAAACTAAAAATGAGACTAAACTCCAAATAAATTGTTGCTAAGAATTCTATTTTCATATCTCTGCTATCTCTGTCCCTTGATTCCTCTAGTCACAAACTTATAATGCTTTTCACCCCAAGTCACTCATCATCACCATATTTCTTCTCATTTTGTTAAAGCTACTAAAATCCTGACATTTTCAGTTCTTTATTAGCTGCAATTCAGGTGCTTAAACTCTCTAAGTGTATCTTCAATTTCTAGGAGTCGTTGCCGTAGTCCATCACTACAACTTCTCAGTTTCACTCTTCTTCCTCCGGACTCCTGGATTGGAGATTAGGAAGCTTCAGTTTCTAGGTGATGGCCCATTGACATTCATAACTTGTCCTAAGTGCATCTATTCTGTCTCCCCCATTAGTCATGAGTATTGTGAAACTGTTACTAAACTGAACCTCTAGCCATTGCTTGGCTACACAATTCCACAACTGAAGAGTAGTTCTCTGCATTATCCTTCTCATTTCTTTTCTATTTCTCTGTCCTCTGTTTTTAAAAAGTAACTGGTGGGAGAGAAGGAGGGAGTATGGTCAGGGATTGATGAAAAAAGAAATGCAAGTTATAATAGGTAAATGGATAAGAGGAAGTAGAGATGAGGCAAGAAGGAAAAAGTAATTTTTTTTCTTTCATTAATTTTATAATTATAACTTTTTTTTGACAATCCAAATGCATGGGTACTTTTTTTTACAACATTATCCCTTGCTTTCCCTTCTGTTCCAAATTTTCCCCTCCTTCCCTCCACTCCCTCCCTTAGATGGCTGGCAGTCCCATAGATGTTAAATATGTTATAGTTTATCCTAGATAAAATATATGTGTGCAGAACCGAATTTCTTGTTGCAAGGAAGAATTGGATTCAGAAGGTAAAAATAACCTGGGAAGAAAAACAAAAATGCAAACAGTTTACACACATTTCCCAGTGTTCCTTCTCTGGGTGTAGCTGATTCTGTCCCATCATTGATCAACTGGAACTGAATTAGAGCTTCTCTTTGTTGAAGATATCCACTTCCATCAGAATATATCCTCATACAGTATCATTATTGAAGTGTATAATGATCTCCTGTTTCTGCTCATTTCACTCAGCATCAGTTCATGTAAGTCTCTCCAAGCCTCTCTGTATTCATCCTGCTGGTCATTTCTTACAGAACAATAATATTCCATAATATTCATATACCACAATTTACCCAATCATTCTCCAATTGATGGGCATCCATTCATTTTCCATTTCTAGCCACTACAAAAAGGGCTGCCACAAACATTTTGGCACATACAGGTCCCTTTCCCTTCTTTAGTATTTCTTTGGGATATAAGCCCAGTAGTAGCACTGCTGGATCAAAGGGTATACACAGTTTGATAACTTTTTGGGCATAATTCCAGATTGCTCTCCAGAATGGTTGGATTCTTTCACAACTCCACCAACAATGCATCAGTGTCCCAGTTTTCCCGCATCCCCTCCAACATTCATCATTATTTGTTCTTGTCATCTTAGCCAATCTGACAGGTGTGTAATGATATCTCAGAGTTGTCTTAATTTGCATTTCTCTGATCAATAGTGATTTGGAACACTCTTTTATATGAGTGGAAATAATTTTAATTTCATCATCTGAGAATTGTCTGTTCATATCTTTTGACCATTTATCAATTGGAGAATGGCTTGATTTCTTATAAATTAAAGTCAATTCTCTGTATATTTTGGAGATGAGGCCTTTATCAGAACCTTTAACTGTAAAAATGTCTTCCCAATTTGTTACTTCCCTTCTAATCTTGTTTGCATTAGTTTTGTTTGTACAAAAGCTTTTTAATTTGATGTAATCAAAATTTTCTATTTTGTGATCAATAATGATCTCTAATTCTCCTTTGGTCAAAAATTCCTTCCTCCTCCACAAGTCTGAGAGGTAAACTATCCTATGTTCCTTTAATTTATTTATGATCTCGTTCTTTATACACTAAATCATGGACCCATTTTGATCTTATCTTAGTATGTGGTGTTAAGTGTGGGTCTATGCTTAATTTCTGCCATACTAATTTCCAGTTTTCCCAACAGTTTTTGTCAAATGATGAATTCTTATCCCCAAAGTTGGGATCTTTGGGTTTGTCAAACACTAGATTGCTATAGTTGTTCACTATTTTATCCTGTGAACCTAACCTATTCCACTGATCAACTAGTCTATTTCTTAGCCAATTCCAAATGGTTTTGGTGACTGCTGCTTTATAAAATAGTTTTAGATCAGATACAGCTACGCCACCTCCATTTGATTTTTTTTTTTCATTAATTCTCTTGAAATTCTCGATCTTTTGTTCTTCCATATGAAATTTGTTGTTATTTTTTCTAAGTCATTAAAATAGTTTCTTGAGAGTCTGATTGCTATAGCACTAAATAAATAAATTAATTTAGGGAGTATTGTCATCTGTATTATATTCGCTCGGCCTATCCAATTATTTAAATCTGACTTTATTTTTGTGGCAAGTGTTTTGTAATTTTGGTCATATAATTCCTGACTTTCCTTTGGTAGATAGATTCCTAGGAAAAAGTAATTGGAAAATGAGATAGGGATGAGCTTACATTTTGAGTTAAGCAGATGTTTAGGAGTATTATAAGGAGTTGCTTTTGAAAATAGTATCCTAGATTGTTTGCTTCTTTGTATCATTGTTGCTTTATTGACCTATCAGGTTTATACCAACATTCAGAATTTAGGATCATAAGATATAGGATTGGCAAATACCTGAAGATATCATCTAATTGAACTTTCTCACTTTACAAATGAGGACACTAACATCTCATAGAACTTTAATGTGAACTTAAGTCTTCTAACTCCAAGTTTAGTGCTTTTCTTAAAATACTATTTATACTTATATTTTAAGTTTTTATAATAATATTCATAGTATAATGCCTGTTAAAAGCTTAGTACCACTGTGGGGTACATTCTAGTTCTTCAGAGAAGACTAGCAACTCTGTCTGGTATAAGGACTTCTCATGCCCTTTTCAGGGCTGCTCTTTCTGTTTCCACCTCTCACCCAGCTCTCCCTACTGTATTATTTTATTCATGGAAATGGTTTTTGGAAATTTTTTCCAGTAGATAATAATCTTGTCAAAAATTATGGTATTTTGTTATTTATTACATTAATTCCTATTGATGAGAACAAAGGTTCAAATATATAAACAAGAACACAAGAAAAAATAAAATGAATGTAAGGAAATTATAGTTGCTTGCTGTTTTGTGATTTTAATATATATAGTTTGGATTCACTCCTATAAATGACGCTCTCACACAATAGTAAAAGTAAAATTTAATCACACAATACAAGGAATAGACTGCTTACAATAACATCCAATACAACGAATAACACAAAATATTAAAGAAAGGGTTAATAATATAATAAGGACAGTAGAAAAAAGATAAAGAAAACATCACCAATTCGAGGGAGCACCAACTCTCTTACAATCTCGTCTGGGAACCCCATTTTAGCAGCCTTTGAGTCTCGAATAGGGAAAATTTCCCCGGCAGATAGTCATCTCCCCAGTGAGGTCTGAGGAGACTTAGGGCTTGCTAGCTTATATAGGACTTTAAACAAAGAAGGCATTCGGCTAACTGATTTAACAATAGAATTCTGCACATATAGCAGTTACGTGACTTAGGATGCAGAACAAGTCAATTCATCAAATGTTTACGTGAAAGGTTTATGAATTGGAGCAAGGAAACAGACTGTTGTAGATATACAGGAAGAGAGTAGCCATGTTTCTTCAAGCATAAGCAGTTCCAGGAGGGCTAGTTCCCAGAATTGTAATTCAGATCTGTTAGCTTGAGCCAGGTTACAAAGTTCAAAGAGAAGTTACATTCTCACGGGTTTAGTTCTTAGTCCTCATATTTTGGAGTGAAATCTCAATTCTTTATTCACTTGCATATGAATGCATAAATTTCTATTATCTATCAATTTGTTAACCCCCAGGTAAGAAGATACTATGTGTATTTGTTTGAAAACTAGAAATAACTTATTTTCCCGAAAGTGGTTATTCTCTTCTAGATTGAGTTTTAGGTCTCTCTGGATCTACAAAAATTCTTTATGGCTTTTGGTTCCTTTTCAGACTTAGTTCTTGCCAGGACCTCTTGCTGGTCTCTTGGGTAGTTGGCCCTGATTAGTTTTGACCAGGGTTCCTGTGCACATATCCATAACCAAGGATATATTCATGCTAAGTGTTCTAGGATGGGGGGGGGGGATTCTGGGAAGATGGTGGAATAGGTTGGTAAATTTCAAGCTCTCTGATTTCCCCCATAAGTAGAATAAATTTGCAACTCAGGGTAAACATAGACTGGTGAAAAATCAAGAAGACTTGGGGCAGAACTGGGGTCCTCCTAATATAACTGGAGATCTGAAGACAAAGCCCAAGCCGGGATTAACCTTTCTGAAATGAAAATATCTCTGGAATAGCTCCACAGAATCATCAAGTGGGGATCCTAGGGCTAGCTGGATATGTCTGGAGCCTCAGCAAGAACCACAGAGACTTTCACCTTGTGGACTGTTGGTCAAGTTAGAGGTCAAGTCAGAGACTGAATTTTGGAGGACTGAGTGAATCTCAGCTAATTAGGAATGCCAGGCCCAGCTGTGCTGCTGAGATGGGCCCCTGAGTAAGAAGGAACCAGCACCTGAAGAGTACAGATTTAAGGGGGTAGGGCTGCTGCTGGCTGTGAGCACTTGAATGAGGGTGGAGCACTTGGTTTGGGGTTTCTGGTGAGAGTGAAGAGATAAAGGGAAGCTTAAGGTATCATCCCTTCACCCTGTAATTAGAAGTGCATACATTAATACTAATTATTTTACAAAATGACCTGGCAAAGAAGAAAGGACCCCATGTTTGAAACATGTTATGGGAACAGGGAAGACCGGGGTTCATCTTTAGAGGAAGGTACTTAAGTAAAAAAAAGTTTCGACCCCAAAAACTAATGTGAAATGGCTCTCCACCCAAAGAGAATTTATAGAAAAACTCAAAAAAGAATTTAGAAATCAAATGAGAAACTTTAAGGAAAAGCTAAAAAATTAAAAATAAAAACATAAAAACCATATAAGGAAAACAAGATTATGAAAAAAAAAAGTTAACTAACTAGAAAAAGAGGTACAGAGTCTCAAAGAGGAAAATAATTCTATGAAAATCAGAAGTGGACAAGGGGAAGCCAATGAAGTAATAACAAAACAGATTATAAAAAATGAGAAAATAGAACAGAATGTGAAATATCTTATAAGAAAATCAGCAGATCTGGAGAACAGATCAAGAAGAGAAAAATATAAGAATAATTGGAATAAGAATAAGAAAGTTGTGACCAAAAAGAGAATCTTTTTTTTTTTAAATTTTTTATTATATATATATTTTTTATAATATTATCCCTTGTATTCATTTTTCCAAATTACCCCCCCTCCCTCTATTCCCTCGCCCCGATGACAGGCAATCCCATACATTTTACATGTGTTACAATATAGTCTAGGTACAATACATGTGTGTGAATATCATTTTCTTGTTGCACAATAAACATTAGAATCCGAAGGTACATGCAACCTGGGCAGAGAGATATTAGTGCTAACAATTTACATTCACTTCCCATTGTTTCTTCTCTGGGTGTAGGTACCTCTGTCCATCATTGATCAACTGGAAGTGAGTTGGATCTTCTTTATGTTGAAGATTTCCACTTCCATCAGAATACATCCTTATACAGTATTGTTGTTGAAGTGTACAGTGATCTTCTGGTTCTGCTCATTTCACTCAGCATCAGTTGATTTAAGTCTCTCCAGGCCTCTCTGTATTCCTCCTGGTGGTCATTTCTTACCGAGCAATAATATTCCATAACCTTCATATACTACAATTTACCCAACCATTCTCCAACTGATGGACATCCATTCATCTTCCAGTTTCTAGCTACAACAAAAAGAGCTGCCACAAACATTTTGGCACATATATGTCTCTTTCCGCTCTTTAGTATTTCTTTGGGATATAAGCCCAGTAGTAGCACTGCTGGATCAAAGGGTATGCACAGTTTGATAACTTTTGGGGCATAATTCCAGATTGCTCTCCAGAATGGCTGGATTCCAAAAAGAGAATCTTGACACAATAATGCAGGAAATAATTCAAGAAAATTGTCCTGGAGTAATAGAACATCAGTAGCTACAATAAAAGACTGCAAGTCCTGGGATCATATCTGCTGACAATCAGAAGAGGTAGGCTTGCAGCCAAAAATGTCATATCCAGCAAAATTATCTTTAATTTTGAATATAAAAAAAAATGGACATTCAACAAACTTGCAGATTTTCAGGACTTGCTTTCAGCCAAACCCAAACTTAATAGAAATTTTAACATATAAGAGTAAATATCAAAGGTCACTTTTAAGGAAATGGATAAACTATTTAAACATGGACAAATTGTTTATTTTTTTACATGAGAAGTGTATACTATATGTTTAAGATTCACATCAACAATAGGGTAGCTCAGAAGAAAGATTGGCAGAGGTAAGGTAAAAATAATATTCATGTTATACAAATAAGTTGCAGAGGAAGAATAAACAGATGTTTTAGAGAGGGGAGGAGGGCTTTTAGTTCTGAAAACCTACTCACATAGGGAATGAGTTGAATAAGCAATACTACATATATACCATGAAAGATACAGCACCTTCCAAAATTTATAAAGGAGTAGGGGAGAAGACAAGGGAGGGATACTTGGGTGGGGGTAGGATAAGTAATAGCAAAGCAAGAATTTAATTAAAGAGTCAGCAAGGATAGGAAAGACATGTGTGTGTGTGTATATATCTACATATGTATACATAAATATATATTTTCTTTACTGTAGCTTGTTTGGGGGTTATGGGAGGGAATGAAAGAGGGAAAAAGAATAAAGTAAATAAGGTATGCAGCAGAGAACCAAAGAGCAGTTTGTTGTTATATTTTGAATCTTCCTTGATGTTCTGCTAGGTATATGACAATATTATCTTCTGTTTTGATTATCTTGATTTGTATTCCTTTTGCTTTTTTTTTTTCTTACTCTGTTTTTTCAAATAAATTTTAAAAAGAATTCTAGGATGTTTTAGTCTTTCCTGGATTTCTGAGGTTGAGAGTATTTGAGTAATTGATCTAAATTAAAAGATCTCAGTGGTATCTTATGACAGAATACTATTGACCTAGAGCCTCTGGGCCTGAGGTGTTCTAATGAGTGCTTCTATGATATTCTTAGTTACTTCTAAGGTTAAAATCTTAGCTTCCCAACTGTTTTGGGACTTGAATCCATTTTTGCTGCTTTCATTTATAGAGTTTTGTAGTAATTTAGTATCTATGTCCTGCTTTGCTAATACTGGCATTTTGGTGGTCTTCCTTCCCTGTTGCCCATGGATCCTTGGTGTAGTTCTTGGGCTGATAGGCTAGGAAAAGAAGTAAATCATTATTGAATTTGTTGCAGATTTTCAGTCTGGTTCTATTTTTAGTTTTTTGCTGGAGTAGGTATGTGGGGTCTAGCTTATCTGCCTTTGTTCATCTTAACCAGACATCTTAACCAGAAGCCCTGCCTGTTATTATTGATAGCTTTCTTTTCTCCTTTTGAGAAATTCCTGTTCATATTATTTGGCCATTTATATGTTGAGGAATTTCCTATTTTTATATATTTGAATCAGTTCATTATTTTATATATCAGACTTTATCAAAGAAATTAATCGCAAAAGATTTTTCCCCCCAAGTTAACCATTTCTCTTCTAATTTTAGCTTCTTGGATTTTGCTTGTACAAAGCTATTCAGTTTTATGCAATCAAAATTGACTTTTCCCCATCTGTAATTCTAATTCTTATTTGATCATATTTGGTCATCTGACTTAGCTAAAATTATGAAAGTTATCTTTTTCCCTGCTCCTCTGATTTGTTTGTAATGTGATCTTTTATGTCTAGGTATTTTTTCCATTTGGAATTTGTTGTGGTGTGAGGTATTGAATAAATTTAATTTCTGCTAGAGTATTTCCCAGTTTTCTCAGGAGTTTTTCCTGACATAGTGAATTTTTTCCCCAATAGTTGTATATATTTGAATTTATTAAACATTATGCTACTGTATCTGTTTGCTTCTGGATATTATATTAGTAATTTGGTGCACTTAGCAACTTTTTTTGATGTGTAACCATTATGAAATAGTTTTGATTATTACATATGCTTTGTCATATAGTTTGAAATTTGGTATAGCTATGTCCCATTATTATTATTATTTCTTTTGAGATTCTCGTTTTGTTTTTTTTAAAGGAATTTAGATATTATTTTTTATAGCTCTTTTGGTAGTTTAGTATAACAACAAGCAAGTAAATTTAAATAGTATTATATATTTTTTTAATATTGGCAGGTTTAACCTTGAGCAATTTATTTCTCCATTTATTTTAAGTCTGCCAAAATAATATATTTGTATTCCCAAAACTTAGTACAGTGGTTGGGGTGTAGTAAGCACTTAATATTTTTCCACTAATTCATTTTTGTTCATTTAATTCCTATGTGTATCTTAGCAGGTGGAGTTCTGTGTATTTTCATCTAAGTCAATGATTTGTGTAAATTTATTTTATATCTTGCTATTTTGCTAAAATTATTAATTATTATCATTTCACTTATCTTTCATTGACTTGATTAAAGTTCTATAAGTAGATTATCATATCATCTGCAAAGGTAACTATTTTGTTTCTTTTTTTTTTCTCAATAGTATTTTATTTTTTTTCAAATACAAGAAAAGATAGTTTTCAACATTTAATTTTTGTAAGATTTTTGTTCCAAATTTTTCTCCCTCTCCCTACTCCCCAAGATACTAGACAATCTGATGTATATTAAACGTGCCTTCCTTTTAAAAATATTTCCATATTTGTCATATTGTGCAAGAAAAATCAGACCAAAGCGGGGGGGGAATCACAAGAAAGGAAAAGCAAACACACAAAAAAGGTAAAAATATGGTGCTTCAATCCACAATCTCTGGATGCAGATGGCATTTTCTATCCTAAGTCTATTGAAATTGTCCTAAATTACAACATTGGTGAGAAGAGCCAATTCCATTCCAGTTGATCATCACATTATCTTGCTGTTACTGTGTGCAATGCTTTCTTAGTTCTGCTCACTTCACTCAGCATCAGTTCATGTTAGCTTTTCCAGGCTTTTCTGAAATCAGCCTGCTCATACTTCTTATAATAAGAACAATAATATTATTTATTTAGAATTTTTTCCCCACAGTATATATGCATGGGTAATTTTTTTTATAATATTATCCCTTGTATTCATTTTTCCAAATTTTCCCCTCCCTTCCTCTACTCCCTTCCCTAGATAATAGGCAATCCCATACATTTTACATGTGTTACAATATAACCTAGATACAATATATGTGTGTAAATACCATTTTCTTGTTGCACATTAAGCATTAGATTCCAAAGGTATAAGTAACCTGGGTAGATAGACAGTAGTGCTAACAATTTACATTCACTTCCCAGTGTTCCTTCTCTGGGTGTAGTTATTTCTGTCCATCATTGATCAACTGGAAGTGGGATGGATCTTCTTTATGTTGAAGATATCCACTTAAGAACAATAATATTAGATTATATTCATATACTAAAACTTATTCAGCCCCTCATCTGATGGGCATCCACTTAATTTCTGATTTCTTGGCACCACAAAAAGGGCTGCTACAAACATTTTTGCATTCCCCTTTTTTGGTTATCTCTTTGAGATACAGAGCTAGGAGTGAGACTATTGGATCAATAGGTATGCACAGTTTTCTAGCCTTTTGAACATAATTCCAAATTGCTTTCCAGAATGGTTGGATCATATTTTGTTTCCTCTTTACCTTTTTCTTTTTCTTTTGATTCCCTCAATTTTTTTTGATAATCTTATTGTTATAGCTTCCGTTTCTACATCTATGTCAAATAATAGCGATAATGAACATCTTTGCTTAATCCCTGATTTTAGGGAAAAGATTTAAGGTTTTTGTCACTATAATGATATCTCTTAGTTTTAGATAGATGCCCTATACTATTTTAAGGAGGGGCCCAGTTATTCTTGTGCTTTAAAAATTTTTTTTTTAATATAAATGTGTTATAGGTTGTATAAAAAAACAACCTTTTTGATATCAATTGCTATAAGCCTGATTTTGTTTTTTTGTTAATATGAACTATTGTATTTATAGTTTTTGTTTCTAAAACATGTTAACTTCTTTATAATTGGAAACCTTAAAATTATATTTATTGTATTAAAGTTTATGAAAGTATTGCTTAAAATTTTTGCTTTTCTGCATTTATATTTATTTGAATTGTTCAATAAATAGATTCACTAATATTTACATTGTTTCCTCTATATGTATGTTAATTCTAATTCTTTCAACAATCTATTACAATTTTTAGCTGTTAAAATAACTTTATGGATATTTATACATATATTGTACTTAACATATACTTTAACCTATTTAATATGTATTGGTCTACCTTGGGGAGAGGGTGGGAGGAAGGAGGGGAAAAGTTGAAACAGAACATTTTGCAAGGGTCAATTCTGAAAAATTACCCATGCATATATCTTGTAAATAAAAAGCTATTTTAAAAAAACACAACACTTTTTAGCTGTTGTTCTGTTTATCGTTCTTTGAGATTTGTTATGTTTCACTAGTAGAATATTGAAGTCTCATACTATTACTTTTCTGTTCAATTTTTTTTACAATTAATTTCTATAAAATTTTAAAATGTCATTGTAATTGACATTACTAGGTATCTTTGTTTTTATTATTAATATTTTTGACAATGGTATGGGATAATCATAATAGAACTCTTAACCTGGTATTTAAGTCCCTCCCATCATTAATGACTTTATTTTCTAATCAAAGTGATATATTTAATATTTTTTAAACTTGACATTAAATTTCTATTAAGTAGTCTAAAACTGCATTTCAGAGAATGTCAGTAAAATTTTACAGTGCTAATTAACATAAAATACTTAATTATTTTTATTTTAATATAGAATATTAAATTACATAGGATCTTATAGGTTCAGTGGCATTTTTGCTTCTTATCCTGTACACAATGATTTATATGGGCTTGGTAATGACTCCTAATTGCTTTTTTATTTCTATCACTTTTCAGGAGTGGAAAAATTCAATTGTTCAGAAAAAGTCAATGTCCAAAGACTTCAGAGAGCTCAGGTACCACTTATTACACTGCCACCTGTTAAAGTACATTCTCAATCAGAAAATTGCTCATATAGAATGGACTCAGAAGTACAGAAGTCCTTTGGTAGCCCCATCCTCGACTCATATGAGGAGTCAACAAGTTATCCAGTCAATTACTTTGGCCCTGAAAACAGGAATAGGGAAGTCTCTGTTTCTCAAAAGTCTGGGGAAGTGACACCTCTAAGGCTTTCATTCTTCTCTCTGGTGCCTCCTCAAAGCAAACAAAGCAAGTGGCTGAAATATAAAAACACGTCTCAAGGTGACCCTGTTACTCTACATAGAACTGATGTGAATGTGAACGAAAACTTCTTTGCTGCCTCTTCTTCTGCAATGCGACTTTGTGATCCAGAGGATAATCATAAGAGGGATGTCAAGAAAAGCCCTAATAACTCTATGCATTTGGAGATGATAAAAAGCATGCTTCATCAACAGCAACTAGATTTCTACTGCCAGGAATTAGTTATAAGAAAAAAAACACTGTTTCAGAATTTAGACCAAACTTCCCAGCCTGAGGAAATACAAAAGATGTTAAGTGAGACAGCCCACAATGACTTCAATGTAACAGAAAGTACCCAGGTGAAGACCTGTAATAAACTAGTTGTCATTCTAAAAGTTCTTCTATTAGAAAACATTACCTGAATTTTAGAGAAAAAGAGAACTGCAAGTTATTATTTCACTATTAGAATGAATACTTTTTTTTTTTTTTTTTTTTGCTGAGGCAATTGGGGTTAAGTGACTTGCCCAGGATCACACAGCTAGGAAGTGTTTGAAAGAATACTTTTGACCCAAAATACTATCTATACTTATGCTATTCTCTTTGGCCTACTAAAACAATAAGATTATATAGTCATTAACTCATTTGAATTGCTGCTAAAGAGTTTTCTTAAGTAGAATTATTCTTTTTAAAAAATGTCACTCATTGATGTAGGGTTTTTCTTGATACCTGAAATTGAATTATATATTTTGAATATATTATGCCAAGAAAATTATCCACCCATATCACTTATATTTTGATGCTCTTGTTTACCTAGAAGTAAAATATTTCATAATTTCAAGGGAGAGGGAAGAATAAAATCAAGCTTTTGGTATTATACATAACTATCCCTGACATGTTGCTCTTTATTTAGAATTAGAATGTATTTATCTGGAATTCAGAAATGAAGTCTTGTATTAGTAAATAAAAGGATTGTATATTTTATTAGCCATAAAATCTTACTAATTGATCATTTGTTCTTTTTCAGGAGATAAATACTAGCACATTGTCATTTCCCAGTGGAACAAGATCAAAATATGCCTGTGTCCCCAAAAGACAGATTCACATACCTGCTCATTTTCAGTCACCTGCTCAGTACAAACAGATTTTTACAACCTCTCTGATAGGTATGAAACATTTTTTATTTTATTTATTTTCATTTTATGAAATATCTTTTAATAAAAAAAACAGTTAAATTTGTTCTACTATTATTGCTTTTGTACTTTTATTTTGTAATCCATGAAAAAAAGATGTGGGGCTAAAAGAAAACAGTGGGAGCAAGATATGTACACTGAGAATAGTGCACAATAGTGTTAGCTCAACTAAAAGGACTGATAAACCTGAGCCTTAAAATGACTGAGACCAGAGTGCAAAGGATTTTGGTTAACATTTTTTTCTTTATTAAAGCATTTTATTTTTCAAAACATATTCATCATTAATTGTTCAACATTAACTCTTGCAAAACCTTGTGTTCCAATTCCCCTCCACTCCTTCCCCTAGGTGGCAAGTAGTCTAATATGTGTTAAATATGGTACAAATATATGTTAAATCTAATATATGCATACATATTTATATAATTATCTTGCTACACACAAAAAAATCAAATCAATTGGCTGACATTTCAAAGCTAAACATCCAATAGGAATGTTGCTATAGAGATAGCTCTGTTGGTGAAGCACCATTAACAGAAATATTCAAAACAAAATCAGTAAAGTCTTTAGGAATCTGAAAGAAAACAAGATAAAGCTCAAGTTTTACCTGTATTTAACCTTCTGTGACAGTCAAAACTAGACCTTAGCTCAGATGTCTTAGCCAACATTGAGCAGTTTATAAATGCTACCTATAAGATTGCTGAGAGAAAGTGTGACAGCCTTGAAGCTAGGAAAACTTGGGTTCAAATCTTACTTGTCACCCTGGAGAAGTCATAAATCTTCAAAATTTCAGTTTCCTCATCTGTAAAAATGGAGATGATGATAATAGCATTTACCTCACAGCTATCTAAGACTATATGATTTGCAAAGATGCTAAGCTACATCGAAATAGAAGTGGAGAGCATTCTAATCCAAAAATATTTGTCATGCTTTGGTATCTTGGGGCCAAACTGCAAATATGAAATATGAAATATTTGCAGTTTGGTCCCAAGATACCAAAGCATGACAAATATTTTTTCTACATTCCAACTCCATTTAATTTAAAACAGTAACTTAAATATTCTTTTACTTAGTTAAGACTATTTCTGATCATCATGGTTTAATGCCTGATTTCCTTGTAAAGAGGGGTAGGGACTGGATCTAGGAATTCTTGGATTAGGTCTTGATTCGAAGGAAATGGTAAAAGGAATAGTAAACTCTTGGTAGTTCATCACATTGTGTCCTTCCTATCCTTCAAAGCTGCCCCTTTCTATGAATCTTTTTTTACTTAACTAGAAGCTGAGCATAGAAGTTTGTATCATTATTGTAACCAGTTAGCTTTCTTCATCATATGAAATTTATCTTATCAAAAATTCATTTTTCACTGTTTGATTGAAAATTTCACAAAGGTACGTAGTAGGCATTTTTATTTTAACTATGTTCCTTGAAGTATATAATGCTAAATCTACTCTAAACATTATTTAATGCTGATGACATGTTAATGTTAATAGTAGCAAAAATACCAGTTTGGAGGTATGAGAGAAGCTTATGCCTATAATTTGTACAAGGGGATCCTATGAGGCATTTATTAAATCACCAGACATATACCTGATTATTACTTGCTAAATTATTACTTGCTAAATCACCTGATTATGTCAAGTGCTAGGAATAGACAGAGACAAAAGATGAAGTAGCCACTGCTCTCATTTACTGATTAATGAATGTTTATGATGCTTTAATTATGTTTGGTTTTATAATTTGTCATGAGGACAAATCATACTTTTTTTTAACACTTTAATTAGAAGTGAAATTTATTTTATGTTTTAATAAGGTTCCGTACAGTTTTATCAATAAATTTGGTCATAGCTTGAGTTGCAATCCATAATGGTTAAGCATCTTTAAATCAATTCAAATTTACATCTTAGTATTCCAAAAAAGCAAAATAAAATCCATGTAGATAAAGTAGAAATAAAATGCAAAATATTTTATATAATACAAAAGGGGGCAGTATTTTATATAATGTATTTACAGAAAAGTATTGTTTGACCAATCACCTAGAGCACTCCAATCCACCTAAACATTTTGTTCACTACTAAAAAGAAACTTTGAATAAATTAAGGTTTGCTGTAACTTTGGGGGCAAACATGTTAGGAAAATAGGCTAGGATTTTCACAATGTGATTTTGCCAGACCAGCTCTTTTTCCTGCAAGACCACCAACAGCCCCCAATGCCCCGCCTTCCATGCCTGAATCTTTTCTCCAGCTCTAGTGCTCCCCTCTTCCCTAAGTACACAGTACATTCACTTAACACCCTCCATCCCCCCCATGAGGCCCAGTGGCAGACCCCCCCCAAAAAAAAAAATAAGCAAAGGGAATTTCTCAGGCCATTTCATTCATCTGCACCTGATAATTAGCACTAAAATTATAGGGTTCTTAAAAATTTTGTTTATTTATTTATCTATTTATCTATCTATCTATTTATTTATTCCCTGAGGCTGGGGTTAAATGACTTGCTCAAGGTCACACAGCTAGGAAGTGTTAAGTGTCTGAGATCAGATTTGAACTCGGGTCCTCCTGAATTCAGGGCTGGTGCTCTATCCACTGCGTCACCTAGCTGCCCCTTTTAATTTATTTTTTATTGAAATTTATTTTCAAAACATATACAAGTATAATTTTTCAACATTGACCTTTGAAAAACCTTGTCTTCTAAATTTCTCTACTTTCCCCCCATTTCTTCCCCTAGATGGCAAGTAATCCAGTATATGTTAAACATGATAAAAATATATGTTAAATCCAATATAGGCATACATATTTATACAATTATCTTGCTGCACAAGAAAAATCAGATCAAAAAGGTTAAAAAAAAAAAAAAAAAGAAAAAATATAAAATTCAAACAAACCACAACAAAAAGAGTAAAAATGCTATGTTGTGATCTACTCTCAGTTCCCACAGTTCTCTGGGGTGTAGATGACTCTCATCATCACAAGATCTTTGGAACTGTCCTGAATCATCTCATAAAATTATACTTTAAAAAATAAATTTAGTATTAATTACAACTCATTTACATATTTCATGATTTTAGGTTTACAAAGTAATTTTTTCACAACAGTCTTATGAGGCAGGAACTTAAAATAATATTTCCATTTTATAGAATTGTAGAATTCAAGGTTATGTAATTTATAGGTGGTGGAGTAAGATGTAGAATTCAAGTCTTCTGATCCCAATTCTAGTGTATTTCCAGTAGCTTTACCTCTCAAGAAATTTCATTCCTAATGGTAAAATAAAATAGCATTTGTACATGTGTTTGGATATAAATTTAAATTTTTTCCTCTGTTTAAAATCTTTTCAAATCTAGAACATCTAAATATATTACTGTTTGAAGTATCCAAAAGATTGCACCACGCTCTTTGGAAAGTTAACATATCTTTTTATACATCAATGAAAATAGAGAAAGAAAAAAACATAGAAAACAGCACACCAACCTGTCATCATCAACAGCATGCAAAGCTTGTCATGGTTAAAAAAGAAGGCCCAAATAAGGTATATGTTTCATTTATATACTGTTAGATGTATATTTTTGGAAGAAGTGAAGCTACTTGGTAGTTGAACCAGCAATCAGCTGTTAATTCAGTGCAAAATACAGTTTGCCTGAGAACTTTACTCCTCTTTCTTGGTACTAATTTACCCTGAAAGAGGGCTTTATTTGTGTATTTGTGGGTATATAAATATGTATATATATTTCATATAAAGTCAATTTGAGGGCAGAAACTTTTATTTTTGTCTATATCTAGCATCTAGCACAGTGCTTGGAATGTTGAAAACAATTAATGCTCAGCCAAAAAATTTGAAGTTTCCCATCACTTGGAAACTATGGCCTGTGAATATGCTGGAATATTATTGTGACATAAGAAATGAAAGAGTCAATTTCAGAGAAATATGGGAAAACTGGTATAAACTGATATAGAAAGAAGCAAGCAAAATCCATCAACAGATCAGCTTATACAATAGCAACATCATTGCAAAGGCAAACAACTTTAAAAGAGTTCAATTCAATGTTGAAAATGATTCTACAGGATGCATAACAAAGCATGCTACCTATCACTCAAGTTGCAGAAGGATAAATACATTTTCAGATATATCTAATGTGGAAATTTGTTTTACTCGACTATGAATATTTGTTACAAAGGCATTTAGGGAAACCGGGGGAAAGAGGGACCAGGAATAAGATTACTCTTCTCCCCAAAACCAAAAGAAATAAAATAAGTCACTGAAACATGTTTTTTTGTTTTTTTTTTTATTCATTTTTCCAAATTATCCCCTCCACTCCCTCCACTCCCTCCCCTTGATGGCAGGTAATCCCATACATTTTACATGTGTTACAATATAACCTAGATAGAATATATGTGTGTAAATACCATTTTCTTGTTGCACATTAATTATTAGCTTCCGAAGGTATAAGTAACCTGGGTAGATAGACAGTAGTGCTAACAATTTACATTCGCTTCCCAGTGTTCCCTCTCTGGGTATAGTTATTTCTGTCCATCATTGATCAACTGGAAGTGAGTTGGATCTTCTTTATGTTGAAGATTTCCACTTCCATCAGAATACATCCTCATACAGTATTGTTGTTGAAGTGTACAGCGATCTTCTGGTTCTGCTCATTTCACTCAGCAACAGTTGATTTAAGTCTTTCCAAGCCTCTCTGTATTCCTCCTGCTGGTCATTTCTTTTTTTTTTTTTTTTTTTTTTTTCAGAATTTTTTTTTTATTATATATATATATATATATATATATATATATATATATATATATTTTATAATATTATCCCTTGTATTCATTTTTCCAAATTACCCCCCCTCCCTCTATTCCCTCCCCCCGACGACAGGCAATCCCATACATTTTACATGTGCTACAATATAGTCTAGGTACAATACATGTGTGTGAATATCATTTTCTTGTTGCACAATAAACATTAGAATCCGAAGGTACATGCAACCTGGGCAGACAGATATTAGTGCTAACAATTTACATTCCCCTCCCAGAGTTTCTTCTCTGGGTGTAGCTACCTCTGTCCATCATTGATCAACTGGAAGTGAGTTGGATCTTCTTTATGTTGAAGATTTCCACTTCCATCAGAATACATCCTCATACAGTATTGTTGTTGAAGTGTACAGTGATCTTCTGGTTCTGCTCATTTCACTCAGCATCAGTTGATTTAAGTCTCTCCAGGCCTCTCTGTATTCCTCCTGCTGGTCATTTCTTACCGAGCAATAATATTCCATAACCTTCATATACCACAATTTACCCAACCATTCTCCAACTGATGGACATCCATTCATCTTCCAGTTTCTAGCTACAACAAAAAGAGCTGCCACAAACATTTTGGCACATATATGTCTCTTTCCGCTCTTTAGTATTTCTTTGGGATATAATCCCAATAACAGCAATGCTGGGTCAAAGGGTATGCACAGTTTGATAACTTTTTGGGCATAGTTCCAAATTGCTCTCCAGAATGGCTGGATTCTTTCATAACTCCGCCAACAATGTATCAGTGTCCCAGTTTTCCCACATCACCTCCAACATTCATCATTATTTGTTCCTGTCATCTTAGCCAATCTGACAGGTGTGTAGTGGTATCTCAGAGTGGCCTTAATTTGCATTTCTCTGATCAGTAGTGATTTGGAACACTCTTTCATATGAGTGGAAATAGTTTCAATTTCATCATCTGAGAATTGTCTGTTCATATCTCTTGACCATTTATCAATTGGAGAATGGTTCGGTTTCTTATAAATTATGGTCAGTTCTCTATATATTTTGGAAATGAGACCTTTGTCAGAACCTTTCCTTTTAAAAATATTTTCCCAATTTGTAACTTCCCTTCTAATCTTGTTTGCATTAGTATTGTTTGTACAGAAACTTTTTAGTTTGATGTAATCAAAATCTTCTATTTTGTGATCAATAATGATCTCTAATTCTCCTCTGGTCATAAATGCCTTCCTCCTCCACAGGTCTGAGAGGTAGACTATTCTCTGTTCCTCTAATCTATTTATGATCTCATTCTTTATGCCTAAATCATGGACCCATTTTGATCTTATCTTGGTATATGGTCTTAAGTGTGGATCCATATCTAATTTCTGCCATACTAATTTCCAGTTTTCCCAACAGACTGAAACATGTTTTTGAAACTAACAGAAGAAGGCAGACACAGACTAAAAGGACAGCTTTGAGAGTAACAGGTTGAATTTATAATATATTTTAAAAGGAAAGAAGCCTATACATAATAGAGACTTACAGTTTTATTAAGAACCCTTATTTTAGTTGTTTATTCTCCATTAATTGATGTTTGTTAAGTTTAGGATAAAAAGAGTAATAATTTTTTAAATGTAAAAAAATGTTTATTGAATTAGATTGATTTGAAAAAAGATAGGCCATCATATATGATATTAATGTACTCTTATAAAAGTAGATTTTTGGTGATTTTTTTTTTTACATAGTCTATATTTCCCTCTATATCCCTTCTCTTCCCTACCAGGGAGTCATCCCTGTAAAATAATTTTTTTTTTTTGTAATTAAAAAATTTTTTTGTAAATTAAAAAAAAAAAAGAAAACTCAGGAAAATTGGTCAATATATTGAACATCTATTCTGAAGGAAGTGGAAATCTTCAACATAAAGAAGATCTAACTCACTTCCAGTTGATCAATGATGGACAGAGGTAGATACACCCAGAGAAGGAATACTGGGAAGTGAATGTAAATTGTTAGCACTAATATCTGTCTGCCCAGGTTACATGTACCTTTGGAATCTAATACTTAATGTGCAACAAGAAAATGGTATTTACACACATATATTGTATCTAGGTTATATTGTAACACATGTAAAATGTATGGGATTGCCTGTCATCGGGGGGAGGGAGTAGAGGGAGGGGGGAATAATTTGGAAAAATGAATACAAGGGATAATATTATAAAAAATATATATATATAATAAAAAAAATAAAAATATATATATTGAACATCTATATATGCAATGTTTCAGACCTGGGCTCCCTCATCTCTACTTCTACACAAGAACAGAAGGGATTATCTTCTCATATATCTTTTCTAGGGCCAAGTTTGCTCTTTATAATTTCATATTAATTTTTTGTATGCATATGCTTACTTCCATTTTCATTCTTCTAGTAATTGCTTATATTTATTTTCCCTGTTCTGGTTATTGAATTTTCAATCAGTTCATGCATGTTTTCCTGTAATGCTTGGTATTCATCTTGCCATTTACTGCAAAAGAATATTTCATTACATTCATGTACCACAACTTATTTTACCTTTTGTCCCAATTACTAGGCATCTATTTAATTTCTAATTCTTTTATTAATTTTTAAAATTATATTTACTAAAATGTAAATATAATAGTAAATAATATAAAATTAATTTTATTTTATTAATAAAACTAATGTTTTTGTTTATTAGCATTGAACATTAATAATTGGCTGTTAAAGTTCCTGATTTAAATTTAATTATTAATAGTTTCCAGGGAAAAAATCATTTCATTCTTCTGTTGTGCTTATAATAATCTATTTTTTATTAAATTTTAACTACCTTTTTTTCCTTCCTAGGGTCGTCTCTTTTATACTTGTGGTGCATCAAAAGTAAACCAATGTAAATTTTTTAAGTGGTTTGAAGAAGTAACCCCAGCTAATTTGACATGGGCAGAATCTACACCCTGCACTGTGTTACATGATATAAAGAGTATTGGAATATACTTAAGATGCCAAAACATACCCCTCTATGAGGAATGTCAGCTTTTGGTGAGGTGTGTTATATATTTTAAAGATTCTGACAATGAATAGATCTGTCATCCTAACAGATTAGTCTGAATCAAATTTTTTCTTAATCATGTTGGACTTGCAGCAGATCAAAAGGTCTTTTGGCCTCCTCCAACAAACTATAACATGAGAACAAATATCAGGGAGATTGTTTCCCTGTCATTGGTTATGTGTGAGTTCTGTTCTTTATAATAGAAAGAGAGTTCATAAGTCAATTAGTCACATGAATGTAATTGTTCCTTGGCTAGTAGATGAAAAAATGCAAGATTTTAATTTTGTAATTTGTGCTTCTGGAGTAGATATTAATATTTTCTATTTATATATATTATTGTACCATTCTATGTAACATTAGTATACCTATATAGACATTTACAAAGAAATAAATTGAGGATGATTAACTTCGCAAAATAATTCATAGTAGGATTCCTTTAAGTAGCTTTTCTGTTACATTCAGAATACAATTAAGTTTATATGCAAATTTTTAGAAATACATTTATTGCATCAAATGAAATTAATTTATAAAGTAATAGTATTAATACTTAAGATTTTCATAGCACATTATGCCTTTATACTTTTCAGATCATTTTATATCTATTATTATAGCAATCTGTGAACTAGGTTGGATATATATTTCCCTGATTCTACAAGTAAAGAATTTGGATTCAAGAACTTAAGTTTTGCTTAATTTGCAATTATTTGCAATTAATAAGAGCACTAGGATGAGTAACAAGTCATCTTGGCTTTTGTTCTAATACTTTTATTACTATACTACTCTCTATGTTGTTAAGATTTTTGATTTACTCATGCTTTACTATTTCAATTGTTTAGCGTCTAGGCATATCTTTCTTTCATTTTGTAGGAAACGATTTGACTTTCAAAGTAAACAGTGTGGCAAATCAAAAAGATTTGCTCATAAAAGTCCTGAATTTCCTAATGAATCTAAAAGTAAACTTTATCTTAAACTGAGTAGGAGAGAAAATTCTTCTACCTATGGCAAAGGTAAGTTCTAATCATCTCTGGGGAAATTTTCCCATTTCATATGTTGCCTCATTGACATTATATATATATATGTCTATATCACATATATAACTAGATAGATAAATATAGATGCACACATACTTTGTATAACTTTGATAGTATAAATCAGTGGTTCTCAAACTTTTGTTCTCAGTATTCTTTTATATTATTCAAAATTATTGAAGTTCTTTTGAAAGCATTTTTGTTTATGTGGGCTATAGTTATATATATATATATATATATACATATATATATATATATATATATATACACCATATTAGAAATAAAAGCCAATTTTGAATTTGTAGTCTCTCTGAAAGGATTTCAGAGACCCCCAGGATTCACTTTGAGAACAGCTGGTATAGATTATCTTTGTGATAATAATAATAATACTTGTGATTGGATTTGATAAAACAAGATGTCCTACTAAAACTAAACACCTGAAGGTCTCTGAATTCAAGTTCTTTTTTTCTAAGCCCAATCATTGGAGATAAGGACCCTTTGTATTATCTTTTGTACTCCTAGTACCTGATATAGTTTCTTGCATATGATAAGGACTTAATGTTTGTTGAGGCTTCCCAAATATAATAATAACACCACTTGACTCTCCCATTCCCCTGGTATAGTTCTAGAATAGGGTCCTCTGGGGCATAGAGTAGAGATGAAGAACTCACAGATGATAGCCTCCTTGCTGCCCTGTAGTACTAAATCCTATCCACCAGCTCCTAGGAGCAGCACAGAACAAGCTTGCCCTGTGCTCACCTCAGGGCTTGGATTGGGGAGGGTCTCTCTCTCCATGGATTTTCTTTTAGATATGTTACAGTAAGAAAAACTAGAGAAATTTAACTTTATTTTATTTATTTTTTATTTTTTTTATTTTATATTAAAACTTTTTTATTTACAAAACATATGCATGTGTAATTTTTCTAACATTGACCCTTGTAAAACCTTTTTTTAAAATTTTTTCTTATTAATTTTATAATTATAACATTTTTTGACAGTACTTATGCATAGGTGATTTTTTACATTATCCCTTGTACTCCCTTCTGTTCCGAATTTTCCCCCTCCTTCCCTCCACCCCCTCCCCTAGATGGCAGACATTCCCATACATATTAAATATGTTATAGTATATCCTAGGTACAATATATATGTGCAGAACCGAATTTTGTTGTTGTTGTGCAAAGGAAGTATTGGATTCAGAAGGTAAAAATAATCTGGGGAGAAAAACAAAAAATGCTCACAGTTTACACTCATTTCCCAGTGTTCCTTTTCTGGGTGTAGCTGATTCTGCCCATTATTGATCAATTGGAATTGGATTAGCTCTTCTCTATGTTGAAGATATCCACTTCCATCAGAATACATCCTCATACAGTATCATTGTTAAAGTGTATAACGATCTCCTAGTTCTGCTTGTTTCACTCAGCATCAGTTGATGTAAGTCTCTCCAAGCCTCTCTGTATTCCTCCTGTTGGTCATTTCTTACAGAACAATAATATTCCATAACATTCATATACCATAATTTACCCAACCATTCTCCAGTTGATTGACATCCATTCATTTTCCAGTTTGCAGTTTCCACTACAAAAAGGGCTGCCACAAACATTTTGGCACATACAGGTCCCTTTCCCTTTTTTAGTATTTCCTTGGGATATAAGCCCAGTAGTAGCACGGCCGGGTCAAAGAGTATGCACATTTTGATAACTTTTTGGGCATAGTTCCAGATTGCTCTCCAGAATGGTTGGATTCTTTCACAACTCCACCAACAATGCACCAGTGTCCCAGTTTTCCCACATCCCCTCCAACATTCATCATTATTTGTTCTTTTTATCTTAGCCAATCTGACAGGTGTGTAGTGGTATCTCAGAGTTGAAATTTAACTTTAATAAACACAGAACATGGCTGTCATCTTTAATGGGGAAAATTTTCATTAAAGCCCTGCTTATATTTTTGCAGATGACCTCTGGGTAATTTCAAAAACTCTAGACTTTGAGCTGGATACTTTCATTGCTTGTAGTGTTTTTTTTGGACCCTCATCATACAATGAAGTAGAGCTCTTGCCTCTGAAAGGCTATTTCCCTTCAAATTGGCCATCTGACAGTAAGTAGTGCTATGCAACATTTAGGTTAATATGTAGTTTTTTCAATTTTATTTTTTGTTTATTTTCTTTGTTTAAAAAAATGTAAAAACAATGTAAGTATTTTTCCCATGTATGAGAGAAAGTTTTATGGTGTTTTAGCTGAATCCCCATGATACATAAGTGCCCACATTTTGCCTGTTATTGTTTACTCAGAGGTTTTTTTTTTTAATAGAATGAGATACTCATAGTTAGTTTTGTGTAATATATACTGACTGTAGAGACTTTTGTGAACAGTTTCCTTTATAATAAATGTTAATTTTTATGATTTTTCTGTAGCACTCGTTCATGCATTACTAGTATGTAATGCTAGCACAGAGCTGACAACTTTGAGAAACTTGCAAGAATATTTCAATCCAACCACTGTACCCATAATACAGCACCTGTTAACAACGTATGTAATTAATTATCAATGATTCAATAGTATTAACAAATGACATAGAATAATGTGAAAATACCATCAACATAGTTCATAAATTTTGCTAATGAAATTCAAACTTTCATTCAAGGAATATAATTACCTGTTAGTTTGAAAGAACTTATCCAAAGATCAGTTTGCTTTTTTCTTAGACCATTAAACATGAGAGTGACATTATATGTCTAAATGAAGTATTAGTTTTTCCAAATGTGACTCATGTTAATTTCATTTCTTGTGTACTACTTTTCTTTTATACTTACTGTGGATATTTACTTTTAAATTGAATATTATAGATATGTTTTTATTATTATTATAGCTTTTTATTTACAAAACATATGCATGGATAATTTTTCAGCATTGACTCTTGCAAAACCTTCTGCTCCAACTTTTCCCCTCCTTCTCCCCATCCTCTCCCCTAGATGGCAGGTAGTCCAAAACATGTTAAATACAATATATGTTTACGTAATTATACAGTTATCTTGTTGCAAAAGAAAAATTGGTATGACCTCCCACCCAGAGATTACTGGTTATTAGTCTTACCTACTTCTCAGATCTTCAGAAATCTTTGGCCACTGTCTCATACAGTGGTTCTTTACCAATCTTACCCCAATCATAGGTCTTTAGAGATCTCTGGCCACTGCCTCTCTGTATGGTGGTTCTCATGTCCAACAGAGCACCCAAAGACACAGCTGCTTGCAAGCTAAGATCTTTATTCCACATATTCACTTCTTGCCCTTTTTCTACTTCCTGGTCCCCATTCCTTATATTGGGTCTTTGAGGTGACATGCACAGCCAATAAGAGAAGGAGATGTCTCCCGTTGATGATGCAATGTCAGTTCGACCAGAGCTTTCGCTCACAAGGAAGTCTCAGTGATCACAGAAACTATATCCTGGTGTCTCAGACATTAAGGTCTCTTTACTTCCTGATTGCGCTGTGTGAGTTTCCTCTCTAGATCCTTACAAATCTGATTTAGAAAGAAGATAAAAATAACCTGAGAAGAAAAACAAAAATGCAAACAGACAATAACAGAAGGAGTGGAAATGCTATGTTATGGTCCATACTCATTTCCCAGTGTTCTTTCTCTGGGTGTAGCTGGTTCTGTTCATTACAGATCAATTGGAACTGATTTGGATCATCTTATTGTTGAAGAGAGCACGTCCATCAGAATTGATCATCATATAGTATTGTTGAAGAAGTATATGATGATCTCCTGATTCTGCTCATTTCACTTAGCATCGCTTCATATAAGTCTCTCCAGGTCTATCTGAAATCATTTCTTATAGAGCTATAATATTCCATAATATTCATAAACCACAATTTATTCAGCCATTCTCCAATTGATGGACATCCATTCAATTTCCAATTTCTAGTCACTATAAAAAGGGCTGCCACAAACATTTTTGCACATCCTGGTCCGTTTTGCTTCTTTAAGATCTTTTGGCATATAAGCCCAGTAGTAACACTGATGAAGCAAAGGGTATGCACAGTTTGTTAACTGTTAACATAATTTACATAACGATGTTAACATAGTTCCAAATTGCTCTCCAAAATGGTTGGATCCATTCACAGTTCCACCAACAATGTATCAGTGTCCCAGTTTTCCCACATCCTCTCCAATATTCATCATTATCTTTTCCTGTTATCTTAGCCAACTGAGAGTTGTGTAGTGGTGTCTCAGATTTGTTTTAATTTGCATTTCTCTGATCAATAATGATTTGGAGAATCTTTTCATATGACTAGAAATAGTTTCAATTTCTTCATCTGAAAATTGTCTGTTCATATCCTTTGACCATTTATCAATTGGAGAATGGCTTGATTTATTATAAATTAGAGTCAATTCTCTATATATTTTGGAAATAAGGCCTTTATCAGAATCTTTGACTGTAAAAATGTTTTCCCAGTTTATTGCTTCTCTTGTAACCTTGTCTGCATTATATTTGTTTGTACAAAGATTTTTTAACTTAGTATCATCAAAATCATCTATTTTGTGATCAGTTTTTTGTTCACAAATTCCTTCCTCCTCTGTTACTGTCAGGGGCAGATCTCAAGGGCAGAGTATAAGAGGCACTCAGAGGCTTATTCTGCCTGAGCCTAATAAACTGGGCATAAATAAAGGTATTGAGTAAGCTTCATTAGCGAGGAAAAGCCTTTGCTCTTGCTGATCATGCTCAAACTCGTGCACTCTGGGTTATGTGACCTGGGGACTTATAAAAAGGGGGTTGCAGAAGGTGGGAGAGGGGAACTCCCGAAGGGAAGGAAGAACTTTGGAGGGAACTCCAGGAGAACTCCGGAGGGAAGGCTAGAGGGAATGTTAGGGAACACTATGTAAAGAGTTAGAATAAAGACCTGTTGCTGCATACTTGAGTGACAGGGTGCTCTGTGGTAGAACCTCTAAGGAGGTAGCTCTCTGATTGGGATAATCAGAGCCCAGATGCTTGAAGACCTGGTGAAAGTGAGAAACCTGTTGACCCCCCCCCCTCCCCCCTGCTGAGGTGAGCAGCTGGGAGGTAACGCTCCTCCACAGGTCTGAGAGGTAAACCATCCTATGTTCTTCTAATTTATTTATAATCTCATTCTTTATGCCTAAATCATGAACCAATTTTGATCTTATCTTGGTGTGCAGTGTTAAGTATGGGTCAGTGCCTATATTCTGCCATGCTAATTTCCAATTTTCCCAGCAGTTTTTGTCAAACGGTGAATTCTTATCCCAAAAAGCTGGGATAAGTTTTGTCAAACACTAGATTGCTATAATTATTGACTGTTTTGTCCTGTGAATCTAACATATTCCACTGATCAACTAGTCAATACCAATCAACTTAGCCAATACCAAATGGTTTTGGTAACCTCTGCTTTATAATATAGTTTTAGATCTGGTACATCTAGGCCACCTTCATTTAATTTTTTTTTTTTCTTTTCATTAGTTCCCTTGAAATTCTTAACCTTTTGTTATTCTAGATGAATTTTGTTGTTATTTTTTCTAGGTCATTAAAATAGGCTCTTGGCAGTCTGATTAGTATAGCACTAAATAAATAGATTAATTTAGGTAGTATTGTCATCTTTATTATATTTGCTCAACCTATCCAAGAGCACTTAATATTTTTCCAGTTGTTTAGATCTGACTTTATTTGTGTGGTGAGTGTTTTATAGTTTTGCTCATATAGTTCCTGACTTTCCCTTGGTAGATAGATTCCCAAATATTTTATACTATCGACAGTTATTTTAAATGGAATTTCTCTTTCTATCTCTTGCTGTTGAATTTTATTAGTGATGTATAAAAATGCTGATGATTTATGCGGATTTATTTTATATCTTGCAACTTTGCTGAAGTTGTGGATTATTTCTAATAGTTTTTTAGTAGAATTTTTGAGGTTCTCTAAGTATATCATCATATCATCTACAAAGAGTGATAATTTGGTTTCCTCATTACCTACTCCAATTCCTTTAATATTTTTTTTTATCTCTTATTGCCGAAGCTAGCATTTCTAATACAATATTGAATAGTAATGGTGATAGTGGGCAACCTTGTTTCACTCCTTATCTTATTGGGAATGGTTCCAGTATATCTCCATTACATATGATGCTTACTGATGGTTTTAAATAGATGTTACTGACTATTTTAAGGAAAAGTCCATTTATTCCTATACTATCTAGTGTATAGGAATGGGTGTTGGATTTTATCAAATGTTTTTGATATGAATCATAGGTGTTTTGGCTCACAATTACTTCATTATTAATAAACTTCATGTCCCATTATGATTTCCTGTACCATATCTCATTTTTTCTTATTCAGAGAATAACATTTGGACAAATACTTTAAGAGAATATGAAAATAAATATTTTCTACTTAAAATATCTTATAGGTTTTTTCTAAGAATTATTGCACACTATATGTACTTTAAAATATCCAAAGATGTGATAATTATCATAATTCAATTCAGCAAACATTCCTTAAGCTCCTAATATGTAAGAGGCACAGAATGGGAAAAAAAAAAGTGAAACCTTTGAAAAAAACACAGGAACTATATGTAATATACAAATTGCAGATATAAAAAGTAATGTGGCTATTAACTTTTCACTGCCCTTGTTTCATCAAGTTTTATCTGAGTTTTTAATACCAGTACTCTTGTTATGCATTGGATATTCAAATATTCTTATGTGTAATTAAAGTTCAAAAATTATTAAATCTGCCTGAGAAGATATATCAGTACATGATCCAGAAGTAGTCCATTTTGATTACCACAAGGAAATCAAAGAAAGGTCTTATGTAAATCATCCATTTTGGAATGTAACTTGATCTAAAAAGGGTTGAAACTTACTTTTATTTAAGCTTGAGAATATTTATTTAAACTTGAGAATGTTAGTGTTCTAGAAAATACAAAATTTTAGAGTAGCTAGGTGTCACAGTGGATAGAGCGTCAGCCCTGAAGTCAAGAGAATCTGGATTCAAATATGGTCTCAAACACTTGACACTTCCTAGCTGTGTGTCCCTGGGCAAGTTACTTAACCCCAATTACCTTCACAAAAAGAAAGAAAAGAAAATACAAAATTTTATACTGTCATTTTAAAGGTAGTTTCTTCCTTGGGATTTTTAGATGTTACCTAATTCCTTATCAGTAGTTTCTCTAAGTTACTAAAGTACACTTCTAATTCACCTAATTTAACTTGCTGGATTTTTCCTAGGTCTTCCCATACTGAATACAGCAATAACAGAATCAATAAAAGAAAGTTTATTCCACCATCCTTCAATAGAATTACTAACAAGAACTGTGAACTACTCAGCCCTGAAGCAGCATTGCAGCTAGCTAATGAGATAATTCAGATATATAAATTAAACATGGATCAGGCCACAGCTCTTATTCAGATAACACTGATGATGGTATCACATGAAAATGCAAGTGACCCTCAAGAACAGCATACTGTTCCTATCACAATCATACATGGTAAGGAATAAGAAGGAAAAAACCAATTATTCTGTTATAGGTATCTTGCATGGATAAACATTCCTGTTTCTTCCATACATAATGCTATGATATAGTTTCCAATGGTTAATTGGAAGTACCAATATCTCTCCTAAAATGTGTCACTGAGAACTGTTTATAGTATTCCAAATATGACTTGGGCAAAGAATGGTCATGGGACTTTCATTTTGTTTTGGATATTAAACTTCTGTAAATGCAGTCTAAGGTTGCATTGGTGTTTGGACTGGTAAGGATCATTAAATCTTTTTTTCATATGAACTGCTATTTGCTAAAGCTCACCCGTGCTATATTGTACGGTTAAATTTTTTTAACCTAAGTGCAGAATTTTATCTTTATTCTTATGAGATTTTACCATATTGTATCTGGTTTATACTTCTATCCTATTAAGCTCTGTTTTAGACTTTGTTTTTATCATGCAGCATATTAGTGACTTCACCAAGTTTTGTGTCTTCAGAAAATGTAATGCATATGCTATCTACACCCTCATTCAGGTTATTGGTAAAATTGTTGAATAACATGATCAAGAACTGAACCTTAGAGTTCTAAAGGCCTTCCATTTAACATTGGCATATTAGTCAATGCTATTGACTAATAATTCAACTAATTTTAAATTTGTCATACAGTAATATAATTCACATTTGATTTATCCCCAAGGATGTTTTTTTATAATCATTTATAGCTTGAAAAGCTCCTTTTGAAAATTTTCGTTCATGTTTTTGACCATGTATCTGTTGGGGAAGTGTTTTGCTTTATATATTTGTGTTATTTCCCTGAATGTTTTGTATGTCAGGCTTTATTTGATATTTGATGCAATTATTTTCCTCTATTTTCCTTTTAAAATTTTCTTTTTCCCCTCTAAAATGAAGGAATGACCACATCACTCAATAAATTCTAGTGCCTTCCTATTTCTTCTATGACCAAATATCTTTTGTCTGGCACTTCATTCTGAGTTCATCTCATCTCTCTGGTTTTATTATACATCACACTCTTTTTCTTACTCCAGCCAAACGGACTTCTTTTCTTTTCCCTTAGGTGATCCTCCAATTTCCATCTTATGCCTTTGCACCAGCTATATATACTTTTTCTCTGGGAAGTATTCTGTCCTTATCTCTGTTGGGCTCTTTCTTTTTCCCCAGGTCTTGGCCCAAGCAATGAAGGAAGCCTTAGAAAAGGGAAAAAGAAAGAAATAAGCATTTATATAACTCCTCCTCTGTGGCAGGCACTGTACTAGCACTTAGCACTTAGTACTTAGCATAAATATCTCCTTTGAGCCTCATAATCCTGTGAACTCTTGTTATGTGCATTTTGCAGTTGAGGAAACTGAGGCTAAGAAAAATTAAGTGGCTTGCACAAGATCTCACAGCTAGTAAGTGTCTGAATTTGGATTTAAACAGAATTCATACTGACTCTAGCCCTAGTATACCATCTAGCTGCCTTAGAAGATAAAGATTTATTTGATTCATTTTCTTATATTGCCTCAGCACATAAAAATGAGAAGAGTAACCCAAGATCCAATCTGTCACTATCTAAAATAAATCAAAGTCTGTATTGCACTGCTGCAAAGGAAAGTGGAGTATAGTTAAGGCTTGTTAGCGTTGTTAACTCTTCATTTTACCATAACAAAAAGACATTCTAGGAATATAGGTTATGATTCTTTCTCATTTACGGGACTTTAGATTATATGGGGATTGTATGGGGAACTTTTCTTATACTAAGGAAGATGGGTAATAGGTCTAATGAGACCTAGAATATAATTTGGGCCAAATTCCTTTTCATGTTTCTGGAATTCCTTTATTTAGAATATTGCTTCTTTATCTCTCGTTCTCTCTTTACCTTCCAAAACAACTAGGTGTTTTTGGAGCAGGGAAGAGCTACTTACTCGCAGTAGTGATATTATTCCTTGTGCAGCTCTTTGAAAAGAGTCCAGCTCCAAGAGATGTAGATGCAAGGCCATGGAAAATTCTAATTTCTTCTTCCACCAATGTTGCTGTAGACAGAGTACTTCTTGAGTAAGTATAAACTTTTATTTAAATAGTATCTGTAGATAGTAGATTAATCATTTGTCTGTCTACATGGACAGGTGATAGTGATATATTTAAAATAAGTAATTGTTCTATTATAATTTTAAATTAGAAGGATCCAGAAAGGGATAAGAAAGATTAAAGATGTATTTGGGAAATGGATCATATTTCTGAATGGAAAATCCTATTAATTAATTAAATCCTATTAAAACATATTAAAAATGAAAAGAATAGAAAGAGCACCAGCACAGAAGTCAGGAGGACCTGAGTTCAAATGTGACCTCAGACACTTACCACTTCCTAGCTGTGTGACCCTGGGCAAGTCACTTAATCTCAATTGCCTCAGCAAAAATAAACAAACAAATAAATAAACTTTATAGCATTTCACAATTACCAAATGTGTTAGATTAAATGTTTTATAGGAGATAGGTCACTGTGCTTGTTCTCAGATGAAACATCTGAACCCAGATCTTTTGTCAGATATTTATTAGCTGTATGAAGATGAGCAAGACATTTCTCAACACTGGCTTCCTCTTTTGAAAAAAATGGCAATAGTAATACCTGAAACACAAATCATTTTGCCAAGTATGAAGCAATCATAAATGTTTTATTTTCATTAAGCATTTAGCCAGCTGTATTTCAGTCTCAAAATTGAAAGTTTGACTAGTGAAATCAGAAAAATTAATTTCTTTGCTGTAAACTGATATTAGAATTTTGTGACATGTATTTTTAATTTATACATTCTTAAATTAATTTTTAAAAGCCACTATTCTTGAAATATCTTGTATTTGTAATTTATTATCTCTGATTTCACTAATGGTACTTTTAATTATATGTACCTTAAATGTAATATTGATCTAGATTAGATTTTATTTTATCCAATATTTTAGTATCATAGGATGATTTCTTGGAGGTATTTATTTTAATTTTGGGGGAAATATTTATTTCATAATCTACTTTCAAAATGATTGGAATATTATTTCTTATCTACCTTATTTATACAGACTACTCAATCTTGGATTTGAAAATTTTATTAGATTTGGAAGCATTAGAAAAATTTCCAAGCCAATTCTACCTTACAGGTAAAAATCTATAAATTCCTGCATTTACAATATGGATCAATGAACCTTAAAGAATTTCCAGAAATATTACTTTAATTTTGTGCTTTTTAGAAGATAAAGGAAGAAAATCTTGCTCCATTGGCTTTATGATCTCTCATTGATATATTCCTTTGAATATTCCTTCTGAGAGTACAAATTGCAATCCAGCCATTTATCATCTTGGGCAACTCTAGTCCATGACCTTAAATCATATAGAGGAATTCCACTCAACATACTTGGGATCCTGCCTTTTGATCTCTTAATCCTGAACTTGGTATCAGTGCAGTTTCAGTGCAGGTACCAGTCTTCTGTTCTTCCTCATTTTTGCTATTTGATCTCTATTTCCAATCCTCTGTCATTTGATAATATTTTTAATACTTTTTCATCTACATAGTTCACTGTTCCAAA
This sequence comes from Sminthopsis crassicaudata, assembly GCF_048593235.1. NCBI lineage: Eukaryota > Metazoa > Chordata > Mammalia > Dasyuromorphia > Dasyuridae > Sminthopsis > Sminthopsis crassicaudata. The sequence goes on from NC_133622.1 coordinate 114,478,585, forward strand.
CACATTCCATATTTCCTATATTTGCTCTCCATGAAGATCTTACAAAATGATAAAATGAAAACATTTGGATGATTTGAAATTTTGGTTCCTCAAAAGTTTAATATTACAGAACTTATAGTATTATATATCGCCAAAAGAATATTAGTTTTTAAAAATTTGAATTTTTTTTTCAGAAAGAATCTTAAAATCATTGAAAAACCTATACAATTTCCCAAATGTGAATCTGTCTTATTCCTATTTAAGTTTGGAACTCAGTACATTGTGTCTGTGCTGAATTTTCCATCCAACTTACTATCACATTCCCTATAATAGACGTTCTCATAACCCATAGGAAAACCATATCCATATAATTTGTAAAGAAGAATTCTACATTTTGCATTTGATGAATTTCACAAAACCTCATAGTTGAAAAAAGATGTATGTGTATATCATTTGTACAATTTGTACCTAAATAAGATTCTCTCTGATATTTAAAAAAATTTTTTTTTCTCTCAATGGTATTTCATTTTTACAAATGCATGCAAAGATAATTTCCAACATTTTATTTTTGTAATATTTTGCGTTCCAAATTTTTCTCCTTACTTCTTCCCTCCCTAAGACAGCAAGCAATCTGATAGGTTATATATGTATATTACTTTTAAACATATTTCCATATTTGTTATGTTGTGCAAGAAAAACTCTTTGATATTATATATGTATATATTTTAAAGCCCTTTAGTGATTCGGAAACTATTGCCTTATATTTTGGGAAAGCTCTAATTTCTAGGATGTTTTAGTTGAAGACTCTTATCTACCTTTCTGTAACTTTCATTTATCTGTCCTTATTCCGCTCTGTGGGCTAAGACCTAATCCCTCTTCTGCATTGTCTTTTACATTCTTTAAGATGCTATTCCTTCTTCTGCATGAAGATTCTTTAAGATATTATTCCTTTTCTCAAACTGTATTTCTTTAAAGAGCCTTCCCCACACTGCTCCCCGCCACCTCCAATTTTTTCACTGGACAAGGAAGTAAGACAGGGGAAAAAACATTTTAGTCTCCCTCATTTTAATAATTGGCTATTAGTATGAAAGAGAAACAGTCATTTCTCTCAACTTCCTGCTGCTCTGTCCTTTGGTTCTGCTGTTGATATTTTAACATTACTTCTTGGTTATATGTCATTGTTAGTAATATGCTATGTTACCTACATTTATAATCGCCATACATTTTCCTGTTGTCCTTTGCATCTGCCATTTTGATTTTTCTGAGATCTTGGCATTCATTGTCCTAAAAATATTTAATTAGGATTTATCAGGTGATTGCTTCACAAGTTCAGAAATGTGTTCCAAACCATTCTTCTCCTATTCATTAATTTTGGGCTAAGATCATTATCTGCTCAACATATATGAACTGATGGACATCCAACTGCATGGTATTATATAGGTAATATGTATTATTACCCACAAAGGGTTAATCTCCTTTTAAGTACCTATGAATCTCATCAAGAGGCCCTGTAGCATTTTGGGGGCTTGATATAATTAATGTAATATTATTTTTGAACAAGAACATCTGGTGGATTTCATGATCAATAATGAAATCATTTTCTATTTGGACTTTACCTAAGTCAGCTTCCTGAACTGTCCAGGACAGTCATAAACATCATATATGTGAAGGCAGCTATTAAAATAGAACTTTAAATGTCTAGTTTTATCTACAATAAAAATGCCTTGTAAAAATAATCTTTTCTTTAACAACATGACTTATATAGAAATGTGTTTAAAATTTCTGTACAAGTATATCACCTTTATCAGATTGCAGGAAAGAGAAAAAAAGTTGGAAATCAAAATCTTACAGAAGTAAATGTTGAAAACTAACTTTACATATAAAATATGTAAATAAAAATAATAAAAACTATTGAAATATAGACTATTGAAAAGTGAAAAAAAGTAATCAGCATAAACATACAATTAGATTTTTGATCTGTTACTTATATGACAGTGAAGATGTGAACTAAATTGGAGAATCAACTGGAAAGCCTTTTTTTCTTTTCATATATTTTCATTAAGATTACTCTTGACATAGGCATAGATATTTCTCATAAATATTTTATAGAACTTTAAATATATTATATAATTTTCATAAATATTTTAATAGCTAAAAAGTATATAGGTCAGAAGTTACTAATGCCTTCACTATTGCCTTATTGGGGTAATAAAACAATTTTATATTTCTCGATCTTTTGAATATTTAACCTTTTTTAAGATATATTGAAAATCAGTTCTTGGGTACCTTCAAAATTATGACAATTCTAACCTGGAATTCTTCTGTGTATATTTGGTCAAGTTAAAGTACTCTTCTCAACATCTTTTTTTTTTTTTGAGTACTTATTCTACTTCTTCATAGAGTACACTAAATACCCTTAAATTGCATCCAGATGTGGGGGTTCCATTGTCATGGAGGATGAAAACAGATCATAAAGTCCTAGATTTAGAGCTGGGTGTTAGAAATTTTGTACTCCAATTCCTATACAACAAAGAAAATTCAGGCCAAGGACTTGAATTGATTTATTTAAAGTAAGAGGTAGAGTCAGGAAATGAACCATGATCTTCTGACTCCAGATATTGTGCTCTCCCTTTTATGTTGTCCTTTCCATTTAATTTGTTAATGCTTTGCGTATGATGTGGCTTAATTAGTTTTGTACCATAGTTTAAACAGATTCTTTTCCTAATCAATCCTAATCAAATCACTGGAAGTGGGTAGTAGTTATCAGGTTTGACAAATCTTAGGAGCTCTCTTTCATATTCCAGATAATATGCCTTGGAAAGGAACTGCTTTCCTTATCATTGTTATCAAAACTTAAACTTAATAAAAGCTACATAAATTCAACTTATCTCTATTATGTTAATTTTCCCCCTGAAGTTTGCATGCTGGCTTAGGAAATGAAAATGAGCAATTAAAGGAGCTACATGCACTGATGAAAGAAGACCTGACAGCTGTAGAAAAAATATATGTGAGAAAAAGCATCGAACAACATAAATTGGGCACCAATAGAGCTTTGCTGAAAAAGGTACCAATCAATCCAGATGCATTTCTTAAGTAATCACTATGTGTTAGACATTGGGACTACAAAAACAGAATATATATAGACATTTCTTTTTCATTATTTTGTTTTTATTAAATTGTTTTTAATATAGTATTTTAAGATTTCTATTGATAAAACTTTTTAGCTTTCCTTTTGAATCCCCAAATTAGTCTGTTATAATGCATTATTGAGAAATATTTTTGTATTCATTGAATAACACTAGAAAAGTAAGAAAAATAGATTTAGTTCACTGATTGAATGAGAAGGGGGAAAAGTTCTCTACTTAAAAATGTAAGCTGGCATTTAAAATATCGTTGATGAATGGATATCTGTTCTCCAGTTTATGAATATTTTATCCTTTATCTCTTTAAAAAATTCTCTTGAAAATATAATTTTCTTTGTCATGCAACATTTGCAAAATATATATAACATAAAACATCCAATTAGTCACACTCTATTTTCTGTATAGCCCTGGTTCTTGTCTGTAATGTTCTTAGTTTGGTTTTCTGGAGGTCTTTGGAGCAGCCTTCATTTCAGTAGAATAATCAGCACAAGAATAGCCAGGTGTTAAAGTCCAAAAGTCTTTATTGTCTCCTTCGCCTGGTGGTCAGCTAACTTTAGTGGCCTTCAGACGGGACTTGGTCTCAGTGGAGAAAATTCAGGAGGACAGGCCAGCTACCACAAGGCTGATGAAGATGGAAATGAATCTCTCTCCTTGGCTCTGAGAGCTTGAGCTCCTGCCTTGAATCCTCTTGTCTTCTCTGCCCTCAATGAATCTGGCTGAGGCTCCTAGCTGTACATGGAGTATAAACCAATCATTATATCACTAGGAAACCATTATTTGTTGTAAGATTAAGTCAATCATGCTGAACTTAGAGAACTGTTAAGCACCATGCTAAACTAGATAACCATTGTCTCATCAATTCCATTGACTTAACATCTTGTGAGAATCCTTGTTTCACAATTCTGGCCCAGAACACTTGTCCATTCTTATTGAGCATTTTTGGGTTTCTGTACTCCCCTCCCTCACTCCCAGTATCAACTCATGACTGCTTATTCTTCCTGTTTCCTCCTCCTCCTTGTTAAATATGAGATGGAAATGGGCTTGACAAGACTTGACAATTGATGGGATTGGAAGAGTCGGGCTTGACTCTAAGGGGAAACTGGGCAACTAAAAGAATAATGGTACTCTCAGCAAAAGTTGGACATTAGGAAGAGGGTCAAGTTTCAAGTTTTGTTTGAGATATGTTGCTTTAAATATGGCTCTAGGACATCAAATATAGATTTCCTAAAGGTGTAATATGGGAGTAGAACACAGGAGAGAAATGAAGACTGGATATGTAGATCTGAGTTTTGTCTTCGTGAAAATAACTAAAACAATAGGAGCCAATGGGAATCAAGAGAGAAAGAATAGAAAAAGAAGATAATACCACCCAGGACAGAGTTCTGAGATATATTTGGATAGAGAGTGGGAAAAAAGCATTGTCATACATACTCGAAGAGAAGAGTGATTCTGAGGAATTCTGAGATCTTTCTTACAATTTACATCTACTACTCAATGCTCCCAGTGTATTTTAGTCATTTTTCTGTTTTTCCAACAGTCAAGTGTACTCATAGCTTGAATGCTACAAGAGCTCCAAGCTGTTAGTTGTAATCATTCCTGGTTAAGAGTGATTCAGGAAAGGTTAGCTTTTGGGGTCCTAAGTCATTTTAGTTTGAAAAGAGAATAAAAACATCCCATATATTAGTCGCCTTCCTCCTTCTATTTTTTGCTGAGGTAACTGGGGTTAAGTGACTTGCTCAGGGTCACACAGCTAGGAAGTAATAAGTGTCTGAGGGCAGATTTGAACTCAAGTCCTCACTTCAGGGCTGGTATTCCATCCATCATGCCCATCACTTTCATTGACTGTTGAATATGGGACTAGATTATATAAGAAGCTAGCAAGCAAGAAAAGTGGAGCAGAGACTAACTCTGTTCATTTCATATTTTATGAAGAAGCTCAAGGGCAGCTTTAAGTGTGTCTAAATAATAATACAATAAGATGAATACATACTTGGCAACTGGAATAGGAGTGAAAAAAGGGAGGAAAAAGAATTTGTGCTCCTAGATACTTAAGCATCCCAGCTTTGTGTTCCCTGTCAGAGAAATTATGAGGTCTGGCTTCATGGACTGCCCTAAGTCCTCATGGTTCCAAGTTTTCAGAGAAATGTTTCCCTTCCCATCTAACTCCAGAAACGTTTAATTTAGGTTTGCAAATGTAATATTGATTAAATGTGAACTTGTTAGCTGTGACCTTGGACCTCAGTTTCCACAATTGTAAATATAAGAGTTAGGATAGTCTCTTAGGGCCTTTTCAGCCTTAAATCCTATTTTTCCTATGACCTCACTGTTTTCAAAGAAGTATTTCTAGATACAAGAATGTTATACCAGGGCAGCTAGGTGGCGCAGTGGATAGAGCACCAGCCCTGAATTCAGGAGGACCTGAGTTCAAATCTGGTCTCAGATACTTAACACTTCCTAGCTGTGTGACCCTGGGCAAGTAACTTAAGCCCAGCCTCAGGGGGGGAAAAATGTTATACCTAATTTATTACTACTTAAGTTAACTTTTAAAGAGATTATATAATATTAAATAGATTAGAATATTCTTATTTTTTTCTTAACTTCAAGTTAGCTTTTATCAATAAGTGTGAAGTGATATGTTCTCACTAAACTGTTTCTAAAGAGCAAAGTTGTTAAATGACATATTTTCATTGAACACACTAGCTCTACTGCCAAGAAATGTAATCTAGCTTCAGTTGTACATGAATGTAATATATGCTAAGTTTATATCTGTAACTGGAAAAAAAACCATTTAGCAGAGGTCAGAATGAGCCAAGACTGATGTTGTTGATGATGATGATGAGGCTGGTGAAGGAAGTTAAAGACAACAAAAAGGTTTTATATACATATACATATATATATATATATATGTATATATTGGGGGGAGGGGCAGCTAGGTGGTGTGATGGATGGAATACCAGCCCTGAAGTGAGGAGGACTTGAGTTCAAATCTGCCCTCAGACACTTATCACTTCCTAGCTGTGTGACCCTGAGCAAGTCACTTAACCCCAGTTACCTCAGCAAAAAATAGAAAAAAATATGTATATAGAGAAAAGAAAGATCAAAGAGGGGATAGGAGTTTTGTGTAGGCATACAGAACATTGAGAGCTAAAAATAGAAATCAGAGTAGATCATTTTGTGTAGATCATTAGTTTTCTCTGCCAAGAAGAATAAACTTTGCATTGAAAATGACAAAATGATTAACAGAAAGTTAGTGTCTAAGGGACAGTAAGTGAGCACCTTATTTTCTTTGATGAATAACAGTCACTTGAACTGGTAGATGTGATTGTTGAGCCACTATTAATAATATATTGAAAAATCATGGAAAATGGGAAAGATGGGGGAGAATTTGGGGAAGATGAAGGAGTAGGTCAGTAATTTCAAGCTCTCCAGATTTCACTCACAAACAAAACAAATTTGCGCCTCAGGGCAAACATAGATTGGTGAAAAACCAAGAAGTGCTGGGGCAGAACAAAGGTCCTCCTTGGGACAACCCAAGAAAATCTGAAGGAAGAAGTATAAGCACCTCCTAGCTAGCTCCACAGAAACACACAGTGGGGAATCCTGGGACCAGCTGAGTTTGGCTGTAGTCTCAGCTTGAACCACAGGAACTTTTAATTCCCTGAGTAATGAGTCTGAGTCTAGGAAAAGAGAGGGATCCTCTGCTGATTCGGAACACCAGACTTAGCTATGCTGCAAAGACCTGGCCCTGGTTGAGAAGAAACCGGCACACTTAGTGTATGCAGAAGCAGTGAAGCTGGCATTGCAGGAGGATGTAGCTTTTGGTTTGGGTTCCAGGTCAAAGGGGAGAGCTAAAGTAAAGCTAGAAACACTATCCCTACGCCCCACAATTGGAGGTGTTTATACTAATACTTCTCAATTTTTAAAAAAAGAAGAAAGAACCAAACCATATTTTGGGAATAGGGAAGACCGGAGTTCATCTTTAGAGGAGAAAACTGAAATTAAAACAAGACAAAACAAAACTTCTTTTACTCCAAACAGCAAGTTAAATGTCTCCCTGTCCAGAGAGAATTTATAGAACTCAAAAAATAATTTAAAAATCAAATGGGAGACATTGAGGAAAATCTACAAAATAAAAATAAAAAATTTCCAAGAAAAGCAAGATTATTAGAGAGGGAGGGGAAGCTAACCAACTAGAAAAAGAGATGCAGACTTAAAGACAAAAATAACTCTTTGAAAATTAGAATTGGGTAAAGGGAAGCTAGTAAAGCAATAAGAGACCAAGAAATAACAAAACAAAATATAAAGAATGAAGAAATAGAATAGAAAGCTGCGACCAAAAAAAAAAAAACCAAAACAAACAAAAACAAAAACCCCCCACAATAATGTCAGAAATAATCCAAGAAAATTGTCCTGGAGTGATAGAACATGTTGGGAAAGTAGAAATAGAAAAAATCCACCAATTTCTACCTCAAAGAGATCCTTTGTAGAAAACACATGGGAATATTATTGCCAAATTTCAAAAACCCCATATCAAAAAGAAAATTTTGCAAGAAACAAGAAAAAAAATAATTAAAATATTCTGGAACTACAATTAGAATTGTACAGGACTTAGCAGCAGCATAATAAAAGCCCACAGATCCTGGAATTGTATCCACTTACAATGAAAAGAACTAGGCCTGTGGCCAAAAATATTATGATCCAGCAAAATTGCCCATAATATTGAATGAGGAAAAAATGAATATTCAACAAACTTGCAGATTTTCAGGACTTTCTTTCAATTGAACCTGAACTCAGTAGAAAATTTGACATATGCAGAAACTAGGTATTGATAAACACCTACCACCCATTGCAAGATAAGATTGAAACGGGTTCATGATTTAGACATAAAGGGTGATCATATAAACAAATTAGTTAGTTTAAAACAAAAATAGTCTACCTCTCAGATCGTGGAGAATGAAGGAATTTATGGCCAAATAAGAACTAGAAAACATTATGAAATGCAAAATGGATAATTTTGATTATATTAAATTAAAAAGGTTTTATACAAGCAAAACCAATGTAACCAAGATTAGAAGGAAAGCAGAAAACTGGGGGGAAATTTTACATCCAAGGGTTCTGTTTAAAGGCCTCATTTCTAAAATATATCGAGAATTGGCTCAGATTTATAAGAATATAAACCATACTTCAATTGATAAATGGTCAAAGGATATGAACAATTTTCAGATGAAGAAATTAAAGCCATTTCTGGTCATATAAAAAAATGCTCTAAATTACTATTGATTAGCAGTAGTTCTCAAACTTTTTAAATAGGGGGCCAGTTCACTGTCCCTCAGACTGTTGGAGGGCCTGACTATAGTAAAAACAAAAACTCACACTCTTTCTCCGCCCCTCAGCCCATTTGCCATAACCGGGCAGGCTGCATAACCATCCTCATAGGGCAGCATCTGGCCCAAGTTTGAGAACTCCTGGATTAGAGAAATGCAAATTAAGATGCTGAGGCACCAGTACCCATCTCTGAGATTGACTAAAATAACAGGAGAAGTTATAATAAATGTTGGAGGGAGTGTGGGAAAACTGGGACACTAATATATTATTGGTGTAGTTGTGAACTGATCCAGCCATTCTAGAGAGCAGTATGAAACTATATCCAAAGGGCTATCAAACTGTGCATACCTTTTTTTTTTAAATTTCATATTAAATTTATTAAAATAATTTATTATTCATTAAACTTTAATTACAAAATTAAATAAACAAGTTTACAATTATATTTTATTTTATTTTTCCTTTTTTTATTAATTTTTATAATTATAACATTTTCTTTGACAGTACATATGCATAGGTAATTTTTTTTTTTTAATATTATCCCTTGTACTCCCTTCTATTCCAAATTTTTCCCCTCCTTCCCTCTACCCCCTCCCCTAGATGGCAGGCATTCCCATACATATTAAATATCTTATAGTATATCCTAGGTACAATACATATGTGCAGAACTGAATTTTGTTGTTGTTGTTGTTGCAAAGGAAGGATTGTATTCGGAAGGTAAAAATAATCTGGGAAGAAAAACAAAACAAAACAATGCTCACAGTTTACACTCATTTCCCAGTGTTCCTTTTCTGGGTGTAGCTGATTCTGTCCATCATTGATCAATTGGAATTGGATTAGTTCTTCTCTATGTGGAAGATATCCACTTCCATCAGAATACATCCTCATACAGTATCATTGTTGAAGTGTATAATGATCCCCTAGGTCTGCTCGTTTCACTTAGCATCAGTTGATGTAAGTCTCTCCAAGCCTCTCTGTATTCCTCCTGTTGGTCATTTCTTACAGAACAATAATATTCCATAACATTCATATACCATAATTTACCCAACCATTCTCCAGTTGATGGACATCCATTCATTTTCTAGTTTCTAGCCACTATGAAAAGGGCTGCCACAAACATTTTGGCACATACAGGTCCCTTTCCCTTCTTTAGTATTTCTTTGGGATATAAGCCCAGTAGTAGCACTGCTGGGTCAAAGGGTATGCACAGTTTGATAACTTTTTGGGCATAATTCCAGATTGCTCTCCAGAATGGTTGTATTTTTTCACAACTCCACCAACAATGCATCAGTGTCCCAGTTTTCCCACAGCCCCTCCAACATTCATCGTTATTTGTTCCTGTCATCTTAGCCAATCTGACCGGTGTGTAATGATATCTCAGAGTTGTCTTAATTTGCATTTCTCTGATCAATAGTGATTTGGAACACTCTTTCATATGAGTGGAAATAATTTTAATTTCATCATCTGAAAATTGTCTGTTCATATCCTTTGACCATTTATCAATTGGAGAATTGTAATGTGCTGTTGTCTCCAGAAGCTGCCAGATCGCTCTCTGGAAAGAGGTCTGCTGTGTCAACTCAAATCTCTCGGACAGATTCTTCTTTCTGTAGAGAGCCGACTTCCCTTCCTGCAGAGAGCAGCCTCAAGTCTCGTTCAGACAAAACTCTCTTTTCCTCCAGAACTGCCCTCTTTTATCCTCCCAGAGAATGGGCGTAGGATAATGCAAGGGCTTCTGGGAAAAATTACTTCAACCAATGAACCTGCTTTTCCTAAGCATGCAAGCTCTTCCCCAGGAATTCACAAGTCAAACTCCCAGTAAAGGCCGGAACTAGAAAATTGTTAAGTACTGACTTAGCACTTAGTAAAAACCTAATATCTCATCTCATTAGCACTTAGTAAGAACCTAACATCTCCCCCTTTCTTTTGATTTAGAACATAGGGTGGTCGTGACCTTGAAACATAAATCCATCAATATGGGAAGCATTACACATAAACACATAGTAACATAACATAGTAACATTGTACATACTAGAAGTATGTAACAAATAACATGATCAAATAGTCATAAATTGAGAATTTATAAATTGTCCATTAGTCTCATCTTGTGTTAGGAGATTCAATGATTCCTGCTGGTTTTTAAAGTTCTTTAACAGTCTTCTTATTAGCCATGCTCTTTCAGTGTCAGATGTTTCTTAGATTTTCTCCTTTGTTTTGAGGTCTTTCTCTTTTTCTGTCTCTCTCCAATGGACAAGGCAAATACGACTCCCTGGCACCCATCTGATTCCTTCTCCATCTGAAGAAATACAAGCAAACCCTCTCTCCCAGGCAGTTAACCTATCTAATTTCCTTCTATTTACCACTTTCTAAATCTCTTCTCATCATCTGACAATTACATTGGAGTTGTTTGCACTGGACACAACCCTGTTGGTTTAAAAGGCCTGTAATCCCCAAGTGTAATCCATTTTTGCAATCTGATTGCCTTTTGGCTGACTTATCAGGTAATCCCTTTCTGCCATGTGATTGCTTTTCTGCTGGTCGATCAAATCAGAATCCTGACCTTCTAAAGGTTCTTTGGGTGTAACATCAGCTGCCATCATGCCCCAAGTCTTTTTTGCCTGGGGCCCTGGACCTGGGCCCCTCATCCCGTTTCCCTGAATTAGTCTACACTCTGATGCCCAATGGAGTCCTTTGTTGCATTTTGGACATGGGGTTTTAGGTTTTTTTAGGGTTTTTTTTAGGTTTTTCACCCTGTCTTCTCACTCTATTTCCATATTTACACTGAGCTCTTAGATGTCCAATTTTTCCACATTGGAAACATCGACAAGTTTCTCTAGAAGTCCCTTGCCAGGAGGGACCCTGTCTTTCCATGTTCATAATAGTCCAGGTGTAAAAAAGCATTTGTTCCCACTGTAGCACAGCGTCTTATGATATCCTCTAAAGGAGCATCTTTGTCTAATCCCCATATAATTCTTTTGCAAATCTCATTGGCATTTTCCTTAGCCAGTGTCTGGTCGTTATTTCTGTAGCTGCATTTTCTCCAATAGTTCTTTTGACAGCAGTTTGCAAACATCCCACAAAATCTGCAAAAGGTTCATTGAGACCTTGCTCTATTTTAGTGAAAGCCTCTCCCCGATCTTTCTGTCCAGGGAGGACACCCCAAGCTTTTATTGCAGCCTTAGCAATTTGCTCATATATTGTCATGGTATAATTAATCTGTTCTGAATTCTTTCCATACCAACCTTTACCAGCTAAGTGCTCAAAAGTGAATTTTGTGTTAACTCCTATTTCCAAATTGCATCTGACTTGGATTTTACATAATTCATGAAACTCCGCAAGCCATAACAAATTTAGTCCAGGTTCTAGGCATGTCCTTGCTATGGATTTCCAATCATTCGGGGTTAGGACTTCATAAGACAAACCATCTAGTAACATTTTAACATAAGCTGATGTAGCCCCATAAAAGGGCTTTTTTCAAATCTTTAATTTTATTCAAATCTAAAGGTGCATATCTTCTCCTTTTTTGACCTACAGAGTTAATCTCTTTAATCACAGGATATGCATGTATAAAATCACTTAATCCTGTCCTTCTCTCTTAGCTTTAACCAATGCTTTTTCTAATCTTGTCATAGGCTTAGGCTGCTTCACAGGCAATTCTGTTTGTGTTTCTGACAGTTGTGGTTCTTTTTAAAATTTTATTTATTTATTTATTTGTTTTTCTTAAGGTTAAGTGACTTGCCCAGAATCATGAAGTTAAGATTCCCCCCCCCCCCCCCCCCCCGCCCCAGGCTGGGGTTAAGTGATTTGTCCAGGGTCACACAGCTAGGAAGTGTTAAGTGTCTGAGACCACATTTGAACTCAGGTCCTACTGAATTCAAGGCTGGTGCTCTATCTACCGTGCCACCTAGTTTCCCTGGTTCTTTTCAACAATGAGGTGATTCAGGCCAGTTCTAGTGATCTTGTGATGAAGAAAGCCATCTGCACCCAGAGAGAAGATTGTGGGGACTGAGTGTGGATCACAACATAGTATTTTCACTCTTTTTGTCATTGTTTGCTTGCATTTCGTCTTTCTCATTTTTTTTCCTTTTTGATCTGATTTTTCTTGTGCAGCATGATAATTATAGAAATATGTATAGAAGAATTGCACATGTTTATTGGATTACTTGCCACCTAGGGGAGGGGGTAGGGGGTAGGGAGGGAAAATATTTGGAACACAACGTTTTTTGGGGTAAATGTTGAAAACTATGCATATTTTTTTCCATTTTTAAAAATTAATTTTATAATTATAACATTTTTTGACAGTACATATGCATAGGTAATTTTTTACAACATTATCCCTTGTACTCCCTTCTGTTCCGAATTTTTCCCCTCCTTCCCCCTAGATGGCAGGCATTCCCATACATATTAAATATGTTATAGTATATCCTAGGTACACTATATATGCTATGCATATATTTTGAAAATAAAAAGCTTTAATTTAAAAAAAAGAAATAAGGGGGGAAGAAGGGGATGCAGAAGGAAACCTCCCCCTGCCATGAATGGTGGGGAGGTTAAGTAATAGCAAGGCAAGTTAAGGAGCAGAATTAAAGCAAAAGAGTAAGGAGGTATAGGAATGAAGAGATATACACAAATAGCACAATAAGAATCAAGAATAGAATTTATTAGAAAAAATAAGTACAGCTAGTATTCATTAATCCTAGAAAAAGTCAAAACATTTTATAAAAGTATCTCATATTTCTGTGGAGAAGATGCAGGTCTAGACGATAATAAAATTAGATGGATTCATATCAGTTGAATGGCCAGACTTAAAGAATAGTTATTAAAAGTTCCATGTTAAGAGGGTAATCCCCAGTGGAGTACCCCAGGAATTCTTACTTGGAAGAATGCTTAGAATCAATGGTTTGGATAAAAGCATAGGTGTTACCCTCAGCTTTGCAGATGCCGGAAAGCTGGGAGGGTTAGCTAGCAGTAGATGACAATCAGACTCCAAAATGATTTTGATTAGAAGAGCAAAAGTGTCTAACTCAACCTGCAAAAGTCCCCAGTGCTGTAAACCAGATTGAAATGTAATTGAGAAATGTTTGACAAGATAAATAAAAATAAAACACAGATATGTTAATTTATGGTCTAAGTTCATATATAGCCATCAAGAATCCCATTCTATTTGAGTTTGAGCAAAACTTTTTTTTTTTTTGATGAGGCAGTTGGGATTCAGTGACTTGCCCAGGGTCACACAGCCAGGAAGTATTAAGTGTCTGAGGCTGGATTTGAACTCAGGTCCTCTTGACTTCAGGGCAGGCACTCTATCCACTGCCCCATCCAGCTGCCCCCAAAATTTGTTAAATTGTGGGTTCTTATCCACAATGGATCATATTACTGAATGGGGGATCACAGAATTATGGTTTATTAGCAGTAAATATTTTATTTGTATACATATTCTATTTATCTACATACCTGGGATTTCATAAAAATTTCTTGGGTGAAAAGGGGTTGCCAAGTGGGAAAAGTTTAAGAAGCCCCAGATTAGAGCATAGGATTGAATCAAATAGGATAAAATTCAGCATGAAGAAGTGCAAATTTTTGCACTTGAAAAAATACTATAATTATTAGAAAGAGTAGGCATGATGAAAAAAAAAAGTTTGTCTGAAAAATGTATAAAGGCTCTAGTGGAGTGCATGAATGTGATATGGCAACCAATATTCTTCTAATCTAAACTTGGGACTACAATGAAAGTTTAGCTTCTAAGTAATGAAGAGGTGACAGCCCCCATTGCCTTTGTCAGATATCATTTAGAATATTGTGTTTAATTCTAGGAATCACAGTTTAAGAAGGACATTATTAAGCTGGAGAGGTCCAGAAGAGAGCCTAAAGTCCATGTTAAAGAACTGGGAATGTTTATCCTGAAGAATATAAAATTAGGGGTAGAAAGGGAGATGGAAGCATGATACAAGTCTTCAAGTGTTTGAAGGACTGGCTGATGGAAGAGGGATTAAACGTGTTCTGTTTGGCCCCAAAAGATAGAACCAAGAAAGTGAGTGGAAATTGCAGAATCACATTAAGCTTGATATCAGGAAAGCTTCCTCATAAATTGTGCTTTATGAAAGTGGAATGGGCTGCCTGAAGAGGGAGTTTCCCCTCCTTGAAAATCTTCAAGTGGAGATTGAAACACCATTTATCACTATGTTAGGATGGAGATTCCTTTTGAGTGTAAAATGGACTATATGGAACACCAAGGTTCCTTCTAGATAAAAAAGATCCTGTTAAATTTGCAAATTTTCTTTCTTTTTCCAAAAGACAAATATAAATTTAGTCAAGATTTATGTAGGTAATATCAGAATCTAGCAGCCTGGAGTGAAATTCAAAACTTGTGAGATACATATTTATTTGCAAAATATAATTTTTTTCTACTCTTCCTTTCATTTAATAGTATTGATCTGTAATTAAAGTTTAACTTGTTATATTAAAATTCCAAACAACTAACTGGTTTATTTGAATTGTAAATAAAGGACAATTCACAAATTTAATTATTCTTCTCTATTGAAAATTTAAATCTGGGGAGAAGTATTATGTATACTGTATTTATTTAGTTACATTTGAAAGGACAAAACATTTATAATATATCATATTTGATATTTTTAGCATCATTATTCTAAAAACTTCAGAGCACTTTATATTCATTGATAACCCTATGAATTAAGTAGTAAGCAGTCCAGTTACTTCCATTTAAAATGTGGAAATAGTGAAACATTGGGAATTTTAGTGAGCTGGTCAAGATTTCAGATTGTCATTAATCAGTCTTAGAATCAGAACTCTGATTCTGTTCTATATAGTGCAATTTTTGGTAGTCCATTAGTGATGCTTAGCTGATAATACTTTCTAACTAATAATGGAATCATTTTTTGAAATACAGGTACAAGTAGTTGGAATAACCTGTGCAGCTTGCCCATTCCCATGCATGAATAATCTTAAATTTCCAGTAGTTCTATTGGATGAGTGCAGTCAGATGACAGAACCTGCTTCACTCTTGCCCATTGCAAGGTAATTAAAATTTTTCTGTTTAAAAAAAGATACTTTAAAATTCCACAATCCTGAAGATTCTTCTCATCAGTTAACTATTTTCTAAGAGGAAGAAAAGTAGTAAAGAAAATTATATTTTTTTCTAAATGAAAGAAGAAAAACTTCTCTTCTTCAGAAGTAGGTACAGATGAACTTTATGAACTCCCATCTAGGTCTAATTTTCTGAGAAATCTCCATTTTCTTATCAATCAGATTGTAACAGAGAGATTGGTTTTTACTGAGGTATGAGAAAGGGAGGCAGCATGTACTGTGAGTATTGGCTCTCAAATTGGAAGACCTACCTTCAAATTCACCTGACACTAACTGTGAGATCTTAGGGAAAATTGCTTATCTCTAGGGGGCTCAGTTTCTTCCTGCTATAAAACGAAGGGGTTGAACTAGATGATTTCCTGAAGTTACCTCCAGTTCCAGATTTTTCATCATTGGATATCAGTAAGTTTGAAAATTTCCCTTCATTGAGAGGATCTCCTGCCATTCCACAGACAGGAAAATCTTTTCATAAAGCATTTCATATAATGGTGTGTAGTGTGTGGGTATGTGTATATGCATGTATGTGCTGAGAAAGCTAAGCCATCAAAGGTACATGGGTTTTGAGTTAAATAAATATAAATTATCTGTTCCTTTATTTGAATTTGTGTTAGATAATTTTTTTCAGTCAACCTGATTTAAATTTTTTGATTTTTTGAAATTTTTGCTTTAGGTTTAATTGTGAAAAGCTAGTTCTTGTTGGAGACCCCAAGCAGCTACCTCCTACCATTCAGGGTTCTGAAAGTGTTCATGATAGTGGGTTGGAACAGACTCTCTTTGACCGGCTTTGTTTAATGGTATGTAAAGTTGACATTGTCCAAATTAAGATTATAGATCATAATACAAAACTTTTGGGTATGTGAAGGAACTTATATTTGGGAAAACAGAATATCTACATGTGAAAAATCATACTTACAAAGCAACTTAATGAGTGCAAATTCAGATTATGTAAACTAAGTGCTTAGTCAGAAGAATCACTGCTGAGTGGGGCCATGTTTGTATGAAAACAGTAAATCTTATTAGAATACACTTTACTACACTGTTATCAGGTACACCAGATAGCTAAACAGATAGGAAGATTTTCACTGCAACATTTATACCTATCTAAAGCATACATTATTCTTGTTTGTTAACATCTGGGCCATCTGGGTTAACAGTAGAGTTCTACTGTTCATATTGACGTACACAATATTTTAAGTTGAAAATAATTTCATTTGAAAAATATTTCCTGCTCAATATTTTGACACAATAAAACTCTAATTACAGTATATTTTAACACATAAATCTTTTAGATAGATGATTTAAATTATTTTATGCAGGTGAGTCAGAAAACAAATCTCTTTTTAAAAATTTTTTCCTGGATATAGTGCAATACCTTACACATAGGTGTTCATTGAATAAAAAAAGTTTAGCCCAAAGAAAAACATTACTTTGTGATGAATTATGGTTTCTACATTAAACAGTATCTTGCAGTTATTTTACAATTAGTATCTTTGCACATACTAGGTGTGATATGATGATTATATGATATGATATGATAGATGTATATGATAGGTATGAGTTTCACCATAACCATAATGGGAAAGAAATTCCCTTCCACTGGGACACAATATCACACAGCAGTCCTAGTTTTAGCCTTAAACAGTCTCAAATGTCTAAAAGGCATCAATGGAGGGGAATTTCCTGTCATGGAGGTATGAGGTTCAGGCTTTCTATCTTTGGTGAAGGTGGGAGCTTCTGCCTGTGAAGGTGAAGCTATTAAGGGTCTTAATCCCAGTCCTGATTAGTGACTCAGAGATCTAGAGGAAAAAAAGCTTACCTACAGGGAAAGCATAAGGTTCAGTGACTAATCCCTTACTTTTTCTGAAGAAGATGAGGATAGTAGCTAGGCTGCCTATTCCACCCTGTCCAGGAGGTATAGCTACCAGGAAATATAGTTTAAGCTTGGGTCAACTTCTCTTGAATTAAATAGGGCTATATGGTCCAACTTATTACCCATCTAGCCAGTTTAGTAAGATTCTGATAGGAAGGGCTGACTTCAGGAATCATTATAGGAGACTTTATCAGCAGTGCATTGGTTGACACTTATTATCAGAGGTTGGTTGTAGATTTAAGCCCTTGCAGTGGTTCAAACAGTTAAACTTTTTTTTTAAATTAATTTTTAAAATTAATTTTATAATTTTTTGATAATACATGTGCATGGGGAATTTTTTTTACAACATTATCCCTTGTACTCACTTCTGTTCCGAATTTTCCCCTTTCCCTCTACCCCCTCCCCTAGATGACAGGCAATCCCATACATGTTAAATGTGTTATAGTATATATAGGAATATGTGTGCAAAACCAAATTTCTTGTTGCACAGTAAGAATTGGATTCAGAAGGTAAAAGTAACCTAGGAAGAAAGACAACAGTGCAAACAGTTTACATTCATTTCCCAGTGTTCCTTCTCTAGGTGTAGCTGATTCTGTCCATCATTGATCAACTGCAACTGAATTAGATCTTCTCTATGTTGAAGATATCCACTTCCATCAGAATACATCTTCATATAGTATTGTTGTTGAAGCAAACAGTTAAACTTGAAGGAAAGATGGGATACCAGGATTACCAATCAGGGAATTTGACAATACCTGTGAGAAAGAAGAATTGATTCCTGGGCATCAGCTAAGGGAGAGACACAATTAGGCTACTCAAGGGATTGGTAGTAATTGCTTTGTTCACTAGGAATTTGAAAGGATTTTATATAGGGATCTTTAAGAATGTTCCACTGATTATTTGCATAGTCATAATGTAAGTCTATCTTCTAGGGCAGAGTAAGGAAAAGACATGGGCATCTCAGACAATGATGGCTTAGGAATAAAGTGAAAGATGGTCACTTATATACATAATCAAGAAGGGTCAAAGTATGGTACAGAGTTCAACAAGGACCTGGCAAGTTTTCACAACAAATTAAAATTGCATCATTAGTCACAGTTAGAAGATGGACCCCAAATTACAAAAATAGATGTAATACATATTTAAGGATCACAAAATAATGTGTATTTTCACTAATTGCTGACTATGACAGTGTAATAGATAGAGTGTTAGTCAAGAAGACAGATTTGAATCCTGTCTCCTAAATTCTTAAATATATCCAAACCCTATTAAACAACAGTATTCAGCCTACATTTACTAATTGCCTGTTTTCTTAGGTACTATGGGATATAAAAGGGATATACAAAGATAAACTCCCTAAGGAGCTTAGAAAGCCAATAGAAGAAATATGACATATACATAAACAATTAATATAATTTTTAAAAAATCATAAGTCCATAAGAGAATGACAAAGAAAACACTAAGAGGAAGTTCAGAGGAGAAGAGATACTTTCAGCTTGAGAGATCAAGAAAGTTTTAATGGAAGAGATTATATTTAAGATGCAGCTTGAAGAGTGGGTTGGTTTTCAGGAAATGGAAATCAACTGCAAAGAGGAAAGTAAGCCTTTAGCTTGTATATATATGTGTGTGTTTATGCATATATATTTATATATACACATAGATAACTTGCTTACATTTTAAAACTCGTCTACTTAATAGTCTTTTAAAATCTTAATTTGTATATGTGACATTTGAGTTACTTCCAATCACTATAATGTGAAAAAAATTTGGGGTATCTTCCCAAATATTTATTTTATTAAATTAAAAAAAAAAAAAACTGCCATCAGTTCATCTGACTTCTCATGACCCCATTTGGAGTTTTCTTGGAAAAGTCACTAGAGTGGTTTGCCATTTCCTTTTCTGGCTCATTTTAAAATGAAGAAACTAAGGCCAAAAAAATTGTGACTTGCCCAGGGTCACACAGGTAGTGTCCAAGGCCAGATTTTAATTCAGGAAAATGAATCTTCCTTATGCCAGGCTCTATCTGACCCAGAATAATGTCTATTGACTCTCATTTGCCTTTCAAAGAAATGTAGCTAATTACCAAGGTATGATTTTTCTCTTATAGAAATTGCTGGCTTTTCCTCCAGCAGGTTATGCTTGCTTACATGTTTATTAGTCCTATATTTATTTGTTAATATGTATTATTTTTAAAATTTTTCAAAATGCTTTAGTATTATTTCAAAACTATTTTCAAATAGATTTCTAAGAAAATTTAAGACAGATAGAAATCCTTATTATACTAAAGTATAATGGTGTTTTTAAATCTAAAGCACTTGGAATCTTGATCTTTTGATTTATCAAAATAATTGATCTCCAGCAGTGTCATCATGGAAGAAGTCTTCTACCATAAACTGAGAAAGAAAATTATTTACCGGCAGGATTTTCTGTTGTCTGTAATTTTTTTCCCTAAGGACCACATTTCAAATTTTGGCCCAGGCTATAATTGCCCTTAGCATCTGAAAACAATCTCACACAACCTTTATTGGATAATTGATTTAAAACAAATATTTAAATTCAGTAGTTTGGGAGAATTATATTGGTTTATTCTAGAAATATTTTTGGTTAACATCTTTGATTTTTAGTATTTGTTAATTTAACATTATTTAGCTCTTAACCCATGTAATATCACATCTGGCAATTTAAAAATTCCTTTAAACATTATTATTCCTTTTAATTGGAAAATATAAGTATATTGGATTTTTTTAACCTGTCTTGCTTTTCTACACTTAAACTCCCTAGGGTCACAAAACAATTCTATTGAGAACTCAGTACCGTTGTCACCCTACTATAAGTGCTATAGCAAATGATCTCTTCTATGAAGGAAACTTAATAAATGGCATTTCCGAAATAGAAAGGAGCCCTTTATTGGAATGGTTGCCAACTCTGTGTTTCTATAATGTCAAAGGAATTGAACAGGTAATTAAACTTTTTAAATCTCCACAAAATTTTGCTTATAAGATTCGTAGGCCTTTCATGGAGAGTAATTTAAGACCTATTTCCTATTCCAGATTGAAAAAGAAAGCTTCCAAAATGTGGCAGAAGCAGCTTTTACACTCAAGCTTATTCAATCACTGATTGCAAGTGGAATAGAAGGATCCATGATTGGGGTGATAACATTATACAAATCACAAATGTACAAGGTTTGTGTGTATCTCTTAGCCAGATGTGACCATAAAACTTTTCCATTTGGTATTTATGTTTTATATCAATTTTACATCTTTGGTTTTTAAAGTCTATTGTTACTTACAGGATTATAACTGAAATGTTCTGGTTTTAGTCTGAATGGTCTGGCTTTTGGTATCTTTAATTAAATATATGTCTAACAAGGTTTAATTAAATTCATTTAACAGCTGTTACAAAAAGAATGCAAATAAACACATTAGAGGGGAGGGAGTATGGTGCATGCTTTATGTTTTGAAACAGATGGTATTGAATTTGTTTTCAAAAATGGGCTTTCATTATTACATTTCAGTAGCAAATAAAGGGCAATACTACATGTTAATGTATACATGTTGAAGTACTTTTTAAAAATCTGTTTTCATTAGTAGTGTATCCATTTGTCCAAAATTTGTACATTCAGAAAAATTCTATTATCAATGGATAGATGATTAGTTCTGATTTTGCCTTGGAATTAATACTGTTTGTGTAGCTAATAGTTCAGAAGTGATTTAACTAAATAAAGCAGGGCTGCAAAGGAATAAAGAATTACAAATTGCCTATTTGCCAGAAAACTGAAAGTTTAAACTTGAGCATGTGTACTCAATAGCTGTAAGATTTTGTGACCTATGCTCAGCCAGCACATGCTTCAAGAATGTTTCTCCTATAGGTTGAATGTGACCAAAGTTCTTTAGTATCCTAACCAGAGACATCAAAGAGTAGTCCACAAAAGAACTACCTTTAAAGAACAATCTTCTCTCTTCTGTAGCTTTGCACTCTATTTAGCACTGCACATTGTGATCATCCTAACCTCAGGGCTGTCCAGGTGTCCACCGTTGATGCCTTTCAGGGAGCAGAGAAGGAGATAATCATCCTGTCTTGTGTGAGGACAAAACAAGTTGGATTCATTGACTCAGAAAAAAGAATGAATGTTGCCCTGACAAGAGGGAAAAGGCACTTGTTGATTGTGGGGAATTTGGACTGTTTAAAGAAGAATAGACTGTGGGGAAAGGTGATCCAATACTGTGAAGGTAAAGTGAGAATATGAAAAACTTACCAATATTGAATTAAACTTGTTTTCTGAAAGATTTTTCTTCCTTGGGAAAAAAAATGCAGCATTGTTTTTTAGGCATGTTTCAGATATGATTATAACTTACCTTTATTTTCTCTCAAACACTGAAATGTTTTTCACCAG
Source organism: Sminthopsis crassicaudata (assembly GCF_048593235.1). Taxonomy (NCBI): domain Eukaryota; kingdom Metazoa; phylum Chordata; class Mammalia; order Dasyuromorphia; family Dasyuridae; genus Sminthopsis; species Sminthopsis crassicaudata. The sequence goes on from NC_133622.1 coordinate 114,500,396, forward strand.
CCTAGGAAGCTCTGCCAATATATCTTTGATGAAGTAAAAATGTGCATTTTCTTTTTCAGAGCAAGAAAATGGATTACAGCATTCAAGTCAGTGTGAGCCACACCTGAACCTCCTTCTTAAAAGATATTTGGAGAAAAAGGTAGAAGAAAAAGAAAAAAGTAAAAAAAAGAATTCTAAAAACAAATCTTTTTAACAAAAATATGTGATATAATCTGCTATTTATGTGAATTAAAAAGCATTTGATAAGAATTTTTTTATTATTAGAAAATTCTGAATACAGAAAATATTAGTCTACTCTCCTTATTTTTTCCCACACTGCTTATAATGGTTCCTTTAAATGAGAGGCGAATATAAATAAATACATGTTTTAAAAAAAAACTTCAATATATTCTTCTTTTCTTTCATTTTTTTTTTTTTTTTTTTTTTTTTTTTGCTGAGGCAGTTGGGGTTAAGTGACTTGCCCAGGGTCACATTGCTAGGAATCACATTGCTAGGAAGTGTTAAGTGTCTGAGATCAGATTTGAACTCAGGTCCTCCTGAATTCAAGGCTGGTGCTCTATCCACTATGCCACCTAGCTGCCCCCAAAATTCAAGATATTGAATAAGCACCTCAACAATGGTTTCATCTAAAGAAATACAAATTATTTAAGTACTGTGATATAGAATATAATATAAACTAAAATGTACATGGGAAAATGACATATACTAGGATTATACAATTTCTGAAGTAATTGCTTCCAGGGTCTGTATTTCCAAAACCACTTAGTATATTGAGGCTTATTTTTCATGGTTCTTTCAAGGTTTTGGGGGGGGGGGGTCCTTATCAAAGTTTTTTGCATCATTTCTCCTTGTTTAACATGTAAGAAATTGCTACAAACCTAGCATTTCAGGATATGAATAATATGGTAATAGGGTCCAGTATTTCTCAAGATCCTAATTGGCAGTTTTGCACCTTATAAATAATTCCAAAGAATGTTCTTTTTGTTGTTGTATTTTTACCAATTTTGTAATTGTTGAGTCAGTTATGTATTGTCCAACTCTGTGATCCCATTTGGAGTTTTCTTGCCAAAGATACTGCAATGGTTTGCCATTTTCTTCAAATTATTTTATAGATTAGAAAACCAAGACAAGCAGGATAAATTGATTAAGGATTAAGGCCATTCTAGTTAAGTGTCTGAGTCTGGATTTGAACTCATGAAGATGAGTCTTCCTCATTCCTAAGCTCAGTGCTCTTTCCATTGCAGGACTTAGCTTCTGATTTTATCAGCTTATACATTGCTTTATGAAAAGAAAATAATATGTAAATGCAATTTTGATGTTTTTCAAGTATAGTGAGATACAGTAGAACAGTATTTAAAATATCTTATAGTGATAACTCCATCTTATAGCCTGCAATTGAAATTACATAAAACTATGCCTCCTAACTTTGTGTTTAATTAAACAATTTAAAATAAAACAAAAATATCTATATTTTTGCCTTATGGTCTAAACATTTTATAAGCTTAATAAGATTTTTATTTTATCATTATTTCTATCAATTTTATAAGCAGAATATAAAAAGCAAAAAAAAAATTGAGCTCAGATTCACTCCCTCCCTCTCTAATCAATGAGAAAACACATGTGACATTATGCAAAATATTACCATAAAAATCATGTTATGAAAGAAAATAGAACTTCCCCACCCCCAAAAAAAACTCAGGAAAAAAAATTTTTTTTAAAGTATGTTTCAATCTATATTCAGAAACAATTAGTTCTTTCTTTGGGTATGGATAGCATTATTTAATCATAAGTCCTTCAGAGTAGTCTTGAATCATTGCTGAGAATAATAAAGTCATTCACACATTGATTATCCCACAACATTGATATTACTTTATATGCAGCATGAGCTCATGGAAGTCTTTCTAAGTTTTTTTGAGAATATCTGGTCACCATTTTTTATAGAACAATAATATTCCATCATAATCACATAATAAAATTAAATTATTTCCCAATTGATGAGCATCCCTAAATTCCTGATTCTTTTCCCCAACAAAAAGAGCTGGTATGAATATTTTTTCTACATATAGATCCTTTTCCTTTAAAAAAATCTTTTGAAATACATGCCTAGTAGTGGTATTGTTAGATCAAATGGTATGCATGATTTTATAGCCCTTTGGGCATAGTTCCAAAGTACTCTACAGAATTGTTGAATCAACCAACAATTCATTAATGTCTCATTTTTCCCATGTTTCCTCTAACATTTATAATTTTTCTTTTCTGGCCCATTAGCTAGTCAAAAGCTGGCTATTACCTATATCTTATAGGTATAAGATAGTATCTTAGATTATTTTAATTTACATTTTTCCAATCAATTGTGTTAGTGGGTTAGTTTTTTTAAATAGCTATAAGTAACTTGGTTACTTCATTTGAAAACTTCATATGTTTTGTTTATCAATTGAGGAGTGGTTCTTATTTTTTATAAATTTGACTCTTTTTCTGTTTGAAAAATAAGACAGAGAAACACTTCAAAAATATTTTCACAATTATTACTCCTGTTTATTTTATTCTCTCTCTCGTTTCATCCTGTCCTTCCTCAAAAGTGTTTTGCTTCTGACTACCCTATTCCCCAATATAAATTTCCTTCTATTACCCTCCTTGCTTCTTGCATCCTCTTCTCTTCTTACTTTCCTCAGGATAAGATAGATTTCTATGCCCAATTGAATGTACATATTATTTCCTCTTTGAGCTAATTCTGATGTGTGTAAGATTCACTCATTCTCCCTCATCTCCCTTTCCCACTCCAAGTAAAAGCTTTTTCATGCTACTTCTATGCCTCTTTTGTGCCATTCTGCCTCTCCCCTTTTTTTCCTCCCAGTACATTTCTCCCTTATCCCTTAATTTTAATTTTATAGATATTATCCCTACATTCAACTCACAGTTCTGCCTTCTGTCTATATATATATATATATATGTATATATATTTTAGGTGCCCTAACAATGGAAAAATCCTTATGAATTATAAGTATCATCCTCTCATGTAAGAATGTAAACAGATTAACCTTATGAATTCCCTTATGATTTCCTTTTTCCTGATTTTTTTCCTCCTGAAGCAATTGGGATTAAGTGATTTGCCCAAGGTCACATAGCTAGGAAGCTAGGAAGAAATATTAGGAAGTATTAAGTATTTGAACTCTTGACTTCAGGGCTGTTGCTCTATCCACTGTGCCACCTAGCCTCCCTATTAATAGATTTTATTAAAAAGAAAAGTAGAACACTGCTACACACTTGACCATGAAAAATCATGGGACTCAGGTTTTTATAAACCTGAAAATAAACTACCTAGGAAAAAACATTGTTTTTGATAAAAACTACTAGGAAAACTAGGAAGCAATCTGGCATAAATTAGGTTTACACCAGCTTCTTATATCATATTCTTCAATAAATTAAAAATGGATATGTAACCTGATTATCAATACAATACACACACACACAAATCGGAAGATGACATCATATGTCTTTCACAGATATGTGTAGAAACTGAAGAATAGAGGCAATTGCCAAAAATAAAATAGAAAATTTTAATAATACTTAAAATTGAAAGCCTTTGGTACAAGCAAAATTAAAAGATCTAGTATCAGTAATGGGATAGGCTGTGTAAAAAAAATTTTGCAACAAATATCTGATTAGGGTATAATATCCAAGATATTTAGACAACTAACAGAAATATATAAGACCAAAAAGCTGTTTCCCAGGAGAGAAGTAGTGAAAGAGTATGAACAATCTGAAAAGAAAAATTATAAATTTTAAAAACCATGTGAAAAACTGTGCATACCCTTTGATCCAGCAGTATCTCTACTGGTTCTGTATTCCAAAGAGATCATACAAAAGGGAAAAGGATCCATATGTGCAAAAATGTTTGTAACAGCCCTTTTGTAGAGGAAATTGAATGGAAGCCTATCAGTTGGGGAATGGCTGAATAAGTTATGGTATAGTAATATAATGGAAAATTATTGTTCTCTAAGAAATGATCAGCAGGATCATTTCAGAAAGTCTTGGAGAGGCTTACATGAACTGATGCTAAATGAAATGAGTAGAACCAAGAAAACATTGTACACAGCAACAATATGTTAGGATAAACTGTGAAAAACTTAGCTCTTTTCAAAATGAGGTGATACAAGGCAATTCCAATAGATTTGTGATGGAGAGAGCCATCTGCATCCAGAAAGAGGACTATGGGACCACATATGTGGATTACAACATAATATTTTCACCTTTTTGTTATTGTTGTTTGCTTGCTTGTTTTTTTTCTCATTTTTTTTCATCTGATTTTTCTTGTGCAGATTGATAAATGTGGAAATATATTTAGAAGAATTGCATATGTTTAACCTATATTGGATTGTCTAGGGGAAGGGAAAGGTGGGGAGAGAAGGAAAAAATTTGGAACACAAGGTTTTGCAAGGATAAATATTGAAAACTATCTTTGCATGTGTTTTGAAAAATAAAAAGCTATTGTTGTTAAAATTGTGAAAGAATGTTCTATATTACTAATATGAAAAAAATGCAAATCAAAACAATTCTGAGATTTCAGCTCTTGCTGAGTAAATTGTCAAAGAATACAGAAGATGATATTTGCCCATGTTCGAGGGAATGTGGAGAGATAAACATAATAATACATTATTAGTGAAATTGTGAATTAATACAACCATTATGAAAAGAAATTTGGAGTTATGCAAATAAAATTACTAACATGTCCATAGAAATCCTACTCCTGGGAAATATATCCCAAGGAAGACAATGAGGAAAAAATGTATTCCATATAAACAAAAATAATTTAGAACATTACTTTTTGTAATCATTGTAGTACTCAAGAATTACAAACAAAATGAATGCCTACTAACTGGGAATGATTAAACAGATTATGGTGCATAAATGTAATGGAAATTTATTGGTCAGTAAGAAATGAGGAACGTGAGTTCAGAGAATGAATAGACTTACGGAAAGTAACATAAAATGAATCAGGCAGAATGAGTAAACCATTACATACAATGACTACAAATCATGTAAATGACAGTAACAAAACAATCAAAACTAAAAGTTTTAAACCAAGTTTGACTGAGTTTATTATTATTATTATATATAATGTATAGGATATATTAATATAGCCTATTAAAGAACATATGAAAAAATACTTCCCCATTCCTTTGCAGAGATGGCAATTCATGGATATGAAATATTACAATTTCAGATTTTTTCAATGTATTGAAATTGGTTTTGAGGAATTTTTTTCTCTTTCTCTTATTTTTATTCTTTGTTATAAGGCTAACCTATATATGTTCTGAGGCATTCTTATCCTAACTACCCCTTCAATTGAGTCTCAGGTCCCAGAGCAAGAGTACATAGCCACATCCATTTCTGTGTGAATCTTTGATGTATGGATGTTGTAATTCTCTAGTATCATTAGTTTCAGCCCTCCATAATGTGAATCCTCTGAAGGTTATTAACTGAGAACAATTTTATTTAGCCTTCCTTGATTAACTTTTATAAAGATGTGCTAACCAATGTATTTCTGCAAAAACAGTTGATTGAAAACATCCCTCCAAAAGTGATTCCAGCAGGAAATACAGGGTCCAGGGGAAGGTAGTCTTAATGCTATAAATTAGACCCTCTTCTCCATTCATTTACTTAGTGCTCTTGTCTCAGTTTCGGCTGTAAACGTTTAACTTAGTTTACTTTCATGCAAGTTAATACAGACTTTGTTTCTATTTTGGTAGACACAGCTTTTTTAAATTTTTTAAGTGAGATGATATTTTTCAATATCCATCATAACAATTTCTAAGTGGGGCAGCTAGGTGGTGCAGTGGATAGAGCATCAGCCCTGAAGTTCAGGAGGACCTGAGTTCAAATGTGGTCTCAGGCACTTAACACTTCCTAACTGTGTGACCCTGGGCAAGTCACTTAACCCCAATTGCCTCAAAAAATAAAAACATTTTATAAGTAACTTGGCAAACAACACCTTTGCTACTTTTAAATTTGTAGAACAATCTGATTGTTAATAAGTTTCATATCCGAAAGGCAAATAAAAGAATCCCATAAAGTATATTGAAAATATCAATATTGTTTCTCCCTTGATGATTTTATCTTATCTGTAATCTTTTTTGTGAAAGGTGATGTTTATGAATGTTATGACAAAGAACTTGTACAGAGAATTCTGTGTGTGGCAATGCTCATTAATATATATATGACAAAAACAGCAGCAAGATCAAAATTTTTGATTTTGGAATACTCTGAACAAATTCTTAGATGTTGGGTGCTGTTGACTTTCATTTATTGAGAGAAGACAGCTGTGAAATAACTTTACACTAATTTGATTTTTTTTATATTAAATAAAGGAAGAGCTGGAAATTGATGATTTTGTTATTGGATTGTAAATAAAATAATCGTTATCAAAAATTAGTTCAACACTAATTTGAAATGTCTGCTTTGTAATTAATGATGAGTAAAAATAGTCTTTAATATAGATGTGTTTTGTTTTACATAATTAATTTTGATTACAAACTATGGAAGAAAAAAATGTAATCCCAACCCAACTGCACTTTAGCCTTTCAAATTTTTTAGTCCCAAAACATTGTGACTTATAACTTCTTTGTTTATTTTAAGTGTATCTCTTTATTCTTTGTTTCCCAGATTCTGTGCTTATACTTACTAATTTCAGACAGATCTGGGACTAGTCAAAATAATATTTAGACATTATCTGAAATGCTAAGTCTTTGAGATGAAAGACAAAAACAACAAGAAGAATAAATCAAAGCTATTAAAAGAACAAGGGTTGGGTGGTTTAGGCATCTCTTTGATACCAAACTGTTTTCTGGGAGAGCAAAGATCATGGATCTGGAAGGAGGCGGGGGAGGACAGGAGGAAAAAAGAATTTTAACAGCTCCTGACATATAGTAGGAGCTACTCTCATGGAGCTTATAACTAATGGAGAAGAAAAGATGAAAAAAAAAAAATACATACAAAGCAAGCTATATGCAATGAATAGGAAATAATAGAGGGAAGACACAAAAATCCTCTTAAAGGAATTAGTGAACACTTCCTGTTGAAGATGGGATTTTAGTTGGTACTTAAAAGGAAGCCAGGGAGGATGTTAGGGCTGAGGAGGGAAAGCATTCCAAACATGAGAAACAATCAGAGTGAATAGATAGAGTGTCTTATTTATGCAACAGCCAGGAGACCAGTGTCACTGGATGGAAGAGTACTTGTCAGGGAGGAAGAAGACTGGGAAGGTAAGACTTAGAGATTATGAAGTGCTTTGAATGCTAAGCAGAGCATTTTGTATATGTTCCTGGAAGCAATAGGGAGCCATTGAAGAGGGGAGTGATGCAGTTGGATCTATATTTTTAGGAAAATCACTTTAATGGCTGAATAGAGAATGGACTGGAGTAGAGAGAGGTTGAGGCATGCAAATCCACCAGCAGGCTATTGCAGTTATTGAGGTATGAGATAATGAGGGCCTGCACCAGAGTCCTGGCAATGTCAGAGGAAAGAAGGAGGTTATAATTAAGAGATGTTGCAAAAGTGAAATCAATAGAGCCTAGCAACAGCTTGGATATAAGTGGTGAGAAAGATTCTGCTGTTGCTTCCTCAAAAACCCAAAGGAAAGTTTGGATTAGTAATATGAAAATTTCCAAATCTTAAGGAATCTAACTTAAGGCTTGATCTCATAAAATTCCTTCCCATCTGAGCTTTTCAGGATCCTGATCTTGGTTTGGAGTTTGTGTCATACAGATGCAAATTCATCCCTGTTAATAACTCCAGTGGATGTGACTGGTTTTACTCTGGTCCTGTTCCCTTTCCTGTACATAGCAGTATCCTCTAGCTTTAGTTTTGGTATTGGTATGGTCTGGGAGCAAAGTGATATTGGCTTTCCCTTGCTCTATGGAACTCCCTGCCAGCAGTATACAATTGGAAGCCATAGTCCTTATCCCTGAGCTAGACTGCTTCTATATTGGGCCTTCCTGGCTGTGCTACCTCCCCAATGCCCAAGACTAAAGCTGTTTGTTGTGCTGGGCTGGCCTGAAAATAACAGCATTCACTTTAGTTTACCTTTGGATTTCCCTTTCATCACTAAAGCTGTTCTTATTAAACTGTGGGTTTGAGAGAGTTGGACTGCATTGACTCCACCATCTTGCCAGTTCTCTCCAACAGAAACAATTTAAAACTGCAGTACACAATATTTGACAAACCTTTTTTTCAAGGACTGTTGGAAAAAATGTAAAGTCATTGCTATTAAAAAAAATGGGAGGAAGATCAAGTATTATTCACAATAATGGCTAAGGGTAAAATGCATAATTAAACAAGGAGTAGGGAAAATTATAAAAAAAATAATTTTGGGGGGCAGCTAGGTGGCACAGTGGATAGAGCACCAGCCTTGAATTCAGGAGGACGCGAGTTCAAATCTGATCTCAGACACTTAACACTTCCTAGCTGTGTGACCCTGGGCAAGTCACTTACCCCCAGCCTCAGGGGGGAAAAATTTTTGACTATGTAAAACTGAAAAATTTTGCAAGAATAAATTTAATGAAAACAATTAGGAGAGAAGCAAAAACTAAGAAAATACGTGCATTAAATATAATTTAATGATATCCACTTATCAGAATATCCAAAATATACAGAATAAAAAAGATATCTAGAATATCCAGAATACTGTTCAGAATATCCAAAATAAAGAATTGGCATATTTATAATACCAAAAGCTATTTCCCAATAGATTAATCACCAAAGGGCATAAACAGTTTCCTAGAGATGAATTGCAAACTTCAAATAATGACATGAAAATACAATCCAAATCAGTAGAACTGGAGAAATGCAAAGTAAAACCATGCTGAGATTTTACTTTGTACCATAATCTAAATAAATAAATAACCAAAAAGAATTGAGTAATGAAAAGAATGAAAATCAAGAAAAGAAAAATAGTTATCTTTTTTTTTTGTTTGTTTCAGATAAGTGTTATTATCCCATATGTAATTATATCTTAAATATAGTGCTATGTGAATTACTTATGTCAAGGAATAATTTTGATATGGTTAATTTTGTGACATGCCACCAAAACCATTTGGTATTGGCTAAGAAATAGACCAGTCGATCAGTGGAACAGATTAGGTACAAAGGACAAAAAGGGGTACATCTATAGCAATCTAGTGTTTGACAAACCCAAAGATACCAACATTTGGGATAAAAATTCATTATTTGAAAAAAACTGTTGGGAAAACTGGAAATTAGTATGGCAGAAATTAGATATGGATCCACACTTAACACCATAAGATCAAAATGGATCCATGGTTTAGGCATAAAGAATGAGATCATAAATAGATTAGAAGAACTGAGAATAGTCTACCTCTCAGACCTGTGGAGGAGGAAGGAATTTATGACCAGAGGAGAACTAGAGATCATTATCGATCACAAAATAGAAGATTTTGATTACATCAAACTAAAAAGTTTCTGTACAAACAATACTAATGCAAACAAGATTAGAAGGGAAGTAACAAATTGGGAAAATATTTTTAAAAATAAAGGTTCTGACAAAGGTCTCATCCAAAATATATAGAGAACTGACCCTAATTTATAAGAAATCAAACCATTCTCCAATTGATAAATGGTCAAAGGATATGAACAGACAAAACTCAGATGATGAAATTGAAATTATATCCACTCATATGAAAGAGTGTTCCAAATCATTACTGATCAGGGAAATACAAATTAAGACAACTCTGAGATACCACTACACACCTGTCAGATTGGCTAAGATGACAGGAACAAATAATGATGAATGTTGGAGGGGATGTGGGAAAACTGGGACACTGATACATTGTTGGTGGAGTTGTGAAAGAATCCAGCCATTCTGGAGAGCAATTTGGAACTATGCCCAAAAAGTTATCAAATTGTGCATACCCTTTGATCCAGCATTGCTGCTATTGGGCTTATATCCCAAAGAAACACTAAAGAGGGGAAAGGGAACTCTATGTGCAAAAATGTTTGTGGCAGCTCTTTTCGTAGTGGCTAGAAACTGGAAGATGAATGGATGCCCATCAATTGGAGAATGGTTGGGTAAATTATGGTATATGAAGGTTATGGAATATTATTGCTCTGTAAGAAATGACCAACAGGAGGAATACAGAGAGGCTTGGAGAGACTTACATCAACTGATGCTGAGTGAAATGAGCAGAACCAGAAGATCACTATATCCTTCAACAACAATGCTGTATGAAGATGTATTCTGATGGAAGTGGATACCTTCAACATAAAGAAGATCCAACTCACTTCCAGTTGATCAATGATGGACAGAAATAACTACACCCAGAGAAGGAACACTGGGAATTGAATATAAAATATTAGCACTACTGTCTATCTACCCAGGTTACTTATACCTTGGGAATCTAATACTTCACGTGCAACAAGAAAATGGTATTTACACACATATATTGTATCTAGGTTATACTGTAACACATGTAAAATGTATGGGATTGCCTGTCATCTAGGGGAGGGAGTAGAGGGAGGGAGGGGAAAATTTGGAAAAATGAATACAAGGAATAATGTTATTGAAAAAATTACTCATGCATATGTACTGTCAAAAATTTTTATAATTATAAAATTAAAAAAATAATAAAAAATAAAAAAAATTTGTGACATGCAATGTACATGTGTGATTTTGCTGATACCAGGCTAACTCAGAACATCTAAATTTAACAAAATAAAAACATATAGAGCTAGTTGCCTCAACTTTAGATAAGTGTTGGATTTATACTATACACATAAATTTCATTGACTTCTTTTGTTTTATTTTTAGTTCTGTACTTTTTAAAAAATGTCATTTCTTGTAAGTGCCTACTGCTCTTTGACTCTGTTTTTAGTAAAAGAAGAAAAAAAACAAAGAAGATGAACTTTGCAGCTACTTTGTGTCCTGGTGAGCTAACTAGATTTTGTTGTTGTTGTTGTTTGCCTTGTTTAAAAATAACCTGAGTTATGTTTCTGTGATCTCTGTTCTGATCAGACAGTGAAACATTCAGATTGAATGGTGATGTGATCTGTAGAGGCCAGAGATAGCTACTTTGATGGTCTTTATAATTTTTTGGTTTAAAGTGATAATTATAATGCACTTTAAGAGTAATATTTTCTAAATGATTCTTGAGTAATAAGTTGAAAGACTGTAAAAGGCATGTTCTATTAAAGAGGAAAATGACCAACTAAAGATTTGTGAAAATCAACAGTCAAAACTATGAGCAGAGAAGCAGTTTTGTATAATGCAGGAGATTCTTAATGCACTAATAATATCAAAACCTAAAATAAAGAATAATGACAACTCAAACATGAAGTTCTCCCCTTGGTTTTCTCTGCCAACTTTCTGTGCCTATGTACTTACTTTCCCCAATGGTATAATGATCCAGATTTTGATATATTTTATTATTTGTGTGTTTGTTTCAATACATGAGTATGATGTTATTATCTATTTTGAATATTTTTGCTGAATAGATGGTTTAAGATTTTAAAATGTCATTATTGTGAGTGGCTGTACCATGTGGGTACATTTTATTGTGAATGGCTAGTTGTAAAAATAGAAAATCATCAATGGAGGTTCAGGAGCTAGAGTGGTGAATAGGGAGAGCGAATTTCTCCTCAACAGGGGGAAACTTCATAGGACTCCAAGAAATTTGATTGTAATTGTGTGTTGATAGATGTCTTGTGGGAGTAGTGAGGGTACCATTCTAATTACAAAAATATTTCAAGATTCATTTAAGCACTCAGCAAAATAGTATCAGTCACACTAAAAGATAAAGGAAAGTCTGGTTAAAAGCAGTGCCAAGAATTGAGAAACCTTTACTGCAAAACAGCTGAATTAATCTTCAGAAAGCAAGCAAAGACCTTCAGAGGAATCTGGCCATATGAAAGTTTTTAGTTTATCCTTTTCCAGTTGACATAAGCTTCACGAAATTAGAATAGCAAGACAAGTAAAAACAACAACAATAACAACAAATGACAAAAACTTTTTTCTTTCTTCCCCCCCCCAGGCTGGGGTTAAGTGACTTGCCCAGGGTCACACAGCTAGGAAGTGTTAAATGTCTGAGACCAGATTTGAACTCAGGTCCTCCTGATTCAGGGCTGGTGCTCTATCCACTGTGCCACCTAGATGCCCCTGACAAAAACTTTTAAAATTACTAAACAATAATAACAACCCAATTGTTGAAGGCAAGATGATACAAAAGCTGAAGTGCTGAAAATCGAGGGGAAAAGTAATTTTTAATACTAAAGCTTTGTATCCATAGCTATAATAAAACTGTTGTTGCTATAAGTCTCGATATGCCAAGAAGATATTGGCATCTTCATCAGAATACAGAATATCCCCTCAAAATTAGAGATATGGGGTGGATCTTTTTACTTTGAATGAGCCTGGAAATTGTATCCCCTTTGGGGGAAATGATAATCTTCGATAGATAAATTGAGAATTAGAGAAATTCTCAAATGAAAAATAGAAATTATATAGAAAGGGGAAAATTCCCAAAAGGAAATAAGCTATTTACCTGGCACCAAGCTAGAATTCATAAAATATTAAGAAGTGTATCTAATTGGATATATTTGAATAATTGAAGATAAACATACTTCAGTTATATGGTAAGTCCCCTAATTGGAAACTCCAATGAAAACCTATGATGAATAAATGCTTGGGAAAATAAATTATTCATCAAAGATTCATTAATATCCAATGTGATAAAACTTTAGTTTCATGATAAAAGTTTAAGAATGTCAAAATCTTATGAACTTAATGTCAAATCATGTAAAATAGGCAAAAAAGAAGACACACTGAGTATTAAGATTTTTAAAGTATAAGAAGCTCCAAGGTTTCATTGCATATCAATAACTTAAATTATTTTGTCTTAAGTACATGATGTTGTAACATCAGATGTCAAGAGGATTGCTTAAAAGTGTATGATGACCCATATTGACTCAAAGAGTAAGACCCAATTTAGTTTTTAATGACATTGGCTAATCTTAGAACTTTCCTATGTGTCTTTTTAAAAGAGCAGGGAAAACTGTTTTATCCATATATTTGAAGTAGATTGTATTTGGGTTATTACAAATGTAGGGGGGGTTGTTTTTAATTTTTCTTTTCAGAATTTCTTCATTGTCTTTTCCATGATAAACTTTAGCAAACACCTGACTCTTCATTTTAGGATTATTATTATTATTATTAATTTTTTTTGGCATATGCTTGGTATTATGCCTCCCATCATCTCTTCAGTAGAAAATAGTTTCCCTGAGCAATTTAGAACTGTGTTCTAAAGTTATCAAACTGTGCATACTTTGACCCAGCAGTGTTTCTTTTGGGCTTATATTCCAAAGAGATATTAAAGGAATGAAAGGAACCTACTTGTGCAAAAAATGTTTGTGGCAGCCCTTTTCTTAGTGGCAAGAAACTGGAAACTCAGTGGGTGCCCATCAGTTGGAGAATGACTGAATAAGTTATGGTACATGAATGTTATGGAATATTATTGTTCTGTAAGAAATGATCAGGAGGATGATTTTAGAGAGGTTTAGAGAGACTTACATGAACTGATGCTAAGTGAAATGAGCAGAACCAGGAGATCATTGTTTCACAGCAACATCAATATTATACAACAATCCTGATGAACATGAGTCTTTCCAACAATGAGATGATTGATGCCAGTTCCAATAATCTTGTGATGAAGAGACCATCTACATCCAGAGAGATGACTGAATGTGGATTGCAACATAACATCCTCTCTCTTTTTGTTGTTGTCCATTTGCACTTTGTTTTTCTTATTCATTTACTTGCTTTTTTTGATTGGATTTTTCTTGTGCATCAAGAGAATTATATAAATATGTTTATACACATTGGACTTAACATATTTTAAAATGTTTAACATATATTGAATTGCTTGCCATTTAGGGGAGGGAATGGGGGGAAGCAGGAGAAAATCTGAAACACAAGGATATTCAAGGGTCAATGTCAAATTATCTGTGCATATGTTTTGAAAATAAAAAGCTTTAGAGAAAAAAAAGAAAAGTCTTACTAACTTCTTAAAAATAAAATTCCTTGAGATGAAAAGTATTTGGTAAGAAGAATGCCTGTATCCCCTTGCAAATCCTTTCTCTTCTATATTCAGTCCTGCTATCTCATGCCTTGACAATAATACAATCTAGCTTCAATGTGTTGGATGATTGGTGCTATAAAAATGTAGATTTGCATAGAAATTCATAGTATTCTACTTCTTGGTAGACGTACTTTTGGTCAACCAGGAATGGCAAAAAAGAGGAGAAGACTAAAAAAATAGCAAAGAAAAATCTTCTAGTCCATAAATTTCTCTAGTATTGTTTTTAAAATATTATTTTGAAATAATAAGAATGTTTCATTTTAAATTTAAGGGAGTTTGGTTATAATACAAAATTACCAGGACACATACATACATACATACATACATTCTTCCTTCCTCTTCCCCCCCACAAGATTACAAAGGGACAGAATAGGGAAAAAAAATTGAAGAAATCTATAAAGAATTTTCCATTTGTATTTGATATTGAATGGGTGGGGAAGAGAAATGTCTAAAGGATTTATTTATATATATATATATATATATTTTAAAAACAGTATGTAGTCACATCCCTACAAAACAATTGAATATGTCCTTTTCTCAATATAATAGACTAGACAGTTCTTTCAATATTGTTTATTCCTAACGAATGTCATCTTCCCCAATTTGTTGAGATGAAATTTCTGTTAATATTGGTGATTTGGAGTGTTCTTATGGTTGTTAATAGTATGACAAAGCTATTTTCACTGTAATAATCTGTCTTCAAAGTAGACATGCACACCTTTGTTTTTAATCCAAAGAAAAACTTTGAATGATGGACAGTAACAAAGTAGGCTCAAAGAAAGGTTCTGGCTAGAGAAGGGTACTTCAAGTATAATGTAGGTAGAATATCCATTTCATAAGCAGTTTCTTATGCCTTTCATTAAGGCTAGGCCTATAGATTTGGGATTCAGATATAATTGCATAGGAAACTGAACTTTGGGCTAGCACCAGAGAAAAATACAATATATATATTTTTAAAAACACCAGCTTTTTGCCTTAAACTATTAACATAAATATCTCTATATAAAATAGAATTTTTATAGCTTATGTTAATTTCAATTTGTTCTACTGAAATACAAAATCTTAGGGCCAGAAAAAGCTTGTTCTTTATCATTTTGATTCATCTTTCATGTTTCCTGGTACTTATTTCTTACTATTTATGCTGATGTAGTTATTATATAAATTGTCTATTAACTTCATTTTACACCAGTTCTTGTAGGTTTTTCCATGTTTCTTTGATTCATTATTCCAGTAATATTCCATTAGCTTCATTTGCCTTAATTTATTTAACCATTCCCCATCTGTGGTTATTTTATTTTGTTTCCAATATGTTCATATATTCTCCTGCTACAAATACTTTGATGTATAGGGAGACTTTCAGTGACCTCCTTGGGAAATATATTTATCATAGAAATGAGACAATAACCTCCCCCTTTCTCTGCAGAAGTGGGGGTTCCCTACTATAGAATATTTAAATGAGTTGATTTGTTTCACTAAATTTTGTGTCTTCTTGATCTTTTTATTTTAATTTGATTTGTTTGTTTTTTTGGTTATAAGAAATAGCTCTCTCGGGGAGAGGAATTAAGATAAGGTGACATTATAAAAACAAAAGATATCAATAAAGCCTATGCTTTTTTTTTTTTTTTTTTTTTTTTTTTTTGCTGAGGTAATTGGGATTAAGTGACTTGCCCAAGTTCACACATAGGGAGCCAATGCATTTTTTAAAGAGCTCTGAGTTAGAGAAACTGAGTTTAATTCTCAGTTCTCATATTTATTCCATATTTGAATAAACTTGGGCAAGTCTCTTTAACTTCCTTAGGTCTAGGTTTTCGCTAAAGTAAAATGAAGAAGAAATGGACTTGGTGAGATCTCTACCGATTGTATGTAAATTCCTTGAAGACAGAAACTGTTTCCTATTGTCTTTGTAGTCCGCAGAAACGAGTAGGCACTTAATAAATGCTTGTTGATTGTGTGATTCCCGCTCAGGATCCACACTTTTCTTCAAGGCGCTCTCCTGGGACCCAAGGATTTTCTTCCACTGGGTGGCGCCAAGACCTTCACTGTTTAACTCAGAGGGACCAGAATGATTCCAAGAAAATTTTACAATCTTTTAGAAAGAGAAAAAAGGTGGAAGGAAGCCAGGACCAGGCGCCCCGCGGGACTCCTCGGGCGCCCTGGGGAAAGCCTGTCCAAGTTCCCAGCTTGATTTTACTGCTGAGCACTCGCTTCTCTTGTTTGCGCCAGGACGAGTGTCTTATTATATTATTTTAAAAGCATTTCTTCTCCCCCCCTCCCACCTCGGGGCTCATTGAAGGCATTAATAGGCGAGGTGTGGAGGGAGGGAGAGAGAGGCCGGGGGAGGCGGGGAAGTAGAATATAGAAGCAAGAATCGTTGGGGGCCTGTATGTCCCCTTTGCGTGTCTGTTGCTGACACCTCAGTTCGAGTCTCCGACAATCTCAATCAACAATCCATTAGAACTCAACGGGAGGAAAACGAAATCCTCGTTTAAGTGTATTTATCCGATCTCTTTTTTTCTCTTTCAAATGCTAAATCCATTTCAGCATATGCCCCCTTCTTTCTATCGCCTTTCTCTAAGGACTGGCAGCCCATACTACTCTTGTAAATATGAAAGATGCTAATCATATGACATATCACGTCTCAGTCGGAGCCTGGAATAAAGCCTTGAGATCTGGGATCATTGCTTCCAGACAACAGCTTCATCAGCCGGAAAGTTGGTTTTTTTCTCCTTTCCTTCAACTCTCAATCCCTTCTTTGTCTGAGGGAAAATGCAGCCGACTCGAGCCACCCAGGCCATATGGTTCACTCTGTATTTTCTTAGTTGAATTCTGAATTGTTTCTGTGACTTGCGAAGGTTTTTTTTTTTTTTTTTTTTTTTTTTTTTGGAAGGGCATATAAAGACATAGAACAGCTACTTGTGCGGAGTCGCTCAGAGCCACGCTATTGCAGGCTCTTCGTCCGGAAGAGGTATCCCTCCTCCCCCACTCCCCAGTTCCCTCCGCTCCCCCTTTCTGGTCCCAGCTGACGAGTCTGTGGGTCCCATGGGCTCCTCCGCTTTTCAATGGAGAACCTTCAGGCCCCCTCATTTTCAACGCCGATAAGGGAGTAGAGAGAGAAGTAATCATCATTAGCGTTATTAGTTTGCTAGCAGAATTCAAATATCTCGTAATTAACAGATGATCACAAAGAAGGGCAGATAGTGGATTTTTTAGAAAGTGCAACCACATCTCAGAGGATTATTTTAGCGTTAACCACTCACCTAGATTGTACTCTGAAAGGAGACATCCCATCACTAAGTGCCTGCAAAACGGATGCGAAACTGATTTCCCTCGCCCTCACCCTCGCTAATCCCGGTATGTCTGCGAAGTGGAAAAAAGGAATGTAAAGTGTTGCTCTTTACTTTCTCCTACAGTCCTCAGTTATTAACAAGCACAAACAACACGCTTATTTCCAAAAGAGAAACCCGAAGCATTTTTAATAAAAGGGAATGGCAGTGAAGAGGAGTGCTGGTAAGTCTGAGGGAAATCAGCTGTTAAGATCTTTATCCATTGCCGATGAATGAGCTTTGTGTTTTCCAGGTTCGGAACGATTCTCGTTGGAAAGCAGTCTACCAAATTTCCTTTCTCTCTAACTTCTTACACAAACCCCCAAAGGTCCTTTCACCAAATCATTAAATTATCTACAGAGGTGGTCAAGCTCGCACCGCTTTTCATGAATCGGAGAAAGAAAAGCGTCCTTGAAGTTTAGAAGATGCCCAAGGAAAACTCCTTGAATGACATCAAAAGAATGAGTTTCCATAGCTGTTGAAGCACGAGAGCTGTGTATCTGCACAAAGGAGGATTGGGGCACTGGGACGGTCTCACTGCTCTATCCCAGCACAATTGGGTCACTGAAATAGGGAATTAATTACCATTGGAGAGTGGGCAGCCCATTCACCACTGGCTGGGTTTTATTAAACGCCAATATAAATAACAAAACAACTCTTGTGGCTGCACTATTCCTACACGCCAAAGGAAGGATTATGTTGGGGATTAACATCTTAAAGTCTGTGAGACTTTCTGACTCAAGACTTGAAGCTGGTAATCGTGTTTGTCTCCTGGTTTAGCGATTAGTGCTCTTTCTTGCACTTTCGCCTGGACAGCCTATGTCCCTTTTTGCAGGCACTGAAGGTTTTTCCATGGGGGGGAGGGGGAGGGCAGGAGGGGAGGGACGAGGGAGAGGAGGAAGAGAAAGAGAGTCACTTGGCCTTCCATTCCTCCTCCCTCATTTATACCGCCGCTGTTCTGACCATACCTGCAGGAAATAATCCGTCGGCTTCACAAAAGCCCCGAAGAGATTCTTTTGTTTCGTGGGAAACTAGGGAGACGGACAAAGGGTAGAATTGGGGAAAGTGAAGAGAGTGGAGGGAAGTCAGTTTCTCTTGAGAGTGATGAGGAAGAAAGGTAGGGGACTAGAAAAGCAGGAGCCACAGATCTAGAGATCCCTCTCTGCACCTGCCATCGAAATCTGACCGCAAACAAGCAGAGGAAACCCTAAATCTGCCCCCGCCTTTCCAGAGACAATTCCACTTAGGGAGGTGGGACTGAGGA
This sequence comes from Sminthopsis crassicaudata, assembly GCF_048593235.1. NCBI lineage: Eukaryota > Metazoa > Chordata > Mammalia > Dasyuromorphia > Dasyuridae > Sminthopsis > Sminthopsis crassicaudata. The sequence continues at coordinate 114,519,127 of NC_133622.1, forward strand.
TCGCTAGGGAGGGGGTAGCTGAATGCGTAGAGGCAACCGGGAATTTTCTCGATTGCACTGGGGCCTCAGTTCTTTCTGCTTCCCTGATTTACAGCACGCGGGGGAAGCGATGGGGAGGGTTGCGGGGCCCAAAGATTTCCTCCCCTTTTTTTGTTTGTTTGTTGTTTGCTTTTAGCACTGGGCCTGTTCCGCCGCCTTCTCCAAGTACCACTGGGGGAATGGGAAGGGCTAGAGGAAGAAGAGGCAAAGAGGAGGTCAGCATCGCGGGTGAACGGGATAGCATGTTTTTAGGTCTTGAAAACCCAAGCTGAAAGAAAATAGAAAGGGACTCAATATACCCTGAGGGGTTTCTTATGTGAAAAGAACACAGGTAAGGGCTTAAATCAGGGAGTTCTCTATCCTCTTTCCCCAGGCCTTCCTAGCTTGTAGCGATTAGAATACCTCCAAAAGATAACCGTGAGTGCAAACCTCTGAGGAATGTGTAATTGGGGCTGGAAATGAGCAACATGATGAAAATCAGGTTGCTTTTTATCTATCAAATCTGTGTCTGACTAGCTATTTTCAGCGATTATCTTTGCCGTCCTCAGATGCTTTCGGATGCTTTCCGATGAAAGAACTTCGAAGAGCCACTAGTGAAAAACGTGACTGTATTAGGGATTCCATTTTCTTATTCCTTCGATTTCTCGCTGATATTCATCCATAAGATTGAGAGAAATACTAGGAGCCCAAATTCACTCTTTGGGAGTGTAGGAAAATTGATCTAAAGTAGGACGAGAAGTGCAGTGTGCCCTTCTGGAGAAGCACACTTCATACTTAGAAACCTTTTCTTCCTTATCCCAGAAGTGGAGGACCTGAAGCTTAGGGAAGGATCCTTCATTTTCCCTTCCCTAATCACTTGCAAAAGCGAGTTGTCTGGGCTGGGACCATGGGGACACGCCACTTGTGAGGTCAAAGTGTGCACTGGCACCTACCTAAACTTTTAGGGCTGCTGGGTCGTCTCAGAGTTCAAGCTTCTTAGAAGCAACAAAGATTTTTCTAAAGATCTCCACCCCCTGCCCCCTTTCCTCCCCCTCACTTCTGAACGTGCCCCTCCCCCCACAAAGTTCTTAAGACCCTGCCAGGAGTTTAAATCATTGTGCTCCCATTTCTTAATAACTGCCTGCTTTGAGCTTTTGTTTCCCTTAAAGTAGGATTGGGCATAGAAAAGGGGCTGAAGATGAACAGTTTGACTCTTTAGGACAGACAATTCAGGCATTGGACAGTAGGTCCCTTGGTCACCGGCTTCTCTGATGCTATTTAGTTCTTTCCTCTCTCCCCATTCCTCCCCCACCCCTTTTTTTGGCAGAACATTTCAGCTTGGTTTCATCTGGACAATATTTTTAGACCACACAAGTACCTCTTGAATTTATCTAAATTAAAAGAGTGCTAAGAAAGTTCGGTTTGGTTCATGTTGCCCTCAAATCCGTATCTGAATCAAAATTGCCTTTCTTTCTTCAAGACCGGTCCACCCTTTGGGGGGGATAATATCTGTATGTCGGTGTCCCTGTAGCTGAGCCAGAGAAATACTTTTGAGAATGTCCTTAAACATCTGCTTTTGTTTTTCTTTTAAGCAAAGATGTATTTCTAAATTTACAGGGAAACTGATTTTGAGGTGTTTTTAAGAACATTTGGAGAGATCTGTTAGTAACAACCCAAATTCTGTGGGACAAATATGGTACAAATTAGGAGAGGAGGCTCAAAGATTTTGCTTTTCTTTTTCATTATTAACCTGTACTTCAGACTTAGATTTGACTAACTGCCATCTCTTCTTGGGGAACAAAAAAAAAAAAAAAATCTGATAGACATCTTCTCATGCAAAACACTTGTAATATCTTTATTATCTATTATGTACAACCAGCTTCCAAGGTTGATTTAACATTTAAATGCTGTCTGAACAAATTGCTTCAGAATACCTTCCTGCCTTCTCTTGTAAACTAATTTTAAGGGAGGATAGATGGCACCCTTTTTGTTTTTGTTTTTGTTTTTGTTTTGTTTTGTTTGTTGTTTGTAGAGAGTGAAACTGAATCTAACAAGAGAGCTCTTAAGGCTATCTATTCGATGTGAGACAATGGCTCTATTAGCATATATTTGGATGATGGCTCTCCTCACGATTGGCACTGGCTGAATGTGTGGTGATGAGGATTGGAAGGTGGAGGGAGAGAAGTCAGAGTCATTTGGCTGCAGGACGAGGAGGAGAGAGGCTGGAGACTCTGAACTCCAGAATCCCTTTACAATTGTTGTTATCAGTTTTTTCTTTCTTCTTCTTCTGATAATGTTGAAAACAGAGCCTGAGAGAGTAGCATCTTAAATAGAAAGTTTCTATCAGAACTGGTACACTTAGATTCAAGTCTCACTCTTGATATATTATCTATACCTCCCTGGGCAAGTCACTCAACTTTTCAGGGCTCACAGGAACCTCTTCAGGACTATACATTTGCAGAGAAGGAATTGATTTACATTACTAGAAGTTCCTCACCTGAACATCCAGTTTCTCTCACCCCCAGCACAGAGTTGCCAAACAAGTCTTTACTGAATACACAGAAAGTGTTGTATTTTCTCTTTAGTATCTCTGTGCAAATTATACGGGTTTCTCTCCTGTCACATGAAAGTGGGAAAAAAGCAGGATTTGGAGGCAGAAGATTTGGGTTAAAATGCTGCCTCAGTTACTAACCACTTGTGTGACAATGGGCTAGTCATTTAACCTATTGGGTCTCAGTCTCCCCATTTGTAAATGTATTGCTTACATAGCCTCCAAGAACCCTTTCATCTATAAATTTGTGACTATGTGGCAAATTCACCAAAAAAAAAAACCTCATTTTTTATTTCCTAGGAGCTCTGGGAATAAACCTCAAATTTCACAAAATGCCAGAACAAATCAAGAGATTTGGAAGGATTGGCTATAGTTCAGAAAAAAAGTTTCATGAAGCCACTTTTTCTCTTTCTACTCTCAAGTTATTTGACTAAAACCTAGCACTTCTTAAGGAATTTTTTGCAGATTGACTACATTTCTAAAGGAGGTGCTAAATAAAACTTTTCTTTGTCTCTAACTCGATTTGGTGAATTTGTTTTTCTTTATGATCAACTTCCCTGAATATATGCTAATGGTCAAGACTCCTATACACTATAATAAACTTTTATTTCCATTGTTTACTAAAGACATAGCTTTTCCTTCCTCAATAACTTTTCCTGTTTAGACTTGGATTCCTTGGTCTCTTTCTTATCTTTTTCTTTTTTATCTTCTTTCTCTCTCTCTTTTTTCTTCCTTCTCTCCCTCCCTCCCTCTCTTTCTCTGGCTCTCTGTCTCTGTCTATCTGTCTCTCTCTCATTATGATGTTTGACTATAACTGATATATCTTTTAGACACATACCAAAAGTTAAGTATGAAGATCATCCCCCAACCTTTCATAACATCCCATCTTTACAATCACTAAACATTGAACTTCTCAATGAATTCTCTCTGATTTGGATCTCACAGCATCATGGTTATTGACACAGTGGAATAAAATGAGGGAATGGACAGGGAAAAGAAGCAGTAGAAAAGGTGAGAGAGAAAGATTAGCTCTGAAAGATCCCTTCATTTACAAAGAACAATATCAAGATTGGGGATGGAGTGAAGGAAAGGGAATGAATCCCCATTCTAAATGAAAGGGATTAAAAAAGAAAATTAGTGAAGGGGGGAAGTGTGTGTGTGTGTGTGTGTGTGTGTGTGTGTGTGTGTGTGTGTGTGTGTGAATCAACTTTCCTACCAAGAGGGGAGAGGGAGTTAAGATAATTGACATAATAATTTCAATAAGAAGGAGGTTAGGGTGGAGCATGGAAAACTTTACTTTGCCAAAGTTTTGTTTCCTTTGCACTTAGTGCACTTAGTGTGCTTAGTATTTTTTTTCTCTATTCATTAATTCCAAGATTACTATTTTTGAAAATCCGAAGTTAAATCATTTATTTTAAAACACAAATAAAATATGCTTCCAAACACCTAAAAACTTTTCTGGTTGTTTCCCTCCCCCTAAAACAAGACCCCACTGTCTCCACATTACCGAGTATGAAAGAGATAGAACTAACAATACGGACCACCTCTTTCTTCCTCATCTTTGTCCTTCTCTCACTCCATCCATCGAGGTAAAAATAAAAACATCGAAACAAAATCTTTTCTATTTAGAAAAAAGAAAACACCAATCTGTTGATTAAAAAAAAAAAAAAAAAAACATAAAACTTCCTTTCGAAAACGAATCGCCAACGGCATTTTTTTCTGTCTACCAGAATTCTGAATAACTTTAACTACTCACACTAGACCATTCTGTAATCCCACTTACCTACTCCTTCCTTCCACACACGGGAAAAGCACATGTTATTTCCTCCCCCTTGCCCCCAAATTAGGTGTATCTGCCGGGGAAGGCTATGTGGTTGGGGCAATTAATTAATCAGAGATTGCCAGCCAGGAGATTTGAAACAGAGCAACCCTTCAATTTTAACTGATTGAAAAGCTGGGAAGACTGGTACCAAGGTCTTCCAGAGACATTGTTGGGCCCCCTTTAAGAGTAAAAATAGCCCGTTGGCCAAACTTGCCAACCTGGGAAACCATGCCCCACCCAACATTCACACACGAGCACACACCTCTCTTCCCCCAGACCCTGCTTAGCGACTATTTAGCTGCATGACCTTAAGCTACTCACTCCTTCCTCACTCTGGGACTCTGTGGTCCTCAGTTTACTCATCGTGTTAAATGGATGATTTCTGTATTATGTATGTAATATTTAAAAACATATAGCACATGTTTTAGAAATACTACTGTTCCCTACCCTCCAGAACATCCTGACGTGAGTCTCACTCCCATGACCATTCACATCTTCAGCGATAGCTATTTCCCTTCCATCCACTCCTCTTAAATTATAGTTTCGCAAAAATAAAATGAGAAAGAAAGGTTCTGCGACCCAAAGCCGGGACTAATTCCACTAGAATTCTGTTTCCTACTAATTCTTTTCTCTTTTGCAGGGGAAGAAAGGAGGGAGGATGGAGAGAATACAGGCAGGGTATAAGTGCCCGCACACCCCTCCTCTTGCTTCTGGATAGAGGGGATGTGGGAATGGGTGGGGGTGGGGGTACGCGCTACTCCGAGTCCCTTTTTCCTCCACGTCTCCCACTCTCACCCCCCCAAACCCTAATGAGGCTGCTGAAAGGCAACAGGCTCTGGTGCGCGTGGCTTGCAGTACTGCCAGAGTCCAGGGTGCACTGATTGGCCAGCTGCGCCTCGCGACCACCATTCATTAATAAATTAGCGGCACGCTCCAGCCGAGCGCAAGCCACCAATCACAAAAAGGAGCGGCGGCTACGGCGACAACAGCAGCTTTAGCAGCAGCAGCCGCCGCCGCCGCTTCTGCAGCTTGGGCAGCAAGTCTCAACTCAGACTGGAGCTTTAGAATCACTTTATGCTGATTAGATAAAGAGAAGGGGGGAGGGGGCGAAGAGAGGAGGAGGACGGATGGATGGCAGCATAGGGGAGGGAGGAAGGGTCTAAGAAAGAAAGAAATGAGTGATGATAATGCCATGAAAAGAATAAACCCGGGAAGGGAAGGGGGGGGGAGAGAAGGAAAGGGGGTGGGAGTTCTGGGGGGCCCTGGAGGCAGATTTGATTGTTTTCTTGGTAGTATATAAGGGGTTTTAAGGAGAGTCGTGTGCCAGACACACAGCCATTGAACCACAAGCAGCTTCACTTTAACTGGAGTGTGGAGAAGTCGCGTGCCAGGAGTTGCACCGTCGCTGACTGACAGACAGACAGACACTCAACACCACCGAAATATACAAGACTAAGAGGGCACCTGTCGCTAAGGGGCCCTGCATCGAGTCTTGGCAAAGAAGATCTCGGGAAGGAACTCCCCCGGAGAAGCGCAGGAGCAGCACGAGCTGGCTCTCCGGGAGGCGAGCGCAGACCTGAAGCTCCAGTACTTCTGAGAAGCTGAGGGCGCAGGCTAAAGCCCAAACCCGAGCGAGTGATTAGGCGCAATTAAAGGCAGCCAAGTAAGTTTCGGAGTTGCTCAAGCGCTATTCTTCCTTACCTTATTTACCCCCACTTTGTATGATCACTACTTAACCCCCGAGATAGCTCTTTGTCTCCCGCCTTTTGATTCCATGCTCTGATGTCTTGAGAGTCTTTCCAGGGAATACAGGGGAGTTCGGGTGGGGAAGAAAGCAGACATCCCAGAAGTGGAAGAATAGGATGCAATGAGGGGCCGTGGGGATACCAAGTGGAGAGTTGTGAGTCCAGAAAAGCAGCTGGTTGAATCTTTACCCAAAAGTGCAGTTGGAGGGAGGAGAAAAGAGTATTGAATTCTAATTGGGAGGGTCGCGATGGGTTTTATTTTTTAAGAAACGATCCATCTCTCTCACTTTCACGCCTTTCAAAAAAAATCTCTTCGGTTTATCAAAGCAAGAGTCATTTCGATTCACGTCTTCACCGGGAGCTTATCTGTGTTTTTGCCTTTTTTCTGGCAGGTGCCTTCCCTTAGTTGTTGGGCAGAGATGTTCATTAAATCCGAAACTCTGGAACTGAAAGAAGAGGAGGATATGCTGGTGCTCTTGGGTTCGTCCTCCCCTTCCTCATCCTCCCTCACTCCTCTGACCTCCAGCTCGGAAGAAGAGGAAGAGGATGACTTGGACGCGTCTCCTCGGGGGAGGCTGCCCAGGTTGTCGGAAGCGGAGCAAGCCCCTGGAGGAGGAGTCGGCGGAGACGGAGGGGGCGGCGGCGGAGGGGGCGGAGAGGAGTGCAAGCCCTCCACTCGCCTCCTGAGCCTGGTGCACGAGTGTAAGCGGCGACCGAACCGGGCCCGGGGGAGCTCCCGGGGCGCCAAGACTGCGGAGACAGTGCAGCGCATCAAAAAGACTCGGAGGCTCAAGGCCAACAACCGGGAGCGGAATCGGATGCACAACCTGAACGCGGCGCTGGACGCACTGCGCGAGGTGCTGCCCACGTTCCCCGAGGACGCCAAGCTCACCAAAATCGAGACGCTGCGCTTCGCCCACAACTACATCTGGGCTCTCACCGAGACCCTCCGGCTGGCTGACCACTGCGGGGGCGGAGGCCCGGGCGGCTTGCCTGAAGGGCTGTTCTTCGACGGCGCCGTGCTGCTGAGCCCCGGGGGGGAAAACGCGGGCCTGGGCAGCTGCGGCGCCGACAGCCCCTCGTCCGCCTCCACGTGGAGCTGCGGCGACAGCCCGGCCTCCTGTACGCCCTCCAGTTCCACCTCGCCCTACAACTGCACTTTATCGCCCGCCAGCCCGGCCAGCTCAGGGGGTGGCTCCGACTTGGACTACTGGCAGCCCCAGCCCCCAGACAAACACCGTTACGCCCCTCTGCACCCCATAGCCAGGGACGGCATATAACACCAAGGCTGGGCACTCGGCGCCTCTGCCCCTCCTCCACCCCCCCCCCCAAATCCGCCTGTCAGCTCACTTAACAGTCTAGTTGTATGTTGCATAGTTGCCGAGTCCTTGGGTCGTGCTTCCCCTGGGTGTAACTTGGGAGTGGTGGAAGCAGGGGAATCTGCCTTGCAGAAGTGTGTTCGAATTCAGCTTTGTTCTCATTTCAGGAGCTCAGACTGCTCGGCTCTGCAGGGCTCGGGCTGGAGTGGAGGGAACGAGTTTACCCACCCACCAAATTCGCCCCTCCCCCCTTCTCTTTCAGTCTCACCCCTGGGATCTCGGAGGAGGAACACAACTAACTAGTTTGAGTGATCTTGTCACTTTTGCATCTCGGAAAAGATGTTAATGTCGACTAGACAGAAATGTGTCTCAGCATCTGAATGATATAACCGATAACGATATTATGCACAGATTTGCAATGGCTAGCATCTGCTTTCTTCCCAGGGATGCTCGCAGCCTGTGGGAATTTCGCCTGTCAAACCAAACTTTCCCTCTCTGATGTGCACTTTGCTCAGTTTCCCAGATTTGTCACAATGACCTTTGTCCAGCCCTTCTCTTTCCTTTTTCTTCTCTATTTTGCCATCTGTCTCTTATGATTTATAAGGGGGGAAAGTTGTTTTGTTAGAGGGCCAGGTTAGAAGTCATTGTATAATTTGTAGGCTTTGTAATGATTGAATGCAAGCGTGGAAATTTAAGCCGAACTCTCTATCAAAAGGAAAAAAAAATGTGGAGGAAAAGGGAAAAATCGGGAGGGAGGGTTGTTTCATGCATTATTTATCTCGACTTTTGGGGGGAGGAAGAACTCCTTTATTCTTTCAAGAGATTAAAAACAAATCAACAGACTGAAAACCTAAGTAGACACAGAGCATTACCGCAACCAGCCACACACGTGGTCCCTGCTATTTATTATAAAGAAAGAAAGATTTCATGGGAAAAGTATGTATTTTTTTGTACATTTTACAGAGTTTATTCTAGTATGTATTTACAGCCCGAAAATAACGAGAAAAACTTCTTGTGTCTAAAATATTAATAAAGGATCTAATTTTCATAAGTTTTGTGTAGTAATATGTCCTTGGCCACTAGGGTTTTTGGTTATGGATTGGATTGTGTGTTGGGCATTGATATAGCTTAGATTTTGAAATTGTTACCATATTGATTACTAGCATAATTCCCAAGGGAGTATGATAAGGATGAACAGAAATATAAGTATAGTATTAAAAAAAAAAAAGCACAAAGCAAAACAAAACAAAAGGGAAATTGAATCATTGCACACAGAACCAGGACAATATGATGTGATTCTCCTTGCAAATACAAACTGAAATATATTTTTAAAAATAAATTTCTGATCAAAGTCACCACATGGAATGGAAACTACAATTTGAGTAGCAATATGTTCCAAAATTCATTTTATATGATTAAAAAATCACTGCTTTAAGTGAAATTGAAAAAAGGAGCTTTGGTTTAGATGCCAGAAGATTTGGGTGCTAGCCACAGCTCTATCACTTACAATCATGATATCGGGCAAGTCACTTACTTGTTGGGCTTCATTTTCCTCATCTAAGGAAAAAATAGTTGATCTATAAGATTCTTCAAGTTGTAATACTCCAATCTAAAAAACCCACAACTGGTGGAAGCTGACTTCAGAAAGTCCATTTTAACACTCAAACTGGATAAAGCTTCAGTTTTCCTATATGAGAACAGTTCAATGTCAAAAAGTTCCTTTGAAAACAAAAAATAAACTATCTCTAAGTCACTTTTCTTCTCCATTTCTTCCTCCTACCCCATATCTCTGACCTATGTTAAGGATTAAATATCCTCAAGTCTGGGAAGGCCTAGAATGGGGATGTATAAGTTCAAAAGCTCTAATGCTTTTGTGAGTTCAGCTAGAGAAAAATCATATTTTACTTGAGAGAGATTATGCTTTGTTTCTCAGGTTGTTGAAGCTTTCTCTCTCATTTACAGATGCTATTATTAATGTTTTTAATCATCCATCATTAACATTAACCCATATCCCCCATCATCATCATAATCAACTCTTTCTCATCTAGGTCAAATCCTATCCTCTAATAAATGAAACAATGGGAAGAGTTAACTTTTAAACAATTTTGTGTCTACCCGCCCCCCTAAAAAAAAGTTGTAATTGGTATAATCAGGTAACTCTTCCATTTCTAAGATTCCATGTTACTATGACACCCAGCTATTGCTGCTTAAGCCATTATCAGCAAGAAAGTATTATTTTTCTCAATACTTTCATAGAGTTCTGCATCTAGTATTTAACCCTTCTCTCCCTGCCACTTCCAAATTATTGTATTGGGAATTTGTAATCCATAGGGTAATTCATGATCCCTTCATATTAGTTTCTGCTTATTATCATACTAACTAATGATAAAGAGGAGAAATGACAATTCTGTTAGGACATCCCTAAAATCTGAAATGGAGCAGTTCAAAATTCAACAAATCTGCCATTGGACAGTTTAATGAAATAGCTTGACTTAAGTTAAACATTATCTCCAGTTAGGTTAGGTCCTATCTACCTATCTTAAGAAGCTGCTACAAATAATCGTCTCTAAAAACCGAGTTAATGAGCTGTGGAATGGGAGTACTAATACTAGTAAGTATTATTATTACTTTTTTAAAACTTAGCTGCTGCTGTCACTTTCACCCAGTTTGCCCTCAAACTGTTCCATTTAGGCAGTGATTCAATCCCAGACTAAAGATTTCTACTTGGGAAGCCTTCCCTTTTGTGCCTATTCCCACAAAGCTTTCAGAATTGCAGAGAGGAAAGCAATAGTTTTTTTCACAAGAAATGCTTTCTCTACAATTCCTGCATTTCAGTAATTTTTTAGAACAAACTAGAGATCAAGCAGTCCCCCCTAAAGTTGACTGGAATGGCCAGAGCCAAACAGTAAGAAACTAAAGTGCCTCTTCCATTCTGCATTCAGCTCTAAGGAGAAGATGCCAGGGCGTGTGAAGATGACCAGATTATTGAAAATATGTGGAAAGCTTCCTAGCAATCTTGCTGGCCTGGCCCCCCTATCATTAAACATTCTTGGGCATCTTGTTTCCTTCTCTGTAAAACTGGGGGAAAGTTGGGCTAGTCTCTATGGTTCCCTTCAGTTCTAGGTTTAACATTCTAGGACTCTAGGACCAGAAACTTGAAACAACTCAATGTGATATGTCCTTTAGATTCCCTGAATACATTAGGTGTTAGATAAATGTTAAACGGAAATGGGTGGGTTTACCAAATCTTTCTTTCAGTGTCAGTTTAGAGAATGTAGAGGAGAATTCAAGAACTGTTCACAAACATTGTGAATCTTCACAGAAGATCCCTGTCTAATTTAGGGACCTTGAGAGTCCCAACAGTTTGGAAAGAGTTTAAAAAAACTTTTTTTAATGCCCTGTCTTCCTCTTCATCTTAAGATCTTTATCATCCTAAAGTCTATTTTCCTTGCATAGAATTTTCTCCTTTCACTCCTTCCCCAATACTTTTAAAGTCCATCCCAGACTTGTAAACTCAAGAGAGCTACAGAAATTACAAAGTCTTCCTTTGGCTGCAAGCAAAGCCCGGCCCGCGCCAAACTGATCGGGGTGGTGAGACTGGTCAAAGAAGGAACGGTGAGATTACTACAGGCCACGGGCTGGCCGTGGGCAGGAGACGGAGAGTCCCGCAAGCTTTGCCCTTCCTCGAGAATTTCTCGCCGTGGTTCTCGGTGTTTGGTTCCCAAAGTGAGTGAGCAAGAGTGTAAGGTATCTTCAGGTCCAGAGAACAGTAGCACAGAGACTCCCCATTTGGAACAGACGAAGGAAAGGGAGGCAGGCCCAAAGCTCGGCTCCGATCTGACTTTGACCAGGCATCTACTCTTGGTCTCCCAGAAATGCTCGCTTTCCGTTCTTAGTTTCCCTCCAAAAAGTCCAGGCCCTCGCCCGGGTCCCTCCACGAACTCTGCGGAGACCACTGAGGCTAGTCTGACTGCCAACTCCAGCTTCTAGCCAGCGCCTGGAGACGCACCCCCTCCTCTTGGCCGACAGTAAGCAGCCGGAGCAGCCCGAGCTCCGGAGTCTGGCCTGCTCCGGGTAGTAAGTACCTCTTCAGTTTTCTCTGGCTAGGTCTGCCCCATTCCTAACTCACTCCAGGCTTCCTTCCCTCTCCTCCACTTTTATTATACAGCCCGGAGCAAGTTGGGACTCCTGGGCATAGATAACTGGAAACTATTAAAAAGCGCCGCTTCCATCTCTCTCCCCCAGGCCTTCAAGCTCCTGGCACTCCCCGGCCTATCTTCTGAATGCACTGATTAAATCAAAACCGGCCCTCGGTGAATCTGGCCAATGCGAGGCGATGCTAGGAGCGAAAAGGCTTGGCCCGGAATCCGCACAAGAAAACGTGTGAAAAGAGAATTAGTGAAATTAGGTTAGACCAATAAAACGAGCTGGCCTCCATCCCGCTCTCCTCTCCCCCTCGCCATTTTCCTCTTCTCTTCTCCCCCAGCCTCGGGCTACAAGTCCAGGGGACGAATCTATTGTTTCCAACCGTAGCAGGGGGTTCATTGTGTGATAAATAATTCTCTTTCACTCACACTCCCTTCCCAGTTTCTTTTACTCTAAAAAAAAAAAAAAAAAAAGTTGGAATTTGCATAATCACTACTTTGATGTGGCCAGAAATCTGAAGCTCGGTCTCCCCAAATCTGCCATTGGCGGAAAAGGAAACAAAGCCAGATCCAGAGCTTTCACTCTGCTGACAGTGTTGGGGCACAGCGTCACAAACTTCTCTAAGCTCCAGACTTTTTTTTTTTTTTTTTTTTTTTTTAAATAAAGGATCTCTTTTAATGATTAAATTTAAGGAATGCCAAAAATGGGCAGGGGAGGGGTTAAGTATGAGTGTCCCTCCTTCCCATTCCTCCCCAATCCCCCAAAGTCCATTGTTCTCAATTTCTTCCTCCAAATGGACTTTGGGGGAGACACTTCAGGTGGTCACGAGCCCCCTCCCCTAGTCTTACCACTACCAGGCCCATACCGCTGTCACTTTGTTCTTTTTCTTTCTCCTGATGGAGTGAGAACATTGAGGAAATGTTAAAGCATGCCAGATCCGGGCGGGGGTGGGCGTGGAGGAGGGGCGGGAAGGGGAAAGAGTTAGCATGGGTTTGGGGCTAGAGAGTGACAGACCTTTGAGTTCTGCACGAAATGACTTTTATTTGAGTCCCTCTGACCCTGACCTGTGCTGGGACTGGGGGTCAGAATTTTCTTTTCTGTGCTAAGGGCTTTTCCCCTTTCTGTCTATCCTCTCCCACCCACCTCCACCTCTTTATCTCTCCATCTCCACTTCCATCTCTGTCTGTGTCTCTCTGTTTCTTAATCCCCTCTCTACCCCAGTGTGGCATATGCCCTGTGCCCTGGATGCACTCTTTAAAATCTCACAATCATCCCTACTATCTCTTTGGAAGTGGGGCTGGGTAAGAGAGGCTTGCTGCTGATTTCTGGGAAGTCAGAAACATTCCTGGCTGTTCAGCATCCTCTCTGGCTAGACCTGATAATAGAGGTAATAGAGGTAAAATAGGCAATATAGCCTTTGGCAGGCTTCAGAGAGAGTCTGGAAGGGCAGTAGAGACAGTCCTCTGGGAAGGAATGGGACAAAGTGAGGGCAACTGGGAAGCTATTCTCCTTCCCTCCCCCCAAATTGGCAGGAAGATGGGTCTGGAAAATGATCCTTATGGTGTGGTCGCTGTCCATTGTTTCATGTGCCTTTAAGTGCCAAGGCTAGGAGAGAGTGAGGGAGAAGAAGGGGGGAGGGTGGGAGAGATGTTTTTGCCATCATTCTTGTAGTGGTGGGGGGAAGAAGGAGGGGGAGAAACAGAGGGAGGAATTATCTCTTTGAATTAGCTAGCTTGTAAATGCCACTGGAAAAACTTGACTGGAGAGAAAGCACTGCCTGGGAGGGGACTTGGCCCCTATCCCTCAGAGAGAGCAGGGATAATAGGATCACAGATCTGACGATAAAGGTGACCACAGAGAACATCTAGCCCAACCCCCATAATCTTACAGATGAAGAAATGAAGCTGGTTCAGAGAGGCTAAGTGATTTGTCCAAAGTCAATTGGGAAAGACTTCTTATAGGAGGGGACTTCAAGTTGAGGTTTGAAGAGACCTAAGAATTCCAAAGAGAGTCACAAGTGAGTATTCCAGGTAAATAAAAGGTTCTAAGCTCACTCCCCCATCCCCTGTTACACAGTCATGGGGTACAACATGGATAAAAGTTTATATGCCTGTCAAATATTATTGAGTAGAGAACAGCAATCATACTGCCTATTATTTCAGTGGCCAAGAATGAAATTCACTCAAGTCTGGTGATTAGAATTCATGATATCAAACTATATGTTTTTTTATTAGCTTCTTAAATAGAATAGAATAAAGTATGGAATAAGGCCAGATAGTAAGATCATAGATTTAGATCATTATTTAGGATATTATTTAACTCAATCACTTTCACCGGAAGGTTGAAAAAGATGAAGCATAATTTGTATAAAGACTCAAATCCTCTGATTCCAAAATTTTGGAATCGGAATATCTGACTGGTTTATTGTTATATCAATTAGATTCTTCAGGACCCTATTTGGAGGGGTTTTGGCAAAGATACTAGATTTACTTGCCATCTTCTTCTCCAACTCATTTTAGAGATAAGGAAACTGAGACAAACAGAGTTAAGCAACTTGTGCAGGGTCAGACAACTAGAGTCTGAGGTCAGATTTGAACTCATCATGATGAGTCTTCCTGATTTCAAGCCCAGTGCTCTATCTATTGTACCATCTTTTTGCCTGAGAGGGTTTAGGGGCTGCAAATTAATCAAGCCAACTCTTGGTAATTTAGGCTCAATATCTAAATATATCTAAACAAAAGATATATTAATGAGTCAATTAACAATTAACAAAGGTTTTACCTATATATCCTGAGAAATATATTTAAGAATGTACTTCTATATGACTTGCTGATGACTATCTCTCTGAATTACTCATGATTATCTATCAGTTAAGATTTTCATGATTACTTTTTATTTATGTAACCAGGAAGTGATGTCATTGGCCATCAGTAGTCCCCTAAACCAATTAAACCTCAAAGTATAGTTTCAATGCTTAAGGGAAATTCTTGTCTAACACATCAGGTAAAAGATTAGAATATTGTTTTTTTTCTGCCATTTTGTCCTTAGCATTCTTCCCTGTTCACACTAACCAGAAAGAAGAAATAGAAACTTTCTGCAGATTTAGATCCATATTAAAAATCCAAAAGTTTAGTCTCCACTAGATGGCTATTTTTGTTGACAATCATCAAAACCTTCACTGATTCCCTGTAGCTTGTAAGGTAAAAATAGACTTCTGAGAGTAGCATTTCAGGATTCCCACCATCCCCTATCTGTGTGACCCTTGGCAAATGGATGTTCAATATCCCAATCAACTCTAGATTTATTTATTGCTTTTTATTTAATTTTTTTTTTTTTTTTTTTTTTTTTTTTTTTTTTTGCTGAGACAATTGGGGTTAAGTGACTTGCCCAGAGTCACTCAGCTAGGAAGTGTTAAGTGTCTGAGACCACATTTAAACTCAGGTCTTCCTGAATTCAGGGCTGGTGCTCTATCTCCTGTCCATCTAGCTGATTCCAGCTCTAGAATTTTTACCCCAACTTTATGGCCTTATTCCATACTATTCTGCTGTGCACAATTAAAAACAAAATTCATGCCATTTTATTTTTAACATTGCCTAATGTGTGTTTTGTATATATACATATATAAATATAAACTATATTTATACATATATAGTACATGTATAAATACATATATACATATAAACTATAATTATATACAAACCATAATTATCTTTCTCTGTATATAGATAGATAGATAGATAAGTGTGTATATACAGTATGTATATGTGTATATATGTGTGTATATGTAGATATATAGTAGATATATAGACACATGCATATATATTGTCAGGATATTAGGAGGCACTCTATTTTTCTAGAGCTTAGACTCAGCAAGTAGGCCGTATCTTGAGCTTGGCATAACAACAATTCTTTGCTTTCACCCTTGGATAATCTCAGCCACAGCAAAACCTAGAATTGTTTCTAATGTTTTACCTTACTAGCTAGAGGGAATCAGTGAAGGTTTTAATGAAAATGCTGAGATTGTCAACAAAAATAGCCATCTAGTGGAGACTAAACCTCTGGATTTTTAATATGGATCTAAATCTGCAGAAAGTTTCTATTTCTTCTTTCTGGTTAGTGTGAACAGGGAAGAACGCTAGGGACAAAATGGCAGAAAAAAAAACAATATTCTAATCTTTTACCTGATGCAAGTTAGACAAGATTTTCCTTTAAGCATTGAAACTATACTTTGAGATTTAATTGGTTTAGGGGACTACTGACGGCCAATGACATCACTTCCTGGTTACATAAATAAAAAGCAACCATAGCCTGGCTATGAATCAACCTTGTCTCAATGTTGCTGTTAGCCCTTATTGTAAGATTGAAGCTCACTTCATAACCATAGATATAAGTATTGCGTTCTCTCCACAATATCTCATGTTCCTCCATTATGGGCAGGACACTGGCACAGGTGTCCATGCTTAAAAACCATTTCCTTCACTTTGAAATTAAACTTTTGTTTGATTCCTGAATCTCCTGTTTCTATCCTGCTTTGTTCAGCTCTGGTCACTCACAGGTTAGACTAGGGCATTCCAGTAGGGTTGATGATATACACATGTATATATATATTTTGGTAGCAAGTCTCTTCTTTATTAAGTTGGCTTCCATCAGTCCTTTTGTTTGGTGACTCTAAATGAACAGAGGGAAAAAGGTTGCACGTACATTATAGAACTTTGCCCACACAGCCCTTTTTGTAGTGGTAAGAAATTGGAAATTGAGTGCACACCCATCAATTAGAGAATGGCTAAATAAATTACCGTATATGAATGTTATGGAATATTATTGTTCTATAAGAAACAGTCACTGATGCAGGATGATTTCAAAAGGCCTGGAGAGACTTGACATGAACTGATGCTAAGTGAAGTGAGTAGAACCAAGAAATCATTGTACATGGCACCAGCAAGTTTATACGATGATCAATTCTGATGTCTATGACTTTTTTCAACAACGAGATGATTGAGGCTAATTCCAAAAATATTATGATGAAGAGAGCCATCTACATCCAGAGGGAGGACTGTGGGAACTGAGTATGGATCACAACATAGCATTTTCACTCTTTTTGTTGTAGTTTGCTTGCATTTTATTTTCTTTCTCACTTTTTTTCTCTTTTTGATATGATTTTTCTTGTGCAGCAAGATAATTGTATCAATATGTATATATATGTTGGATTTAACATGTTTAACATATATTGGATTACTTGCCATCTAGGGGAGGGGATTGGAGGAAGGAGGGAAATTTGGAACACAAGGTTTTGCAAGGGTCAATGTTGAAAAATTATCCATGCATAGGTTTTGAGAAAAAAAAAAAAAGAAAAGAAAACACACACACATATATATATATATGTATATATATATATATATATATATTTTTTTTTTAAAAGAACTTTTACCCACAGCATCATAAATGTGTACACTTATTCAATATGTTCCAAGTAGATGGCTTCCTAACAGCAAATTGCCAAAGGGAATAGTAGAAAGAGAACTGGTTGTTTTGTAGTCAAAGACTCTGGGTTTGAACCATAGCTCTACCACTTATTAGCTATGTAGCTTTAAATAAATCCCTTAAGTTCTTTCTAAAATCATAGAAGTTGGAGTAGTTCTTTTCTGTGCATTTAAAAAAATTGCTTTTCTAGTCCTCTTTTTTTTTCTTTGTCTTTACAGTGTTGCTTTTATTGTATTAATTATTCTTCTGTTTCTAATGGCTTCAATCTGGATCACATTCCAAGTTTTTCTGAAATCATCTTATTTGTCATTTCATATGATGTAGTAGTATTCTGTTACATTCGTATAGAGAAATTTATTCAGGTATTCACCAATAGATTTTCTCCCACTTTTAGAAGAACTATAAGGCCTCTGCAATCTTTAAATTCATGGTTCTTTGAGCCTAAAGATTGGTCCCTTTTCCTGATGACCTGACATTCCTTATCAAGTCTTCCTCAAATTGTGCCCCTTATTCATTACAAAGCCTATTCTTTTCCAAACTTCTTTAACTTAAACTAACACAAAACATTTTATGGATGCCTTTATTCAGAATCATTCTAACAATGTATACAATACTCTGTCTTAATGGGGCCTCATCCCGCTTTCATGAAGGTGATAGTTCTAGAGTTGGGAAGGATCTCCAAAGCCATCTAAATAAAACTCCATGTTTTACAGATGAGGAAAATGACATCTAGGGATATAAAATGAATTTCTGGAGGTCAAACAGGTATATTGGCCTCTTCCATGTTGTAGAGCTGAGATGTTATAATTTCATCTCTGCATCTGTGACTGTATTCAAATTCTTGAGTTAGAAGGCTTGAGTGCTAATTCTGCTTTCTATCCATAGTGCCATACATAACATATGTGCTTTGCTTTTTAAATTGAATTGAACTTACATGATTTGATAATCTTCCCTCCCCACCCCCCCCCACCCCAATCCCCACCTCTGGTTCTCTTCTGGATCTAGAGAACTCTTTCTTCGTCTCTTCTCTTCTTGATCACTCTCTTAGTCACTTAAATTTGCCCATCTCATCTTATATCTACATTTTTTCTAAGTACAACCTCTTTTCCTTTCTCTTTCCCTTCCTCTCACTCTCATGTGCACTTCAAGGAGGCATATCTGGAGGGGGGGAGTTATGTACAATGTGGAAAATAATCTTCCAATATTGGGTCTAGAAACAATTAAGTGAAAGTGCTGAAGTGGTGTGCCAAAGGGAAACATGTCCTTTCAAAATAACCCAAGGGGATTTGAGGCTCGTTTCTGTGGCAACCATTGGCAATAAAGCCTAATTCCTGGTGACAAAGAGGTCGTCTTCCCTTTAAAACATGTTTACGGTCCTTTTGTATATTGTATTTTGGCACAAAAGCTTCTCTGCTCTGTCAGAACCCAAAGAGCAGTTCTATGGCTCTCAAGGGGGTTTATTGCCCTTCTTGGCATAAGAATAGCAGAGAGGAGCCAAACTAGTGCCAGGGTGACAAAAGAGTAACCCCTGGGGCATACCATTACTTTCTTTCATGTAATACATAAATCTTGCCACATATCGCTGTAATTAAAATTAGGGTTCCTGGGATGGTTACTCTTTGGTTTTGTAATTTTAACCACAGATCTCTCACCTTTTCCCTGGAAACTGTCCTTCTACCTCGATATCACTTTCTCTTATTTTCGATTTCTCTCACTTTCTCTTTTTCTCTAATTCTGATTCTCTTATGTCTCTCTGTCTCCATTTCTCTCTCTCTCATACTTTGTTTTTCTTGTTTAGTGTCTATTACTCTTTTTCTTTCTTATTCTATATTTCTATCTCTCTTATATTTCTGTCTGTTTCTGTCTTGCTCTATCTTTTAGTCTCACTTTCTCTCTTTTTTCTATTGCTTGGTCTCTCTCTCTCTCTTTTTTTCTTTCTTCTCTTCCTTGTACGTCTTCCTTCTTGTATTTTTCTCTGTCTTTCTATTTGTATATCTCAATTTCTTTTTGCTTACTTTCTGTCTCTCTTATTCTCTTCCTCTCTCTGTCTCTGTCTTTGTCTTTCTGTCACATACACAGACACAGAAACACACACACACTCTGAACATTCACTTTGGGAAACTAGTGGATTCCCCCACCTCCCTCTTGCTTTCCAAATTGTATTAGAAAACTAAACCTAACCCTAAGGAATAGAGATATTCCACTTGCTAATGCCATGTGCATTAGGCCCAAAGTACATTATCAAATACTTTACCATACTTTTCAACCCCCCTAGAATTGATGTTGTGTTATTACATTAGACTCTGATAAAATCCTTGAGATTGGTTTTCTTAGAAAATATGATTTTAAAAGAGTGGTAACAGCAAAGCAGTGAAATGGCTTGATGTTAAAATATTATCTCTCCAATGAAATGAATTGAAATGGGCAAGGTTTTCAGAGCATCCTGGGTGTATCTAACTGCTTTGATCTTTTTAAACACCATTTCCAGTCTAGATATTTCAAAGAGGCTGGTTTCATTTTGAAACAACCCTGAAGTTTTGCTTGAGAAAGGTCTGAGGTAAACTAAGAAAATATGGGATTAAAGTGATTTCTATAAATCCATTCTAACTCCCATTCTAACTCTAACATTCTAAGTCTTCCTAGAACTTCTCTGCACAATCAGGGATGAGTTTTCTCCGTTTTCTATTGACTGTTGATCAATTAAGCCACAAACATTTATTAAGCAAATATAATAGAACTGGTATTCTTCTAGGCAGGAAGAATACAAAAACAAAAGTAGAATATTCCTTGCCCTCAAGGGGTTTAAATTCTATGAAAGAAAATAAAATATATGTCATTTTTCTTGGATTACATAATTATATAATTTGTATTGTGTCTATAGCTTATTACTGTCCACTTTTATGCCTGATGCTGGAAAAACACTTTCTCTAGATGGAAGGGTAGACACATAGGTTTTGGTAAGAGAAACATTGCTGAGAAAATGACCTATATGAGGTAAATGAGGATTTCATTCAAAGATGTCGTGATATCTACAAAGATATGAATCTGAAAAATTTGACTGCCATATATGCTACACAGTCTATGTTCAAGAATAATATTCTCATAAAGCACATTCATAAACTGAAGATAGACAAGGCTTGGAAGAGACTTCTGGCTGACTGAATTGAAGCCTGTGATCTAAGGAAGCAAGAAAGTGTTGGGAAGAGCATTTACAGGCTAAGAAATAGGAGATCATTAAGATTTTTTTCCAAGGAGGAGGAGACCAAGAAATAATTTTCTCCCATCTCCTCTGTGTATATTATGCCTCCTACCAAGCCCATTCTTTGTAAATAAATCTTAATAATCCCCTCAAAAAAAACATACATGCTATATATATAGACCACATATCTGCTGATAAATTATTTGATCAATATCATAAATTCCAGTAGTTCTTAACCTGTATGTGTGTGTATGTATATATGTATGTATGTGATGAACCTTTTTAGTAACCTGGAAATACCTACAGACCATTTCTCAAAATAATGTTTTTAAACATTATATTTAAATATTATGCATTTATAAGATATGTAAGTTGTTCATGTAGGTTGTGTGTAAGGCTTGTCAAAATGCATGCTGGGAAGTGTGACTAGAATCTTTGGAATCTCATCTACCCTTCTCCAAGGATGACTGATTATTGCAAGGAGATTAGGGCCATGAAACTGATTTTCTCTCTTCTTCTCAAAGAAGAGATATAGTCCTAGAATTATATATACTTGCCCCTCTAAAAGTGGATAGTCTAGGGAGAAAGTTTTAATTTTATGCCATTTTTGCCATTGCCATCCCTTAATGGAGAAGGATACCAAACTATGTGAAAAGGTTGACTTTCTTCTAGAGCTAGTTACACAAAGACCATTGCAAATAGTGAATAAACACATTTATCCAAGCAGATGGCCAACACAAGTCAGAGAAATTAAACAGTTTAGAACATACCAGATAATACAAAGAGAGACTAAGTTCTCCCATGAAGAATGAGATAGCTCAGTGGAAAGAAAATCCCCTCATTCTCACCCAGAGGGAAATTCCCTGAAGTTGTTGGTACAGCAAGCTGGAAACAGACTCATATTAGAGGCTCCAACTCCTTTACAAACTTATTTTTGTCAGAGTCTTTCTCTCCCAACAGGAACCTTTCTCTGAAGAGATCCTAGAACTGAGTGTACATACCTTCTCTTAAAACCCAGAGCCAGAGAAACTACATTTTCCCATGCTTTCATCAATTTTGCCCTTCTCTTTAGGCATTGACAAATAATTATTCTCTCCACTGAGGAGGAGAATCTTTTACAAATACTTGAGTCCTAGCTTCCAATAAACCTCTTAGGATAATAAACAAAATTAATTGTACTGAAATACAGTTATCAAAATATTTAAAATAAACAAACAAACAACTTTAAGGACTTCATGTTAAGAACTTCTCTATCTTAAATCTTTTGATAACTGACCTTTTGCTTTTCTAAAGCATCCATGGGATAATAAAGGCCAGAATCCAAACATCTCTGCAAAGCAGGTTCAAATTATTCCCATGATTCCTTGCCATTAACCATAGAGATGAAGTCTGTAGACTTCTTCTCCTTTTCTTCTTCCTCTTTCTCCTCTTCCTCCTTCTTCTCCTCCTCCCCTTTCTTTTCCTCCTCTTCTTCCTTTTGTCTAAAAGGACTTAAAATTAAATTTCATCATCTTTCCTTAAGTTAACCAATTGCCTGATTGCTTTTTATGACCTGGCATTTAATAAGACTAAAGGATCAGTGTTCATAGAGCCTTTTGAAATTCTTTGATTACCAAAAAAAAAAAAAAAAAAAAAAAAAGAGAAAAGAAAAGAAAAGGTTCACCTGCAAGCATTTATCAACAAGCATTTATTAAGCACCTATAGTGTACCATACATTGTGCAAGGTCTTGGGCATAAACAGACAAAAATTAATGTTACTGCCTTAAAGGAGTTTAAATTCTGTCTTAAAATACATTTTCCCCCATTTTTGTTGTCATTTTGGAAAACTTTAATATACTTTGCAGAAATGTGTTCCTCTATGTTTAGAGAATTAATACAAGTAGATAATTAAATAAACAGTTTCTTTCTTCATCACTACAAGTACTTCTGCTACCCTAGCACAGAAGACAGCCATCCTGAGACTACAGATTTCTAATGAGTGCTGTTGACAGACCGAGAGCTGACAGAGATGGATGGACCTATCAACCAAGGCACTTGTCTTATGTGTAAAAAGCACTTAGCATTGCTTTTCGTGCATGAGTCTTTGGAAGAAATCAATTGGCATTGGGGTTCTAGAGGTTAATACAACAAGGATAGTCTTGGTCTTCTCTGGGTGTAAATAAATATTGACCTGAAAGTAGTTTTTTCAATTCTTGGAGTTAACTGACTTTTGGAACACCAAGGATCAGACCTACTAAGAAGACTTACATCATTACATTCAATCTTCTCCAGTTTATACCCATCAAAGGGATTTGAGGAAGGCAGAGTTAGTAAAACAACTGGGCTTATGAAAGTTTTGTAACTAGATTAGGAAGTACCAGCAATGTTAGAGAAAAATTCATTTAGCTGAAAGTTTGATAATTAGTGTGCTTTTTTCATTTTTGGTGACAATTTTTTTAAAACAACTTCCCAAATGACTCACATTTTACTGGAACAAAAAATGTATAAAGCCCTGAGTTGTAGTCTTTGGTTGGGATGACCTCGGAGTATAAAACAACCTCTGAATGAAATAACCTAGATTAATCTAAGTGTATTAATACCAGTAATTGACCCATCTTTTGATCAATGGAACAAGTTACCCCAAGGATAACAGCACGGATTTCAAAAATTCAAGGAACTTTCCTACAAAATATAAAGGATTAATAATTGTTTTATTGATATGGGTTTTTTCACATTTTTCTACACTATTTTCATTTCCCAATGCTATTTTCATCAAATACTTGTTTATATCAAACAAAGTCAGCTAAGCAAAATAAATGATGACATCAGCAACATCTTATAGAACTTGTAACATTTTGCACCAGTAGTTTATCACCTCTCTAGGGAATGAAATGTATTTCAACTCTGGTCTTTTGGAACCAAGTTAGGTCAGTATTGTAGTCATTGTAACTATTTGTCTATTCTCTTGGTACTATTTTCTTGAATTACTGATCTCACCCTTTCCTTTGGCACAATGATGTTCTTTTAAAAAATATCTCACACTTAAAATGTAGCACATGTAAGTCTGAGGAAAGTATCATTATCCCAACTTGTACTTCCATTGGCAGGATAGGTTCCCAGAAAGTGGTTGCTGCTGTTCCCTTAGAATAGCTTTGAAAAGGTTAGGTTTTTTTCCCCTAATGCTATTTCTTTTTATTTTCTGTGACTGGATCACCCTATTTCGCTGAGATTGGAAGTGTTGGAGTCCCTCAGAGGCCTGCCTCTACCACTGGTCAGCATGGAAGTTTTTGACTGATTCTGTTTTTCACATGGGCTATTTTGTCCCACTTTACTCGTGTGCTGGCTCCTTGTTCCTACATATTCATCATATTGGTGCAAGAATTAGTATGGACAGTCAATTAGCTTTAACCTCTGTCTTTCAGGAATATTGTTTTCCTGGTTCTGTTTTCACTTTGCATCAGTTTCCCTTACTTTAATTCAATTCTTCATATTTGTTATTTCTTAAGTGCTTTAATTTTTGATTACACTCACACAGCATAGATTGTTTAGCCATTGTCCAATTGTGAGCATCTGATTTGTTGAATTGTGAATTTAGACTTTTGAAAAGAGATTGATAGAGGGCCAGAACTTTAGAAAAGTATACTTGAAACAAGGATATTTATATCAGGGTGTTTACTCAGTGTGACTTATGAGATAATGGTTCTCTAGTCTACATATACTTAGTACTTAGTATGGTGATGTAATGGTTGTACAGTTGGCACATACTCAGAGTATTGTAGAGATGTAATTGTACTAAGGTTTATAAGGGCTAAGAGGACTTGAAATAAGCAGACTTGAGAGACTCAAGTGAGTGAGTATGTGCTCCAGCTTGAGCTCAGACTCCAGAGAAAGCAAACTTGGACGTTAGATTTTGGTGCCCAACATGAGGCACTGAAAGAAGCACACTACATTTTGAGGCTCTGGACATAAGGACCTATACTCAGCAGTTTGACTGATGTGATCATAAACTCAGTGGAGAAGTCCCTGTGACTCAGAAATAGGGTGAGTACAAAAATAGACAAGCAGGAAACTTTGGTAAGGTCTAAATTAGTCACTTTGGTTTTTCAGCTGAAATGGGGCAAATACTAAGAAAAGAGTCTTCCACACCCCAAGGGAAGTGTGTAAAATGTATAGTTAAGTTAATAAAGAAGCAAGGCTTGTTGGTGACTTGGAAGCAGATTACTGGACTCTTAAATAAGTTAGAGCGCACGTCTTCTTGGTTTTCTAAGGAAGAAAAATTAGAGCCAGATATGTGGAAACTAGTGGGAGGACAACTAATTGAATATTATGAAGCTAAAGGTCCTAATTCAATTCCTGAGGAAACATTCTATATATATAACAAAATACAATTGGCTGTAAGGAATCCCACAAGTTTTAAAATAGGGAAAACTTTTAATGTGGACAGCCAGACAAGGAAGTGTGAGGAGAAAGAGCAGGAGGGGTTGGTACTGACAAAGCAGCTGAAAAGCATGGAGAAGTGGACAAGAAAGAAGCTAAATACAGTAATGATGAACTTAAGGAGTGTGGTATTTTATAGCAGGCTTCTTAGGGCATTCCCCATCTCTTGACCCTCCCCCCCCTCAATTTCCCCTTTGTGGGTGGAGGGAGGAGGATGAATGGGAGGGGCAATGATACCATCAGCATCATCCATGGAGCAGTTTTGTCCACCCCTAAGACAAGATTTCAAAAGGCATTACTTAAAGCTAAAAATGAAGGACAGGATACATCTGATTTGAAAATAGAAGCATACCCTGTGATTGAAGAGTCTGACTCCTCAGGTCAAGAAAGAAGAAGAAGATACACTCTTTTTAATCTGGAAATTATCAAAGTTCTGAAAAATGCTCGCACTCTTTATGGGTCTACATTGTCTTATGTTTAGATGGTATTAGAGAATTTGGCTTATGAAATTTTAACCCCTAGTAATTGGAAATCTATAGCAAAGGCATGTTTAGAACCTGAACAAAACTTGTGAGAATAGTGAACTCTATAGAATAGAAGCCCAATGAAATAGGCAACCTGCATTTAATATATCAATCACCTTTGATCAACTAGCAGGTTTTGGTCCCTTTGCAGACACTCTAGAGCAGATTGATTACTCTACAGCAGCATATAAGCAAATTGCTTGTGCTGCTATCAAAGCAGGGGGTACCCTCCCAGGAAGACAAGATAGAGGGGAAGCCTTCACAAAAATAGCACAAGGTCCAAATTAACCTTTTGCTGATTTTGTTGGACATCTGCAGAGAGCTGTCATATGAATTATTGGTGAAAATGCAAAAACAGAAATTATGGTAAGACAACTTGCTAGGAAAAATGCTAATGAGGTTTGTACAAGATTTATACTAGGACTACACAAGGATGCTCCTTTAGAGAAGATCATAAGATGCTGTGCCATAGTGGGCACAAATGCCTTTTCTATTCAGGCTATGATGCAGACTTTTCAAGATCTGAACATGGGAAGAATGGTGAGAGAGCAGAGTGGCGGGGAGAGGAAAGAAAGAAGGACAAGGACCTGGATGTTGAAAAGGGTTAATGTGTTTGTATCAGCTTGTTTGAATTCTACAAATTATGGAAGAAACTCAGAAAACATCTGAAAGAATACTTTTAGAACCCTACAGGTACTTACTTCAACTACCAGGTAAACAAGTGAGAACTAAACTTTCACAAGTATTTAATTTCCATTACCAGAGAGACTGGTAAAGTAGGCTATCTGAAAGCTCAATATTGAGGAGATAAAAACAAGATGGGTGAACAAAACCCAAAACCCTAAGTCCAAAATGCAACAAAGGCTTCCATTGGGCATCGGAATATAGATTGGCTCAGGGAAATGGGAATCAGGTCAGGGCCCCAGGCACAAAACACTTGGAACATGATAGCAACTGATGTTACACCCAGAGAGTCTTTAGAAGTTCAGTACTCCAACATAGTCAATCAGCCCAGAAGGAAACTGATTAGAGAAAGGGATTACAATTGGGGAGAATAGAGTCATATGCAGCTGAGACTACTGAGATATCCCATAGAAAGGTGAAATCTTTTCCTGTTCAGCCTATGGATCCTTTGTCTCCAAGCACAATAGGTTTGACCTTTTTATCTCCTGAGAGTGCTTACAAAACAGTGTCTATCCATACACTGATTTGGGAAATTGGGGAAGGTGTAGCTAATATCCCAGTCACTAATAGGTAGACAAGGTGTGACTTATCAACTAGGAGAAGTAGTAGCCTCAGGGTTGCTGATATACATTCCTGAAGGGCAATCTGGTGATATTTTGTCCAGATTTTGATTTCCAGCAATAGAATCCAGAAATATTTTGGACTGCAGCTCTTATAGCTATGTTCGCTATCTATGTAAATGGCATACTATTAAAAGGGTTGGTAGACAGAGGTGCAGATCATACAGTCATTAGAGGTGCCAACTGGCCCAGTCACTGGCCAAAGATTAAGGCAGACACTTATATGTCTGGCATAGGAGGATCAATAGCAGCTGAAGTTAGTGCTACCCCTTTCAGAGGGATATTTGAAGGTGAAACAGGAGTTTTTATTCCTTTTGTAGTAGAAAAAATACCCATCAATCTATAAGGAAGAGAAATCTTACAACAGTTAGGATTATAAATGAGTACTTCAGCTTTTTAGGCAGGGCTGCTGCTGAAGGCCTGCCAACACTCTCACCTGTTCCCATTCAATGGAAAACTGATACACCAGTGTGGGTAGAACAGTGGACTTTAGCTAGTGATAAAATTCAGACCTTATTAGATATAGTACAGGAGCAACTTGACCATGGACTCTTACAACCTTCTCTAAGTCCTTGGAATTCCCCTGTATTTGTTGTAAAAAAGAAATCTTCAAAATGGAGGATGTTGACTGATTTAAGAAAGATAAATGAACAGATGGAAACTATGAAAACTCTTCAGCCTGGACTTCCATCTCCTATTCAATTGCCTAGAGAATGTCTTCTTTGGGTTATAGACATTAAGGATTGTTTCTATTCTATCCCTTTGGATAAGGAGGATTTGAAAAGATGTGCCTTTTTGGTGCCCAGTGTTAATTTAGCTGAGTCTTATAAAACATATGAATGGACAGTTTTGCCACAGGAAATGAAAAAAATAGCTCTATTATGTGTCAAATGTATGCGGCTGCTGCTCTTACTCAGGGAAGAAAAGCATTTCCAAAAGTTATGTTATTTCATTACATGGATGATATGTTGGGGTGTGCACCTGAGGAGCAAATCTTAGAAGCATGTCTATAAAAGATCATAGAAACACTAAGGAACTACAAATTGGATATAGCACCAGAAAAATTCAAAAACATGCTCCTTTTCAATATTTAGGATATGAAATATATCCTAAGGTGCTTACAGTACAAAAATTTTCTTTAAGAACACAGAAGTTGAACACCTTAAATGACTTTCAGAAATTGATAGGAGATATCCAATGGATGTGTTCAGTGTTAGGCTTAACTACCTATCAATTACAACCATTATATGACATTTTAAGGGGAGCCAATGCTTTAAACTCACCATGTCACCTCACAAAAGAAGCTCAAGAGGCTTTGAGAGAAGTTGAACTAGCTTTATGCAATGTGGTTGAAAGAGTCACTCAAAAACCCTTGGACATATCAGTTTTTGCTACAAAAGAGGCACCCACAGCAGTCCTTTATCAAGGGGACAGTGTGATAGAGTGGGTGAACCTCTCAGCTTATGGTTCGAATTTTATTAAAGGCCATTAAGCAAGTAGCACAATTATCTGGGATAAGACCTGACAAGATATACACCTTTTATACCAATGTACAAAGTAATGTATGCTGTGAAACCATCCCAGACTGGCAAATTTTACTGGTCACAGCTCCAAATTTTACACATGGGTCTCCATTAAAGATATCCCGGCTATTACATAATTGGCAATGGATTTTTGAAGGAAAGGTTTCTAAGGTTGTTTTTAAAGGACCAACTATCTTTACAGGTGCATCCAAACATAACATTTGTGCTGTATACTCTCATGACTTAACTATAAAGAGAGTAGTCAAAACTCCTTTTCAGTCCCCTTAGCAGAAGGAATTGTGTGCAATCATGCTAGCTCTTACTTGTCATTCAGGAGATGTAAATATCTGATTCAGCCTATTCAGTAGTTGTGACACAAAGAATTGCCACAGCCCAAATAAAATTTGTAACTTCCAATATATATCAGTTCTTTAAGGAACTTCAAGAGCAAGTGAGAAAGCATCCAGGTAAGATTTATATCTTGCATGTCCACTCTCATAATGGACTTCCAGGTCCTATTTTTTAAATGGAAATGCAAAGGCAGATAGCCTTGTAACCATGTTAGCCAATACTCCTTTATTTCAGACATCTCAAGAATCTCATTCTAAATATCATTGGGTACAGCTTGTTTTCTTTTTCACTCTCCTAAGCTCTCTCCAGGGAAAAACCCTCGTGGTTTCAGACCCAATGAAATTTGGCAAATGGATGTGATCCATTATAAATCTTTTGGTTGTCTATCTTTTATCCATCTTGTATTAGACATCTTTTCAGCATTTATTTTTGCAATACCAGCAAGAGAAGAGACAGCTCAAGTGCCTACTGAATTCCTTATACAAGCTTTTGCAATTATGGGTGTGCCACAAGCAATAAAAACAGATAATGGACCTGCATATACTTCTTTTTTTTTTTTAATTAAAAAATCTTATCCTGCATATACTTCCAAACATCTTGCACATTTTTGTGCATAGTATCAAATTTTACATACCACTGGCATACCTTTTAATGCTCAAGGATAGGCAACAGTAGAGAGGAGAAACAGAGACATCAAGAAGCTCCTCCAAAAACAAACAAAAAAAATAGGGAGCCATAGGCAACCCTAGAGAACTCCGGTGGACAGGTTTTATAACCCACCAGAAGAGCCGTGTCCAGTGTGAGCAGCTTCACTATCTTTAGATAATTGCCAGGTGTAGAGGGATGAAACATACAGCAGAGCACTTTAGGCTAATTACCTGTTCTATGGGAGATAATGGCTCTATAAGCATATACTTAGATGATATGGTAATGTGATGGCTTTCCTCATGATTGGCACTTTCTGAATGTGTGGTGGTGAGGTAATCATAGGCAAGGATTGGAGGGCTAAGGGAGAGAGGTCAGGGTCATTTGCCTGCAGGACAAAGAGAATAGAGGCTGGAGCCTCTGGACTCCAGAATCCAGGATACATCTTTGGCAAGCCATGTGGCAGCTTGCCTGCCTTCTTCACTTGTCCCCCTAAAGACCAAGGACTTTGATTCATCTGGACTCTGACTGATCCTGAGGCCCTCCAGAGAGTTAGCCTGCACCTTATATCTATGTAATGTGGAGAGATCCAGAAAGTGGTGAATGGAAGGGACCAGATAGGTTAACTGCTTGGGGGAGAGGGTTTGCTTGCATCTCTACAGATGGAGAAGGAATCAGATGGGTGCTAATGAGCCATATTTGCCTTGTCCCTCAGAGAGAGACAGAAAAAGAGAAGAACCTTGAAACAAAGGAAAAGACCCAAGAAACATCAGATGGTTCCATCACTGACTATGCCCAGTATTGAAGAAGCATGGCAGTTATGGCAATAGGCTCATGAGCATCAAAAATTGTTGATGAGATTGCTACAGGACTTCAAAATCTGGAGGAATCTTTGGATTCCCTGACACATAAAATACTTGACAATATATTGGTTTTGGACTATCTCTTGGCTGCTGAAGAAGGTGTATGTGTGATTGTTATTTATATATCCTCCTTTTAGGAATTATCGACATGTATAGTTCCTTATGTTGATTCATATTTTTTGTTACATCACTACTAGCCTGTGTTATATTATTATGTGCTTGTGTAATACCTCCCATGCTGATGAATTTATGTGTACCTGTTTCAAGTAAGATCCTTCAGCCCAGAGGAAACCTGCTAACAATATCTGGTGTGGCTCCTCATTTCCCTTTGGTGCCAATATCCTTTATGAGAAGTCAGGGAGAGTGTGACCACTTGTTTTCTTTTTTTTTTTTTTTTCTTAATTTTATAATTATAATTTTTTTTGATGGTACACATGCATGAGTAATTTTTTTTTTTACAACATTATCCTTTGTATTCATTTTTCCAAATTTTCCCCTCCCTCCCCTAGATGACAGGCAATCCCATACATAATAAATGTGTTACAGTATATCCTAGATACAATATATGTGTGTAAAACCAAATTTCTTGTTGTATGGTAAGAATTGGATTCCGAACGTATAAGTAATTTGGGTAGAAAGACAATAGTGCAAATAGGTTACATTCAATTCCCAGTGTTACTTTTCTGGGGACCACCTGTTTTCTAAAACAAAAGAAAGGGGAAATTTAGAGGGCTAGAGCTCTGGAAAAGCATACTTTAAACAAAGATACTTACAAACAACAGGGTGTTTACTCAGTGTGATTGATGAGATAATGGTTATTTAGTTTACATATACTTAGTATTTAGTATGCTGATGTAATGGATCTACAGTTTGCACATGCTCAGTGTGCTGTAGTGATGTAATTGTACTAAGGTACATAAGGGCTGAGAGGACCTGAAATAAGCAGACTTGAGAAAGTCTCAAGGGAGTGAGTGAGAGAATGAGTGAGCTTTTTGTGTGTGTGTGCTTGAGCTCAGACTCCAGATTCAAGAGAAAGATAGCCCGGACATTACAGATTATGATGATCTCCAGCAACACACAGAAATAGCGAAACCAAGTTTCCTGATCCATTTTTATGATTCTGGCTTTAAAGTTAAAAACTATAGCATTAACAAATAAAAGTTTATTGAATAGAACAAAACAAAAACAACTGAAAGGAGGAAATTAGACTAGACAAGAAGATATCCTGACCTAGATCTTCTGATCCATGATCTTCTGTCAGCTTCAGAGCTTCTAGAATTTATTAGCCTGCACTTAACATTTTGATGCCGAGGATTGACCTAACAAGTTGAATTCTATTTGTTTTTTCTTTCATCATTGGTTCAGAAAGCAACCATCAATATCAGATAAGGAATTTTTCTTAACAAGTCAACTGCTTAAAAAACCACCGATTTATCTGCGTATAGATTTCCTTTTCAAAGGAAACCTTTCAAATCATTCAAAGGTGTCTCTTGATTTGTTTGTTAGAGGGTTGAAGGCATACAATACAAAGTGATTTTAAATTATTCTTCCTGAAGGAAAAAAATAATAATTAACAATAAAAGATTAAGTTTCATCTTCTCCTAAATAGCATTCTTCTTCTTCTTCTTCTTCTTCTCTCTCTCTCTCTCTCTCTCTCTCTCTCTCTCTCTCTCTCTCTCTCTCTCTCTCTCTCTCTCTCTCTCTCTCTCAATTTTCTTCTTATTTAATAAAGGAGAATTAGACTGGACCAGAGCCGATGGCATATTTACCTTCGTGAGTTTGAAAAAAAGTTAATTACTGCTTGGAGCAACTTAGTCTGCCTATCCTGAGCTGTCTTTTATTAGTTGTCCCTTTCATTAATTTCCCTCACTGGATTTGTTGCTAATAGCTGCCTGGATCCAGTTTGCTCAAAGCAGCATCTGTGCTACAGAGCAGAAAACCAGGAGCAAGGCCAAGAAAGGGTGGAGGTGGGGGTCTTTGATCGTGTAGTGGGGAGACACTATTTACAAATCAAACCTTATTAACATGATGGCTTAGTCTGGGGAGGGGGGAAGGGAGAGGACTAAGGGCTGTGCATCCAGAAACTGCCAGCACAGAGTATGGATTTTTGGATTTTAATTTCTCTCATATTAACTAGTATTTTAACAGGTAATGACTTCCCACCTCTCACAGATAGGAGATGGCCACAGAATCTTATTAGGGGATATTATATATAGATCATTATTGACTTAAACCCAGAAAGGATGTTAGAAGTCCCCCCACCCCAGTCCAACTCCTTCATTTTACAGGTTGGGTAAATGTAGCCTACAGAAGTTATGACTTACCCAAGATCACACAAAAAGTCAGTGGCAGAGCTGGGATTAAATCTGAGTTTTCTGCCTCTAAAATAGCATTCTTACTATTGTATAATCTCCCACATGACAAGAACAGAAACAGATCTATTATCAAAGGAAGAATTTATTTTTTCCCATATGGGGCTTGATATTAAAAACTTCTTTGGCTCTCTGTCTCTGTTTCTCCATCTCCTCTATCTCTATTTCTGTCTCTGTCTCTTCCTCTCATTCTCTCTGTCTCTCTTTCCCTGTTTCTGTATCTCTCTGTCTCTCTCTTTCTCTTATTCTATTTCCCTTGGGGCTATATGCATAGTTAAAATATATAAAACCAAAGTTCTTACTTAAGAGATTCATACTCACAAGTTGTTGATACATTACTAAATGGATTTCTCCTAAAATTTTTTCATTTGAATGTATAATTCTAAGGCTGGGGAGATTATTCTGTTGAGCTCTGTCTTGTGCTCAGTTTGGGGTGCCATATTTTAGAAGAGAACTGAGAAACTGGAGAATGTTCAAAGCAAGACAACAAAGTGGAAAAGCTCTTGAATTTGTACCATACATGTCAAGATCAGACAAAGTAGAATAGAAGATGGTTTATCTTGAGTAAGGAGCAGCAAAAGGGCCAGTGTCACTGGATCACAGAGTACATGAGGGACCAAGTAAAGTGCAAGAAGGCTGGAAATCCAGGAAGTGGCCAGGTTAAAAAGGGAAGAGAATTTTGAGTTCAAATTTTAATTTTTTTAACAGAGGTTTTATATTTGATCCTAAAGAGGATAAGGAACAATTGGAGTTTATTGAATAGGTGATGGAAGTGTGGAGAATGATATAGTCAGAACTGAAATTTAGGAAGATCAGTTTGACAGCTGAATGACAGATAGACTAGAGGTGAGGAGAGACTTGAGACAGACAGTACCATCAGCCAGCTAGTGAAATAGGTGATATTGATGATAATGATAATGAATGGGTGATAGTAGTGTCAAAGGAAAGAAGGGGACATGTATAAGAATGGCTATGAAGTTAGAAATGATAGGGTTTGGCAACTGATTGGATATGGGGACTGGGAGAGTAAGGAGTTAGAGGATGATAACTAAGTTTCAAGCCTAGACAATAGGGAGGATGGGGGTATACTTGACAGTAATAGGGAAGTTAAGAGTGGTGAATTGGTTTGGAGGAAAGGAGGAAGATCATGAATTCAGTTATGGATATGTTTGATTAAAGATGTCTATGAGACACAGACTAAGATGTAATTAGAGATGTGAAACTGGGTCAAAAGAGAGATTAGGGTTGGGCAAATAGACTGAGAATTATTTGCGTAGTGTCTTTATAAGTCTATTCTTTTTTTTTTCTCTCTTTTTCTTTTCTTTCTTTCTTTCTTTTTTTTTTTTCTAGAAATGCTTGGAAATGCTTTAATTAAAGATCTTTTTTTTTCTTATATTATTAGGCTAAGTTTTGCTGGGTAAAATTATTCTTGACTCTTAGCCTAGAATCCTATTCCTTCTGGAATATTGTATTCCACATTCTCCATCTCTTTATAAAGCTGACTGTTAAATCATGTGTGATTCTGCTTACTTACTCACTACTTGAATTTTTTCTGACTGC
This sequence comes from Sminthopsis crassicaudata, assembly GCF_048593235.1. Classification (NCBI taxonomy): domain Eukaryota; kingdom Metazoa; phylum Chordata; class Mammalia; order Dasyuromorphia; family Dasyuridae; genus Sminthopsis; species Sminthopsis crassicaudata. The sequence goes on from NC_133622.1 coordinate 114,552,966, forward strand.
TTCTAGTAATTTTTTTCTTTGACTCAGGAGTTTTAGATTTTGTCCATGATGTTCCTGTTTCATTTGTGGGTTCTTTTCAGGAGGTGACTAGTGCATTATTTCTATTTATACTTTACTCTCTGATCCTAAGATATCTGGGCAATTTTCTTTAAGATTTCTTAAGATAAGATTCCTAGATGTTGTGGTCATGGCTTTCAGGAAAATTTTATTTTTTCTCATTGTGTGTGTGTGTGTGTGTGTGTGTGTGTGTGTGTGTGTGTGTGTGTGTGTTTTGTTTGTTTTTGTTTTTGTTTTGTTTTGTTTTTTTGCTATGGGATTCCTTATATTTTCTTCTATTTTGTTTTAGTCTTTTGACTTTGTTTTAAATATATCTTATTTTTCTTACAGATTCATTGGCTTCTATTTAGTACATTCCAATTTCTAAGGAGTTTATTATTGCTAGGCAACATTTTGAACCACTTTTGCTAAACAGTTTTTTATAATAGTTTTTAAAAAATACATGCAATGTAAAGATAATTTTCAACAATCACCCTTGCAAAACCTTATGTTCCAAAATTTTCTCCCTCCCTCCCCCTCTTCTTTCCTCTAGACAGCAAATAATCCAATATAGGTTAAACATGTGCAATTCTTCTTCTTCTTCTTCTTCTTCTTCTTCTTCTTCTTCTTCTTCTTCTTCTTCTTCTTCTTCTTCTTCTTCTTCTTCTTCTTCTTCTTCTTCTTCTTCTTCTTCTTCTTCTTCTTCTTCTTCTTCTTCTTCTTCTTCTTTCTTCTTTCGTCTTTTTTTAAGAGTGAAAATGATATGTTGTGAACCACACTCATTTCCCACAGTCCTCTCTCTAGGTATAGATGGTTCTCTTCATCACTGAACAATTAGAACTGGTCTGAATTGTTGAAGAGAGTCACATCCATCAGAACTGATCATTGTACATTTTGCTGTTGCCATGTACAATGATCTCCCATGTACAATGATCTCCTGGTTCTACTCACTTCACTTATCTTCAGTTCATGTTAAGTCTCTTCAGGCTTCTCTGAAATCATCCTGTTGGTCATTTCTTACAGAAAAATAATATTTCATAACATTCATATACCATAATTTATTATTGAAGGAACTTGAACTAAGGGGTTTTTAAAATTTTATTTAGCCATTCTCCAATTGATGGGCATTCATTTAGTTTCCAGTTTCTAGCTACTACAAAAGGGCTGCCACAAACATTTATATGCAATTCTTCTAAATGTATTTCCACATTTATCATGATGTGAAAGAAAAATCAGATCAAAAGGGGAAAAATGAGAAAGAATTTTTAAAAGCAAGGAAACAAAGAAACAACAGTGAAAGTGAAAAAGACTATATTGTGATCCACATGCAGTCTCTATAGTTCTCTTTGAATGTGGATGAGGCTTTCCATCACAAATATATTAGAATTGCCTTGAATCATATTCATTTTTGAAAAAAGACAAGTTCATTAAAGTTGGTCTCTTTGAGATACAGACCCAGTGGAAATATTGGGGCATCAAAGGGTATGCAGAATTTTATGGTCCTTTGGGCATAGATTCGGATCAGTTCATAACTCCACCACCAATATATTAGTTTCCCAGTTTTCCCACATCCCTTCCAACATTTATCATTATCTTTTCCTATCATCTTAGCCAATCTGAGAGGAGTAAAGTGATAACTCAGAATTGTCTTAATTTGCATTTCTCTAATCAATAGTCATTAGAGCATTTTTTTTCATATCACTAAAAATGGCTTTATCTAAAAATTGTTGATATCCTTTGACCTATTATTATTTGGGTTAATATCATTATATATGATCATATTTTTAAGGACTTTTTTTCTATTAAAGCTTTTTATTTTAAAAATATATTCATTGATAATTTTCAACATTCACCCTTGCAAAATCTTGTGTTCCAAATTTTTCCCTCCCTTCTCCCTCCCCCCTCCCCTAGATGGCAAGTAATCCAATATTTGTTAAATATGTGCAATTCTAGACACATTTCCACAATTATCATGCTGCACAAGAAAAATCAAATCAAAAAGGAAAAAAATGATAAAGAAAAGAAAATGCAAGCAAACAACAATAAAAAAGTGAAAATGTTACTATCTTGTGATCCACACTCAGTCCCCATAGTCCTGTCTCTGGATGCAGATGTCTGTCCTCATCACAAAATCATTGGAACTGGATTGAATAACCTTGCAGTTGAAAAAAGCCATGTCCATCAGAATTGATCTTGCTATTTGTGTGCTGTACACAATGTTCTCCTGATTTTACCCACTTCACTTTAGCATCAGTTTATGTAAGTCTTTCTAGGCGTCTCTGAAATCATCCTGCCAATCCTTTCTTATAGAACAATAATATTCTATAACATTCATTTGCCATAAATTATTTAGTCATTCTCCAACTGATGGCCATCCATTCAGTTTCCAATTCCTTGCCACTTTAAAAAGGGCTGCTACAAACATTTTTGTACACATAGGTCCTTTTTCCTTTTTTAATGATTTCTTTGAGATATAGACTCAGTAGAGACACTGCTGGATCAAAGTAAGCACAGTTTGATAACCCTTTGAACATAGTTCCATATTGCTCTCCAGAATGACCAACGATATTTTAGTGTCCCATTTTCCCCATATTTCCAACATCCCATCATTATCTTTTCCTGTCATCTTAACTAATCTGAGAGGTGTGCAGTGGTACCTCAGGGTTGACTTAATCTGCATTTCTCTGATCAGTAGTTATTTAGAGCATTTTTTTCATATGACTAGAAATGATTTTAACTTTTTCATCTGAAAATTGTCTGTTCATATCCTTTGACCATTAATCAATTGGAGAATGGCTTGTATTCTGATAAATTTGAATCAATTCTTGATATATTTTAGAAATGAAGCCTTTATCAGAAACAATGGATATAAAAATTTCCCCTGATTCCTGCTTTCCTTCTAGTCTTGACTGCATTGGTTTTGCTTGTACAAAAACTTTTTCATTTAATATAATCAAAATTATCTAGTTTGTGTTTCATGATGTTATCTAGTTCTTTGGCCATAAATTCCTTACTTCTCCACAGATCTGGGAAGTACACTATACCTGGTTTTCCTAATTTGCTTATAGTATCACTCTTTTTTTTATTATAGCTTTTTATTTACAAGATATATGCACAAGTAATTTTTCAGCATTGACAATTGCAAAACCTTTTGTTCCAACTTTTCCCCTCCTTCCCCCCACCTCTTCCCCCAGATGGCGGGTTGACCAATACATGTTAAATATATTAAAGTATAAGTTAAATACAATATATGTATACATGTCCAAACAGTTGTTTTGTTGTACAAAAAGAATCGGACTTTGAAATAGTATACAATTAGCCTGTGAAGGAAATCAAAAATTAAGGCATACAAAAATAGAGGGATTGGGAATTCTATGTAGTGGTTCATAGTCATCTCCCAGAGTACTTTGGCTGGGTGTAGCTGGTTCAGTTCATTACTGCTCTATTGGAACTAATTTGGTTCATCTCCTTGTTGGAGAGGGCCTCGTCCATCAGAATTGATCATTATATAGTATTGTTGTTGAAGTATATAATAATCTTCTGGTCCTGCTCATTTCACTCAGCATCAGTTCATATAAATCACTCCAGGTCTCTCTGAAATCATCCTGCTGGTCATTTCTTACAGAACAATAATATTCCATAACATTCATATATTACAAATTATTCAGCCATTCTCCACTTGATGGGCATCCACTCAGTTTCCAGTTTCTGGCCACTACAAAGAGGGCTGAATTATAGTATCACTCTTTATGTTCATTTATTTATTTATTTATTTTTGAGGCTGGGGTTAAGTGACTTGCCCAGGATCACACAGCTAGGAAGTGTTCACTTTTTATGTTTAAATCACGAATCCATTTCAAACATTATGGAATAGGGAGGGTGTTGAGTGTTGGTCAGTGCCTAATCTCTGCTATTCTATTTTCCAGTTTTCCCAAAATTTTTTGTCAATAGTAAGTTCTTATCCTAGAAGCTGGAGTCTTTGGGTTTATCAAACAGTAGATTACTTTTGCTAAACCATTAATTCTCTTTCCAGTTCTTTCTATAATAGAATTCTTTTTTTTTTTTTTTTTTGATCATTCTTCCAGTCTACCTGACTTTAAATTTGATTTTAGGGGTTAGTCTCTGTGTACTTCTGAAGGAAAGGCTATTGCTGCTTTCTTGAGATATTAAATATTATGCTATCCTAGGCTCTCAGGGACATATTAGTCTGGAGACTTGGAAGCTTTCAGTGCTCCTGATATGATTTGCTTTTTGCCTCACCTCTTGGCAACTATCTGCAAATTTCTGACTTCTGTTGTTTGCTTGCCAACAGACTGCTGCTGGATTTAGCACCTATCAGTACACTAACAAACTCGGCTAGTTTGTAGTGACAGAACTGTAGAATGTCCTTTTGGTTTGAGATTTCTGTCCTACTTATTCTTTTCCAGGTTTCAGATTGGGGTAAAAGCTGGAACTTATACCTTAAGGGCTCTGGGGTTTGAGTCACACAGCTGATGTAATCTTCTGAACAGGCTTCTTTCTAGGTACATAGTTGAGTTGCTAAGTTAATAAGCTAGTAAGTAAGAGTATAGGAATAAATGGACTTTTCCTTAAAATAATCAGTAACATCTATTTAAAACCATCAGTAAGCATCATATGTAATGGGGATAAATTGCAACCATTCCTAATAAAATCAGGAGTGAAACAAAGTTGCCCACTATCACCATTACTATTCAATATTGTATTAGAGATGCTAGCTTTGGCAATAAGAGGGAGAAAGAGATTAAAGGAATTAGTGTAGGTAATGAGGAAACCAAATTATTACTCTTTGCTGATGATATGATGGCATACTTAGAGAACTCCAAAGATTCTACTAAAAAGCTATTAGAAATAATTCATACCTTTAGCAAAGTTGCAGGATACAAAATAAACCCACATAAATCATTAGCATTCTTATATGTCACTAACAAAATCCAACAGTTACAAAGAGTTAGTTACAAAGAGAAATTTAATTTAAAGTAACTACCAATAGTATAAAATATTTAGGAATCTATCTGCCAAGGGAAAATCAGAAACTATATGAGCAAAATTACAAAACACTTTCCACAAAATTAAGTCTGATCTAACCAATTGGAAAAATGTTAAATGCTCTTGGATAGAGCATAAAAATGACAGTACTACCTAAACTAATCTATTTATTTAGCTCTATACCAATCAGACTCCCCCAAAACTATTTTAATGACCTAAAAAATAACAACAAAGTTCATATGGAAAAACAAAAGGCCAAGAATTTCAAGGGAATTAATGAAAAAAATAAAAATGAAGATGGCCTAGCTGTACCAGATCTAAAATTGTATTATAAAGCAGCGGTTACTGAAACCATTTGGTATTGGCTAAGAAATAGTCTAGTTGATCAGTGGAATAGGTTAGTCCAAAGGACAAAATAATCAATAACTTTAATAATCTATTGTTTGACAAACCCAAGGACCCCAGCTTTTGGGATAAAAACTTAATGTTTGACAAAAATTGCTGGGAAAATTGGAAATTAATATGGTAGAAACTAGGAATTGACCCACACTTAACACCGTACACCAAAATCAGGTCAAAATGGGTTCATGACCTAGGCATAAAGAATGAGATTATAAGTAAATTAGAAGAACATAGGATAGTTTATCTCTCAAACCTGTGGAAGACGAATGACTTTATGTCCAAAGAAGAACTAGAGATCATTATTGATCACAAAGTAGAAAACTTTGATTATATCAAATTGAAAAGTTTTTGTACAAACAAAACTAATGCAGATAAGATTAGAAGGGAAACAATAAACTGGGAAAACATTTTTTACAGTCAAAGGTTCTGATAAAGGCTTAATTTCTAAAATATATAGAGAATTGACTCTAATTTATAAGAAATCAAGCCATTCTTCAATTGATAAAAGGTCAAAGGATATGAACAGACAATTCTCAGATGAAGAAATTGAAACTATTTATAGCCATATGAAAAGATGCTCCAAGTCATTATTAATCAGAGAAATGCAAATTAAGACAATTCTGAGATACCACTACACATATGTCAGATTGGCTAGAACTACAGGGAAAGGTAATGCAGAATGTTGGAGGGGATGTGGGAAAACAGGGACACTGATACATTGTTGGTAGAATTGTGAATACATCCAACCATTCTGGAGAATGATTTGGAACTGTGCTCAAAGAGTTATCAAACTGTGTATACCATTTGATCCAGTGGTGTTATTACTGGGCTTATATCCTAAAGAGATATTAAAGAAGGGAAAGGGACCTGTATATGAAAGAATGTTTGTGGCAGCCCTCTTTGTGGTGGCCAGAAACTGGAAACTGAGTGGATGCCCATCAATTGGAGAATGGCTGAATAAATTGTGGTATATGAATATTCTGGAATATTATTGTTCTGTAAGAAATGATTTCAGAAAGGCCTGGAGAGACTTACATGAACTGATGCTGAGTGAAATGAGCAGGACCAGGAGATCGTTGTATACTTCAACAACAATTCTGTATGATGATCAATTCTGATGGACGTGGCCATCTCCAACAAGGAGATGAACCAAATCAGTTCCAATAGAACAGTAATGAACTGAACCAGCTACACCCAGACAAAGTACTCTGGGAGCTGACTATGAACCACTACACAGAATTCCCAATCCCTCTATTTTTGTATGCCTTCATTTTTTATTTCCTTCACAGGCTAATTGTATACTATTTCAAAGTCCGATTCTTTTTGTACAGCAAAACAACTGTTTGGACATGTATACATATATTGTATGTAATTTATACTTTAACATATTTAACATGTATTGGTTAACCTGCCATCTGGGGTGGAGGAAAGAAGGGGAAAAATTAGAACAAAAGGTTTGGCAATTGTCAATGTTGTAAAATTACCCATGCATATATCTGGCTAAATAAAAACTATTAAAAAAAATAAGCTAGTAAGTATCTAAGGCTGGATTTGAACTCAGGTCTTCATAACTGCAGGCCTAGTACTCTATCCACTAACTCACTTGGCCCTGCCCTATGGTAGGCCTCCTTCTGTACCATGTCCCAGATTATGAAGCCCATCACTATTCTACATCCTATCTTGTTGATCTCCCTCTCTCTTCCAAATTTGCCTAAAAATCTTTTCCCTGTGTTCATGCCCTCCCACTCTTTCATGTATTAGTTACCCTCAGAGTAAGATCCTCTTCTCCCTTTACTACCTATGTCTCCTTATTCATGGGAATGTTCATCGACATTGAAATCCCTTCTCAACTTCAAAGTAAGCCCTTTGTTCACTCTTTTTGTTGTTGCTTGCTTGCATTTTGTTTTCTTTCTCATTTTCCTTATTTGATCTGATTTTTCTTGTGTATCATGATAATTATATACATATCTATGCCTATATTGGATCTGACATAGATATATATATATATATATATATATATATATATATATATATATATATATTAACATGTTTAACATATACTAGATTACTTGCCATCTAGGGGAAGAGATGGGGGGAAAGTAGAGAAATTTAGAAGACAAGGTTTTGCAAGGGTTAATGTTGAAAAATTATCCATGCATATGTTTTGAAAATAAAAAGCTTAAAAAAAATGCCTCCCTGGAGGATTGTTGAGAGAATCAAATGAGATTATACTTATAGGTAGCTATAAAGTAGGAGTCTGCTTATTTTGAAGGTTCTTATCAAAGATGTCACAGGATTTCTCCATGTCATCCAATCCAAAAGATGATGCATAAACTTAAAGTTGGCTTACTGTTATATTTATTAGGAGCACAGCAAAGTGAACCAATCAAATGTTCCCAAAACAAGGAGTACTTATGAGCTATTCTTCCATTTAGGCATAATTTACTTTTATCTCTTGGTTTCTTTTATAATTGGAAATGTCAATATTAATGTGGTTCAGTTCTTCCAATAATAGTTTCATTTACCATTGGACAAATATGTTATGCTTAGATCAAGTAATAATCAATGTTCCATTAAATGATCAAGTTAAGTCTTAAATGGTCTCAAAACTTTGATTCTTGACATTTGTTAATCCCCTTTGCACTGTTCCATTACTGACATAAAACAAGGAAAAAGGGGACATACAGAATTGGGTACTAATTTGCATTTTCCTTTCCATTATAGATTTCCATGATCCCATAATTCACCACTTAGTGACTTTGTGGCCAACATGATAAGAACAAGCCTCTGCAACCTAAGCTAATTTGGTCCTAAGACAACCAAATTAATCTGTTGTGTGGAACACACTGGAATCTTTTTTTTTTTTTTTTAATTGCAGAACTTGCAATTCACATGTCAACAACATAGTTTTCAAAAATACATTCTCTGTGGGAACTGAGTGAAGTTCACAACATAGCATTTTCACTCTGTTTTGTTGCTTGCATTTTATTTTGCTTCTTTTTTTAAATACTGGTTTGATTTGATTTTTCTGTGTGTGTTATGATAATTGTATAAATACTTATGCATATATTTGATTTAACATATATTTCTAATATAATATTGAACTACTTGCCATCTAGGGAAGGGCATGGGAGAAATGGGGGGGATTGGAACATAAGGTTTTTCAAGGGCTAATGTTGAAGAATCGTCCATGCATATGTTTTGAAAAATAAAAAGCTTTAATTTTTTTTTAATAGAGGGGGTGCAGCTAGATGGCACAGTGAATAGAGTGCCAGCCCTGAAGTCAGGAGAACCTGAGTTCAAGGTAAGTCACTTAACTCCAATTGCCTCAGCAAAAAAAAAAAAAAAAAAAAAAAGATGCAGTCATACAGTCTCTATGCCAGGATTAGGCATCAGAGTAGAGATACCTAAATAAAACTTCTTTTGAAGATCTGGAGTGAGTGTCTGAAGTGCATACATTAATATTACTTTTAATATGATTTTGTTAAATTATTTGAATATCTTATGGCTTGAGGTTTTAGTTTATTCAGGCCATAGTTTGGAAAGATAGCTCTGTACTTTTATTTTTTGTTTTTATTATTTATTATTATTCTTTTGTTTGCCAAGGCAAATGTTAATCTGGCTGCTCTCTTCCTTTTTTTTTTCCTTTACTAAATTTTTAAAATTTTATTTGAAAAAACAGAATAAGAAAAAAAGAAAAAACAGAAAAGGAAAACAAAACAAAATAAAACAAAAGAGAACATTGTCATGTGCCCGACAGAACATCAGGGAGGATTCAAAATATATAACAACAAATTACCAGATCAAGGAATTATATTCATGAATATCTATTTTTTCTTGACTTCCTTGTAAACTGTTCTTTTGTTCTGTGCTGCACACCTTATTTACTTTATTCTTTTCACCCTTTCTCATCCCCTTTACTACCCCTAAGTGAGTTATAGTTAAGAAGATATATTTATATATACATATATAGATATATATGTACATACATCCCCCCTCCACATACACACATATCTTTCTTATCCCTGCTGATTCTTTGCTTTAATTATGCTCTTCAACTTGCCTTGCTATTTATCTCTTTCCATCCAAGGATTCTTCCTTTGTCTTCTTCCTTCATTATTTGCTTCCTCATCTGCCTATTCCCCCCATCCCCATTTCTTCATAGATTTTTGGAGGGTGCTATGCCTTTCATTGTATATATAAAGTGTTGTCTATTAAACCCATTCCTGATGTGAATAGATTATCAGAACTATAAGCCTTTCTTCTTCCTCTAAGGCCTCTAGGTCTAATTTTTCCTCTGTACATCATTTGTACAACATAATTACCATTTTTACCTTAACTCTATCAATCTTTCTTTTGAGCTACCCTATCGTTGATGGGAATCTTAAACATATAGTATACATTTCACAATTTGTCCATGTTTAAACAATTTGTTCATGTTGAGTTGCTTGAAATTGATCTTTGATATTGGCTCTTATATGTTAAATTTTCTATTAAATTTAAGATTGTTTAATAGAAAGTCCTGAATATTTGCAAGTTCATTGAATGTCCATTTTTTCTCATTCAAAATTGTAGATAATTTTGCTGGATATGATATTGTTGGTTGCAGGCCTAGTTCTTTTGCTTGTCAGTAGATATGATTCCAGGACCTGAGATCTTTTATAGTAGCTGTTGACAAGTCCTATACAATTCTAAGTGTAGCTCCAGTGTATTTGAATTGTTTTTTTCTTGTTACTTGCAAAAATTTCTCTTTGATCTGGAAGATTCAAAATTTGGCAATAATATTCTTGAGTGTTTGCCACAAAGGCTCTCTTTGAGGTAGTGATAGGTGGATTTTTTTCTATTTCTATCTTTTCCCCTCATGTTCTATTTACAGGACAATTTTCTTAGATTATTTGCTGTATTATTGTGTCAAGGTTCTCTTTTTGGTCACAACTTTGAGACAGTCTAATTATCCTTATATTTTCTCTTTTTAATCTGTTCTCCAGATCTGCTATTTTTTTCTTATGAGATGTTTCATAATTTGTTCTATTTTCTCATTTTTTATTATAGTTTCTTATTGACAAAACATATGCATGGGTAATTTTTCAACATTGACCCTTGCAAAAACTTCTGATCCAACTTTTCCCTTCCTTCTTTCCACCCCTTCCCTAGATGGCAGTAGTCCCATGCATGTTAAATATGTTAAAGTATATGTTAAATACAATATATGTATAGATATTTATACAGTTGTCTTGCTACACAAGAAAAATCAGATTTAGAAAGAAGGTAAAAATAACTTGGGAAGAAAAACAAAAATACAAGCAAAAATAACATAATGTATTTTCTCATTCTTTATAATTTGTTTTATTAGTAGTACTTACTTCTAGAGGGATGACTTGGCATCTTAGATAAAGGGCCGAGCAATTTGATATTGTTTATACATGTGTAGGTATACAAAACATATTTCTTTTATATGTCACATTCTGAAAGAAAACATCCCAAAACAAGAAAAATAGAGTTTTAAAAAAGTATGCTTCAACCTTCATTCAGATTTCATCATTTCTTTCTCTGGTTGTAGATAGAATTTTTCATCATGAGTCTTTTGAAATTGTCTTAGATTATTGTATTGCTGAAAAGATCTATATCAGGGGCAGCTAGGTGGCACAGTGGATAGAGTACTAGCCCTGAAGTCAGGAGGACCTGAGTTCAGATCTGCCCTCAAACACTTAACACTTCCTAGCTGTTTGACCCTGGGCAAATCCCTTAACCCCAATTGCCTCAGAAAAAAAGAAAAAAAAATCTATATCAATCATAATTGCTCATTTTACAATGTTGCTATAAAGGTGTACAATGTTCTAGTTATTCTCACTTCACTTTGCATCAATTCATGTAAGTCTTTCTAGATTGGTTAATGTGACAGAAAATGAAATGACAAATTGGGACACTAATGCATTGTTGATATAGATAGCATCTCCTTTCATATGTTCTTTGTAGTTCAATTGTGCTGCTCAAGATTGTTTTTAATATTGTTGCTACTGTATAAAATACTCTCTTGGTTCTGCTCATTTTATTTTTTATAATTTTCTGCAAGTTTATCTGTGTTTTTTTTTTTTTTGTAAAACCAATGAGCTCATCATTTCTTATAATACCTTAGTATTCCATCATCATCATATGCCACAACTTGTTCAACCATTTCCCAGTTGATGGGCATCTTTGAAATTTCTAGTTCTTTGACATCAGAAAGAAAGCAGCTATATTAGAATATATAGAGTTCTTCTTTTTTCCTAATCATCTTTAGAAACTGATCTAGTAGTGGTGCTGTTGGATTAAAGGGTATAGGGAATTAAATAACTCTTTGGATATAATTCCACATTGCTCTCCAAAATTTAATCATAACTGTGAAAAAAAATTTGCAGCAAGTATATCTGACAAAAGCCTCTTTTCTCAAATACATGCAATGCAAAAATAGTTTCAACATTCACCTTTGCAAAATCTTGTATTCCAAATTTTTCTCACTCTTCTCTCCCTTCCTCTAGATAATAAGTAATCCAATATAGGTTAAGCATGTACAATTCTTCTAAACATATTTCCAAATTTAACATACTAAGCAAGAAAAATCAGATCAAAAGGGAAAAAAAGGAAAAAAATCAAGCAAACAAATACAACAAAAAAGGTGAAAATATTATACTGTGACCCACATTTAGTCTTCATAGTCCTCTTTCTGACTGCTCTTTTCATCACAATTCTACTGAAATTTAAAGGTGGTTTTTTTTTTTTTTTTAGCATTTTTTCTACCTCCTTTACCAAGATGTTGACTCCTTTGTTTTATAATTTTCTTGCATCATTCTCATTTCTTTTCCCAATTTTTCTTCTACCTCTCTTATTTGATTTAAAAAATCTTCTGTTTCTTTCTTTCTTTCTTTTTAAAATTTTATTTATTTATTTATAGTTTTTATTTACCAGATATATACATGGGTAATCTTACAGCATTGACAATTGCCAAACCTTTTGTTCTAATTTTTCCCCTCTTCCCCCCCCCCCAATGGCAGGTTGACCAATACATGTTAAATATGTTGAAGTATAAATTAAATACAATATATGTATACTAGTCCAAACATTTGTTTTGCTGTATTAAAAAAATTGGACTTTGAAATAGTGTACAATTAGCCTGTGAAGGAAATCAAAACTGGAGGCGGACAAAAATAGAGGGATTAGGAATTAATTCTATGTAGTGGTTCATAGTCATCTCCTAGAGTTCTTTTGCTGGGTGTAGCTGCCTCAGTTCATTCCTGCTTTATAGGAACTGATTTGGTTCATCTCATTGTTGAAGATGGCCACATCCATCAGAATTGATCATCATATAGTATTGTTGCTGAAGTATATAATGATCTCCTGGTCCTGCTCATTTCACTCAGCATCAGTTCATGTCTCTCCAGGTCTTTCTGAAATCATCCTGTTAAAATCTTATTTGTTACTTGTAGGAATTCTTTTTGGGTCCCAGACCAATTCACATTTCTCTTTGAGACTTTGAATGTAGTAGTTTTGATTTTTTTTTTTCTGAGTTTGTATTTTAATCTTCTCTGTCACCACAATAACTTTCTATGGCTATATTCTTTTTTGTTTGTTTGCTCATTTTTCTAATTTTTTTTTTTGGCTTTTAATTTTATATTAAAGTTGGGCTCTATTCCCAAAGTAAAGGGGCTTCATTCTAAGCTTCAGATTTTTTGTGCTCCTATTTTCAGAGCTAGTTCTAGGAGTCTGGAAGTTTTCAGTTCTTCCAAAGTGATATGATATAAAGAGCTGTGGTTAAAAAAATAAAACAAACTGGCTTAAGCTCTGGTCTATCAGTGATCATAAGCACTCTTTTCCATCTTGGAACTATGATCAGTCATACTCTAGTTTTCTAGTGCTCCTACTCACTCCAGGAATACAAACTATGTATGGGCAACATAATAGAGTCCTGTTCCCAGTGCCAACAAAGGGTTCTCTGTAATCTCTCTGTGATCAATCATCTGATCTCCTTTTTATCTGTGGTCTGATAATTCTGGAAGCTGCTGAAGCAAGTTCAGTTCCCCCTAGCCTCCAGCTGGCTTGCTGGAGATGGCCTTTGATGAACTGTGCTGCAATGTGAACCATTCATACCCCCATGAGAAAGACCTTTCCTGCCAACCTTCTAAGTTGTCTTGCATTGTAACCTTGCTTCACTCTGTCCTTTTGTTAGTTCTGCTTTTCCAAGAATTCATTTTGAGATGTTATTTTAAAAATTTTTGGAGAAGAGTTTCAAAGAACTCAGATGAGATCCTTCCTTTACTCTGCCATCTTAGGAATGGCTATTTTGATTGGTGATTGGATACATATTCAAATGCTCCATCAGCAGCATGGTATGTCAAGGTAAAAAAAACTGGATTTCAAATCTAAAAACCTGTGGGAGGTGGGAAGATTTTTTCTAGTTTGTTGGAGGATCACAAGATCTTATTATCTACCCTGCTACTGAAATCCTGAGGCTGTTTGACTCACTGATAATACTTCAAGTTTTCTGAACCTCATCATCCCATTCGCCCTATGGTGGCACCTTAGACTTTCTGTAACTTTTTCTCTGATGTAAAGCTGAATTTTTTTTCTTCCCTCTCTCTCTTTCTCTCCCCCTACCTCCCTTCCCTTCCTTTCTTCTTCCCTCCTTGCCTCTCTTCCATTCTTCCCTCTGTCCCTCCCTTCCTCTTTCCTTTCACTCACTTTCCTCCCTCTCTCCTTCCTTGTTTCCCTTCTTCCTTCCTTCCTCACTTACCTCCTCCTTTCTTCCCTTTCCCCCCTTCCTCTCTTATCTTCCTTCCTTTCTTCCCTCTCTCCCTCTTAGATTCCTTTCTTTTTTCCTTCTTTCTTTCCTCCCTCCTTTCCTTCCTTCCTTCCCTCCTTCCTTCTTTCACTTAAGAAAACAACAGAGATCAGAAAAGTCAAAATGGCAACTGAAATAGATCCATGCCGTACTGAATTCTTTCCTCCTCCAATTTTTTAAGCCAGCTATTTAAATATGTATGTCCTGCTTAAAGGAAGCTGTCAATAGCAGCAATATCTTGTTTTCCAGGAAGAGAAGAAAGTGTGTGTGAAGAAATTATTGGAAAAATAGGAGGACAGAATTTTATTTTTTTTTTTCCTAAAAATGTTCATGGGTAGGAATATGCAGATAGCCAAGATGTAGGAAAAACCCATTAATTAAATTCTGGAACAAAGAGAATTTTCTTCCCTAGAAAATCTGGAAGATGGGTTAGTTTCTAATTTGCATGTAATTGTTTATGTTAATCTCTAATGGAAATTGGTTCTGGGAGTGGGGGGGGGTTGAATTAACCCCTAGCCTTATGTTCTATAACCCCCCTGGCCTCTTCCCTCTCTCATCTCCCTAGCATGCTGGGATATGTTCAGAAGAATGTTCAGGAGAAGTAGCCCATTATCACAAGCACACTCACATCTTTTCTAGAAGAGGTCTTACAGAGACACCATCTTTTTGGTGTGCCTTTTCCTTAGTTTCTTCTGCCCCATGTTCTGAGACAGATGAAAAAGGTCATTTCTAGTTAAATGTTGAGGACCTTTCCAACTGTGAGGAAGCCATTCAGGCTGACTTTAAAATGATCCTCCACCAAAAAAAGTGTGTCTTTTCTTCAAGTCCATATTATCAAATGGTTTTCTCAAGGCCCTCTGCACCTTCTCTCTTAGGAGATGTAGGTCTCTGTCTTTTGGAGGGAGAAAGTAATTCCAGGGCTTACAAAGAAGCAGGGGTTAAAGGGACTAACATTTCCTACTGCATGAAATGAATTATTCTTCCCTCATGTGCACATAGCATTTTGAGAGCACTCATCCAGCCCCTCCAATTAGCTATGTCATTAACAGAAAACTTTATAAAGTGATTCCTGAAAAGAGTGTAGTCTGGGACAAGAGATCACAATTTTTCTGTTCATTCTTCGCAAGCTTCAAGGTCTTTTCCTAATCCTTGAGCTGCTGATGCCCCTTCTCCCTTTTCCTCCACCAGCGAACAATAATTTGTAAACATTTTCTATTTACTTATATGTTCATTGTTTGATGTAAAGTTCTTGACAATAGGTATTATGTCATTTTTCTCTTTATATGCCTGGGACAGAAGAGGAACATAATGGGAATATATAATAAATGTTTGTTTGTTGATCAAGAGCATATTCTCTTGGAGCCTTGTATTATTGAGAAATTATGCTGTTCATGCCTTTTCTAAAGGAACCTATTTATTTTTTTCCCCTTTACTGTCTCTCTCCTTGTTCTTCTTGCTATGATTTGGGATCATAGCAAGTACCCTATGCATTAGAATATGAAACGTAATCATGGGTGAAATGGATCAAATTAATGGAAAATTCAGGAAACCCTCCTTTATCTATTTGTGGATTATTACCAATAAATGGATGGCTTCTCCTTGACAGCACAAACTGAATTTTTTTCCCTTGAGCCTTTAGTTAGCACACACATGAAATAAAGACTAATTTCAGTATTAAATTGAGGGGGGAAAAGGTTATAATAAAAAATGCTGAGAGGCAGTGTTGAACAGTGGATAGAACTGTCTGTGGGGCTGGATCATGAAGACTTGGCTTGAATGCCTGTTAAATGTATGAGCCTGGGTAAATCACTTAATCTCTCAACTTCAATTTCCTCATCTGTAAAAATTCTGGATTTGGTATAAGTCTGACCTCTGCCTTTAGAACTTACAGTTGTAAGTACAGTTGGAAAGGACATCTTGTCCAACTCTGTTTTTTGGCAAATGAGTAATCTGAAGTTCAGAGTTAAGTAACAAAATAATCTACTATATGCCAGTCACTCTACAAAAGAACTGAAAAGGAACAACAGGAATAACAAAAGGGAAAAAAAAGAATTATATTTTTATTTTTCAATATAATTAATTTCTTCTCTAATTCCTACTACAAAATGGTTCAAGTATCTTCCTATGCTAAATGTTCCATCCTAAGACTTTTGGATTGCATGCTGTTTTACTACTTTAAACTCTCTATTGCTCTCTATCAACTAAGAATTGACTATAATAAGAAGGCAGAATTTCATGAGAGACTTTTAAAATTGGTTATACAGTGGGCCTTACTCTCAATAAAAATAACTTAGACTTATCTGATTGGTGACCAAGTATTACATATATATATATATATCATCTTTGTCACAAAAACTTTGTGAGGTAATATTATTATCACCCCCATTTTGCAGGTGAGAAAACTAAGGCTCTGAGAGGTTAAAAAACCTAATCAAAATCATATGGCTAGTAAGAGTCAGTGTTTCAAAATTCAAATCCAAGTCTTCTGGTTTCTAATCCAATGTTTGTTCCAACATTCTGTGGTAGGGTGCCTTAAATGGCAAGGCTCATTTTAAAATGCTTTTTGTTTATTACAAACTTATGCAGGAAATGCAAAGAAGTCATGAAAGCTTTGCTGAACTTGTGGCAGGACTGAATTTTAGAGTTTAATTTTTGCTTAGATTCAGACTTAGAACATAGTGCCCTATTTCTGTACTGGGATTCTGAAGACCTATGTGTGATCTGGGATAGGAATCTTCATGTGTAGACCTCAGTGTTCTCATTTCTACAGTGAAAGAATTACAGTAGATCAAATATTCTTAACCTGGGGTCCATGAGTAGATTTCTGAGGTCCCATGAGTCATCGAGTCCATAAGCAATTCTTAAGAATCTACCATGTATGTGGCTATTTTCAACAATGAGGTGATTAAGGCCAATTCCAATAGACTGGAGATGGAGAGGATCATCTGCATCCAGAAAGAAGTCTGTAGCAACTGAATGTAGGTCATAACATAGTATTTTCACTTTTTAAAATAGTTGTTTGCTTTCTTCTTCTTTTCTTTCTCATTTTTAAAAACTTTTTGATCTGATTTTTTCTTGTCTAACATGATAATTGTGGAAATATGCATGGGAGAATTGCAATATTTGATTTATATTGGAATAATTGTCTAAAGGAGGGGGTGGAGGGAAGGGGAGGGAGAAAAAAATTGGAACACAAGGTTTTGTAAGGGTGAATGTTGAAAACTATTTATGCATATACTTTGAAAATAAAAAGCTTCAAAAAAAGGATCTACCATGTGCCAGTCAAAGAACTGAGGATATAAGAGGGGGAAAGGGGGGGAAAATAATTATATCCTTGTTTTTCAATATAATTAATTTCTTCTGTGATTTTAATGTCATTTTATACATGTAAAAATGTGATTCTGAGAAGGGGTCCATACGTCTTCCCACACTGTCCAAAAAGATATAGAATATAAAAAAGTTTAAAAAAAAAACAAAAAAACTCAGGACTGAATAAGTTAAAGACCTGTCTAGTTCTAAAATTCTATTATTCTAATCATTATTCTTGGAGTTCAGGAGATATGAAATTGTCCCCTCTTTTTGTGGGGAGAAAGAAGGAAGGAAGAAATTGATAGCTCTGAAGAAATCTTTGTTTCCTATTTTAAGAGTTCACAGCACCTTCCCCCATTCCAAGCACACAGCCTAATCTACAAGGGTCATATTCATTGCATTAACTTTCAGGACTGGGCTTGGGGAGGGTTTTCTTCCACATGAAGGAAGCCTAACCTGGCCTGATCTGAACAGGCTCTTTTGCCTGCACATGCCCTGGAGGTTGGGGAAAGTTACAGCTGGCCAGAGGACACTGCCTCTCAGGCAATCTTTTTTAGTCCTGTGCAGGTGGCTCAGTGACTGCTGTCCAACCCAAGGGAATTCTTATCCAGATCCAGGTGTTAAGTATAAAGAGAATGTACCCTATTGACAAAGCATTGGGAATGCAGTCCTTTAAAACCATTTGCTGTGAATCCTTCTGTTATTTGGGAAAGACCATGTCAAATGTTTTAACAAAAGTGTTTAAATAGCTTTCTCCTTTTTAGTGATTTGCATTAGGGGAAAAAAAGGTTCAATTTAGTGCTCTTTTTCAACAAACATAACTTATAGATCCTAGGGAATTGCTATTTATTCTTCTTGGGATGTTTAGGGTAAACGTTTAATCAAAAATTCATCAAGTAATACATTTTTAAAAATTTATATTTATTTCAAATTATTTCAAGTTTGATTCAAAGAACTTTTTATTTTTTAAAAAGGATCAGGGAATATAATTCAAAATTAATTTAGCAATTCTATGGATAATTCTTCTTTATAGCATAGTCTCTGTTCTACTCTATCCTACCTATCAAGCCACCTTAATGTAAAAAAAGATTTTTAGAAGAAATAGAAAAAAAAGTAATTCAGCAAAACAAACTAATACATTAATCTTGTCAGATAATGTAGTATTTTACTCTCATAGTCCTTTCCTTCCAAGAAGGAGGAGGGCATACTTTCTCAACTCTTCTTCTAGGGTGTTGGGTTACAATCATGCAGCATTCAGTTTCATTTTATTAAAAGGTATTGTTTTTCAAGGCACCACAGTCATTCATGCTTTTATTGTAAATAAAAATTAAATACTGATCCACCTGCTCACTCCTCCGTCCAAAATAAACAAACAAAAAAAATTGTTTTCATTCAGCAATAAGAGCCTTTCCTGTACCTGTCAGCATTTGTTTCTTTTGAGATGGAGGAGCCCTGAGTCTTTTTACCCATGGATTTTTGCTTAAATTTTATTAGTGGCAATGAATATCACATAGTGAAATGACAAAGTCAATAATTTGTTACTGTAGCTGCCAGATTTGAAGCTCCTTTTTAGGAAACAAAATGCCTTGAAGCTCCTAAGCTGCTGTTTAAATCAATTGACCAGACAGTCAGATAATAAATTGTGTCTGTCTCAAGTTAATAAAATTGGTATCTCCAATGACAGAGCCCTGTAGAAAGACTGAATGCCTGTCTCTCCTGTTTGGGGTAGGTCCTTCTTTGTGCCCCCTATATAAGAAAAGTGTTTAAAAATGCAAAGTCATATTAATTTTCTCTTTTCTTTTTAAATGGTCTAGTGATCTAAGGTCGGACCCAACTTTTTCTGGGTAAATTTCTCCTACGACTGCTGGAGGGGGTATCTTTTGTCCAGGCCACAGAACAAGGTAACCGACTTAATCTTCCCAGGAAACACGTGAGCTTCCATGTATCATTTTAATTTGCAAAACACTTGAGCTGAGTAGTGTCACATGCTGATTGTACTTTTCTAAGGGAAAGTGACTCCCTGGATCAATGATGGATTGCTTGTTCCCTTTAAACAACAGTCAAGATGGTGAATGCCCCCGGGTGATAGACAGAATGTGCAATGAGGACGGGAGCAAATCTGATGGCACAGTTCAAGTTCACCTGACAAAGCTGGAGCAGTCTGCAAGCAGCATTGTAGAAAGGATTATTCACAGTAGCTTTATATTTTTGAATGCATTTTTTCTCCTTGCGCAGCTGCAAAGCTCTCTCACACTGAAGGTTTATGCACCATAATAAAGAGATTTAATTTTTTTTCCCTCTGTCCCTCTTGCCTCTCACTCTTTTTTACACCTGGTTTCTACTAAACTACTCAGGCAGAATGCGTCTGTATATCCAAACAACTCAGTACAAACAACACCTTGAAAACAATGGCTAGGCTAAAAGGCGCTACAAAACCCTGAAATCTTTTGCTGGTCAGAGAGACAAAAGCTAGGCATCCACTTAAGCCCAATACAACTCTGGAGACCTATGTTTTCAAGCCTTACTCCTTTATTCCTCCCAGAATCCTAGTAATACATACAGGAAGAGAGAAAACCCTTCAGTCTTCTTTACCGATGTTCATTATAAGGAATAATATAGTCATTTCCTAAATTTATTTAAGACAGGGGATTATGTGTGTGTGTGTATTGAACACTTTTCAGTTGAGAATTAAAACTTAGGGAAGTCTTTTCTAAACAGTGTTTTTAAATACATAAAATAGAATTATAAAGGAAATAGGATATTAAAATAGCTATGGAAATATGAAAAAAAGTAAAATTAACACTTCAGGTTAAGCTCTCCTGCTTTAAAGAAAATATTTTCCCCTAACATCCACATCAGCAAAAAGAAGTGGAAGGGGTAACATTTATGTTCTTAGCCTTTATCTAGTATTTTGAAATTAATTCCAGTATTTCCTTTGTTATTACTTCTCTTTGTTATAACTTTTACTTTGCAGAAGAGCATGCAAACCAAAATAAATGAAGTGGTTTTCTTAAAGCATGAGAGAAAAGTGGAGCAGATGAGTCTTAACCCCATGTTTAGAGTATAGATCTTACTCTCCTCACCCCTCTTCCCTGCAGCAAGGGGCAAGATCAGGGGACTTACTGAAGACCTATTGCAAATCTTGTGTACAGAACAAATACTAATCATACTAATAATGTCTTGGAGGAACACAGAGGGCACAAAATTGAACGACAGAACAAAAATCCTATCTTCATAAAATCCAGGAAGTAGTTATTCAAAAAACTTTGCATGAAGAACTGCCAATAAAAGAATACCTAATAAGGCAACTCAGGACATTTTGGGAGCTGACCCAATTGTTAGAATTGGTTTTAGATTTGTCTTTCTTTCTAATTGTTAAAAAGATTTTCCTGACATCAAGAGGGAAGAAGGGAGGAAGAAAGGATTTATTAAGCATTTTCTATGTGTGTCAAAAAAGGTGTTTAGTATTTATAGATATCTTATTTGATCCTCACAAGAACTCTGGGAGTTGTTCCCACTTTAAGGAGACAGACAGACAGAGACAGAGGTTAGATGGCTTACCCAGGAACACAGGACCAATCATACATCTTTAGGATACTGTTGAAAATTATGTTGACATTAAACCATTAGAGACTGGCTTTGGAGTCGTCATCAACTATGGATTCTGAATCTAAGTACAGTCAGTTTTGCTATAACAAATATATCTGTTCCCCCAAATCACCAAAATCATATAATAAAAATTACAGGGCTTATAGGGAAAATGGGCACAACCCTCAGAAACATCATTACGAACATAGGGACCAAATAAAAATGGTAGCACAGTTTTTATATTAAATGCGTAAGAAATAAATAAAAACATAGTGGTTATATTCACAGTTTTAGGCTGCTACTCCTCCTATTCTAGAGCTCATCAAGTCAAGTAATTGGGAGGGGAAAGCTAAGCTCCTAAGACAACTCTAGGGCTGGGGGCATAGTAGGCATTTTAACAAGTGTTTATTGATGATTGATCAGTTATTGTACAAAGTGACCTAGGACATAGGAGTGTACTAGCCCTATTTTAACTCCATATTTTGTTGTTGTTGATCCTTTCTTGTTAGTGCCAGATATTTTCCTTCAACAGCAATATAGTTGAAACAATAAGTCTAGTTCTACAAAATGACAGTAATTTAGATGGAAAAAAAATTTTAAATCAGCTATTTGAACATCATTAATAAGTAAATAAAGAGATACTTACCATTATTTTAAATATATATCTGAGTAACGGGATCTTTCTTTTTACTTTTACTTTTGAGACATTATGAAGACATCTAATATGATTGCCTAGCTCTAAGAAATATTACTTTTTTTAACTCTAAGGAATATTATTTCTTTTTAATATAAGTATATGGTCAAATACACACACAAAAATATTTTTACAAACAATTAATAAAGAAAATAATTGGGGGAAAATGATGGGACATTTCATTATAGGTATCTTCTAACATTACTGTGTTAATTAGAATTAGTGCACAGGAGTGATCAGCTTTTAATCCCACCATAGTTCAAGCAGTTCACCACTTACAGGGAATACAAGTGTATATCACCAAGCCTATCAGCATTCTTTCTCATGAAAGTATCCATCAGGATGTGTGTTTACTAGAATAAGGTGTACCAGTTGTTATGTGACAAATTTTATTTTGCAAAGATCAATATATTGTCCCTGGTGACAAAAGTAAAGACATTTTCATATTTTGTTTGGGAGAATATGGCTGCTAATCAAATCATGGTCTAGGTTTCAAGTCCTTGTTAGATGGACCTCTTCCAGGCCTTATCTTTTTTCCCTATCTTATCTCATTCTTGGCAGACCTTCCTCCCTCCCATGTTTTTGTTCTTTAATTCTCATAGAATTACTTTGAGTGACTCTCTCCCCCTCATTAAGAGTGTGCAAGCAACAGGAAGGTCTACATAGACTCCAAAAGATGAGTGACTCCCACTAGAGAACCCGACTCCCACTTTTCCCATACATCTATCCCATAAAATTCTAGATGATAGATGAAGATGCAAACTATACACCTTCAGACAGAAAGATGATGAGCTCAAAATGTAGAATGAAACATGCTCTTTTGAATACAACCAAAGTGGGAGTCTCTTTTGCTTTACTATGCATATTTGTGAAATGTGTTTTCTTGCTTTTTTCCTTTTTTTTTTCCAATGAGAGAGGGACATAAAATATATTATGTCATTGAAAAAAAAAAAGAAATGGAAGTGTGTGTATAAAATATACAGGAGAAAAAAGAAGGGAGGCCAAAAGGAAACATGTATAAGCTGAAAAGAAAAAAAAATTGAAAATTATATGCTGAAATGAAACAGGAAAGCAAACTGTATATGATAAAAATTGTCAGTTTTATGTGCAATCTTTTTATACTCTACTTATGTGCTGTCTATTGATATTCTACTTTTTATACTCTATATGAAAATTTTCATTTTATTTGTTTTTTGTTAAGTACACAGTAAAAATAAAATTTTGAATATTTTTTAAAAAGAAAGTATGTTTACTTATTTTAATTGGGAAAAAATCTTTATATCAATATCTCTGATAAGTATCTCATATTCAAGATTTATAAATATAAATATTTAAGATCAAAAGCCATTTCCCAGTGGATATAATCAAATGAGAGGGACAAATAGCTTTCAGAAGACTGAAAAACTACTAACAACCACCCCATGAAGATTGATCCAAATTATTAATAATAAGAGAAATGTAAATCAATATACCAAGTTCCTGCACACACAAAAAAAGAGAAAACTATTGTCCCTGAGACTTGATTGGCCTAAAAGCTCTAAAGCTTTGGCAGTTGTGGATTCTTAGTTCTCTAAGGGCATTTTAAAAAAGTCAGCTCCTAACTTGACAAATGTTCAGGTTTAAGAGTTACCAGATCTTACCTTGTTGGCCAGACATATTCTCTATGAAACCACATCTACCTAAGCTAAATGCTATATTCTTGTTGAATTTCCTTTCCATGTAGGTAAGCTAAGTAAGGTTAAAAAACTTCATTTTGTTAATTAAATATTCCATAAGTGATTCACTGTAAGTCAATCTTGACCCCAATCAATATAGGATTTCTTAATTTATTTTTTTTTTGTTATTCACAATATCTTGATAGTTTTTGAAATTCTATTTAATTCATTTTACTTTTTTCAGTCAGTCTGCTACCTAGTGTTTATGAAATGCCTACTATATGTGAGGCATTATGATAAACACTGAGAATACAAGAAGAGGCAAAAAATAGTTGCTGCCCCCAAGGAGTCCATCATCTAACAAGGACCAGTTTTCAATGGACTTCCTTTTTTCTGCACAACCTGTTTTAGGTTTTTCCTAATGTCTGATTTCTATCAAAAATTCCACCTTATTCTTGCCTTTATGATATCTTGTTGTGTGATTATAAAGCTAAGTCTAAGCAAAATGAAATAATTGGTTGCTTCAAGCTCAGTTACAAGCTCCCACCGTTTGCTATTTTGAGGGGTATTGTAATCTAAATAAGGCATTGAACCAGTTGGTCTCCCAGGATCTTTCCAACTCTTAGATTCTATGACAATAACAATGAATTTTAGAAATAGATGTTTTAATATAATGCAAATTCTCTCATTTGGCAATGTTAGTCACTATTTGAATACAACTGTAAAACATTCATTATGAAAACAGTGACCTAAATAATTAGAAAAACATGAATTACTTATGGGTAAGTAGGCCAAACCAATAGAATAAAAATAATATGCTACCAAATAGGTTATTTATTCAATGTCATATAATTTTTAGTATTAAGACTATTTAAGAGGGGCAGCTAGGTGGTGCAGTGGATAGAGCACCAGCTCTGAAGCCAAGAAGACCCAAGTTCAAATCTGGTCTCAGACACTTAACACTTCCTAGCTGTGTGACCCTAGCAATCCCACCAACCTTAATCCCAATTATCTCAGCAAAAAAAAAAAAAAAAAAAAAAAAAAAAAAAAAAAAGACTACTTAGATAATCTTGGGACTACTTGATAGTCATAGGAAATAACAACAAAGTTCATTTAAAGGAACTAAATGTTTAAAAAGTAGAAAGAAATGGGTCATAGGAGTACTAGATTTCACACTTCACTGCAAATAGTAGTTATCAAAAAGACTAGGTACTACCTAAAAAATCAAGGGGTAAATTAGAGGAACAGATTTTGTACATAAAATACAGAAACAAACAAACTTGGTAGCTTAGCCATATTCCAACTAGAGGAATAAGAACTCACTCTTCCACAAAAACTACTTAGAAAACTAGAATGCATTCTTGTGTAGACCAATATCTAACATAATATACCAAGATAAACTCCAAATTAATATTACAAATGTAAAAGTGACCTTTTTTTTTTTTTAATAATCTAAATAAGGCATTGAACTAAAATAATAAGGCATTGATCACTAAAAACCAGAAGAATAAGAGCAGCTAGATGGTGCAATGGCCCTAAATTTAGGAGGACCTGAGTTCAAATTCGACCTCAGACATTTGACACTTAACCCTGAGCAAGTCATTAAACTCCAATTGCCTCACCAAAAAAAATTAAATTAAATTAAATTAAACTTTAAAAAAATCAGAGGAATAAGGAAGACATTACCTTTCAGATTTATGGAAGGGGAAGAATTCATGACCAAATAAGGACCAGAGAGGATCACAAATGATTAAATTGATAATTTTGATTCCATAATTAATATGGTTTTGCTTAAACAAAATCAATCTAAATATGATTACAATGGGAATAGTTAATTAGGTAACAACTCTTTGCAGAAAGCTTCTCTACTAAAAGTTACATTTCTAAGATACATAGGGTTTTTTTTTCAAATTTATAATAAAAACAATTTCCCACTGATAAATTGGCAAAGAATATGAATGGGAAATTTTCTAAGGAAGCTACCAATATCTGTATGAAAAAATGTTCAAAATGTCTAATAGAGAAATGCAATTAAAGCAACTTAGAATTTCCATCTCACACCCATAAGATTAGGAAAGATGATTTTTAAAAAGGAAAGGAAAATAACATGTTTGAAGGGCTATAAGAAAAAAGATACAAGGATTTATCTGTTAGTAGAGCTAGAATTAGTCCAGTCATTCTAGAAACATTTTGTTAACTATGCCCCAAAATTTACTAAGCTATACACTCCTTTGACTCAGTGATAACTGTCCAAAGAGGTGAAAAAGAAAGGACTAAAATGTGTTAAAATATTTATAACTTTCTTTTTTAGTACCAAAGTACTTTCTTTCTTTAGTACCAAAGAACTACAAATTAAGGGCATATCCACCAACTTGACAATGGTCCAATAAATTATAGAATATAAATGTAATTATGAAGGGGATGTTTATAGAGAAAGATTTATATGAACTGATGCAGAAAAAAGTGAGCAGAAACAACAGAATACTTTATATTAAAAACAATAGCAACATTGTGAAGATAAACAACTTTGAGAAACTTAAGAATTCTGTTCAACATAATCACTAATATGATTCTAAAAGGCTGGTGATAAAGCATATTACACATGTCCTGAAAGATACATGTAAAACTTAAGAATGAGATACACATTTTTGGACATAGTCACTGTCATGATTTTTTTCTTCTTGACTATGTCTATTATAAAAGTTTTGTTTTTCTATATTCTACCACTGTCAAAGCAGAGAGAAATATGTTTAATTTAAAGGTTTTTTTTATAGAACAATAATTTTTGTTTAAGTTTGTAGTTTGAAATTGAGAGGGAAGAAATTAGTCCATAGGAAAAGAGATTTCCCCAATTTACTTCAAGATAAGGGTCCCAAGTTTACAAAAACTATCTCTTTAATAAAAATGACAATGTTACTTATATTGATTTATGATTTGATGATTACTGTTTGTGGTATAATGTGAGATCTGTTACTTTTATGACCCATTTCTTTCCACTTTGTTAAAGAGATAATTTTTGTAACTTGGGGCACTTCTAAGAATACCCCAAAACCTATTCCTCTAGACTACCTTTGAATATAATAGGGGAAATTTTATAAGGAGATGAGCCAGTAGCAGAATGTGACATAGGATGTTAATGCAAACACACTCAGGTGCCTTAAGTGCATAGCCTGATAGTATACACAAACACATACACAATGTTGCTACCCCCTGCTTTGATAGCAACAGAAGCAATTTGCTTATATACTGCTATAGAGTAATCAATCTGCTCTAAAGTGTCTGCATAAGGAGCTAAACCTGCTAATTGATCAAAAGTGACTGATATATTTGCTGCAATTTGCAGCATATAAGCAAATTGCTTCTGTTGCTATCAAAGCAGGGGGTACCCTCCCAGGAAGACAAGATAGAGGGGAAGCCTTCACAAAAATAGCACAAGGTCCAAATGAACCTTTTGCTGATTTTGCTGGACTTCTGCAGAGAACTGTCATACGAATTATTGGTGAAAATTCAGCAACAGAAATTATGGTAAGACATCTTGCTAGGAAAAAATGCTAATGAGGTTTTTAATAAAAATTATACTAGAACTACACAGGGATGCTCCTTTAGAGGAGATCATAAGATGCTGTGCCACAGTGGGTACAAATGCTTTTTTACATTCAGGCTGTGATGCAGACTTTTCAAGATCTGAACATGGGAAGACAGGGTCCCATTGGCAAAAGACTTCCAGAGAGACTTGTAAAGTAGGGCATCTGAAAGCTCAGTATTGGCATACAAAACAGAATGGGAGAATAAGACCCAAAACCCTATGTCCAAAATGCAACAAAGGCTTCCATTGGGCATCAGAATGTAGATTGACTCAGGGAAATGGAAAGCCGGAGCCAGCTCCAGGGCCCCAGGCACAAAACACTTGGAACATGATGGCAACTGATGTTACACCCAGAGTCTTTAGAAGTTCAGTACTCCAACATGATCAATCAGCCCAGAAGGAAACTGATGGGAGAAAGGGATTGCAATTGGGGAGAATAGAGTCATATGCAGCTGAGAGAGACTACTGAGATATCTCCTAGAAAGATGAAATCTGTTCCTGTTCAGCCTATGGATCCTTTGCCTCCAGACACAGTAGGCTTGACCATTTCACCTACTGAGAGTGCTTACAAAACAGTGTCTATCCATACACTGATTTGGGAAATTGGGGAAGGTGTAGCTAATATCCCAGTCACTAATACAAGTAGACAAGGTGTGACTTATCAACCAGGAGAAGTAGTAGCATCAGGGTTGCTGATATACACTCCTGATGGGCAATCTGGTGATATTTTATCCAGATTTTGATTCCCAACAACAGAATGCAAGAATATTTTGGACTGCACCCTAAGCTCACTATCTGTGTAAATGGCATACTATTAAAAGGGTTGGTAGACAGAGGTGCAGATCATACAGTCATTAGAGGTGCCAACTGGCCCAGTCACTGGCCAAAGATTAAGGCAGACACTTATATGTCTGGCATAGGAGGATCAATAGCAGCTGAAGTTAGAGCTCCCCCTTTGAGATGGATATTTGAAGGTGAAACAGGAGTTTTTACTCCTTTTGTAATAGAAAAAATCCCCCCAAAATCCCCATCAACCTATAGGGAAGAGAAATCTTACAACAGTTAGGATTACAAATGAGTACTTCAGCTTTTTAGACAGGGCTGCTGCTGAAGGCCTGCCAACACTCTTACCTGTTCCCATTCAATGGAAAACTGATACACCAGTGTGGATAGAATAGTGGCCCTTAGCAAGTGATAAAATTCAGGCCTTATTAGATATAGTACAGGAGCAACTTGACCATGGACTCTTACAACCTTCTCTAAGTCCTTGGAATTCCCCTGTATTTGTTGTAAAAAAGAAATCTTCAAAATGGAGGATGTTGACTGATTTAAGAAAGATAAATGAACAGATGGAAACTATGGGAACTCTTCAGCCTGGACTTCCACCTCCTACTCAATTGCCTAGAGAATGTCCTCTTTGGGTTATAGACATTAAGGATTGTTTCTATTCTATCCCTTTGGATAAGGAGGATGTGAAAAGATGTGCCTTTTTGGTGCCCAGCGTTAATTTAGCTGAGTCTTATAAAACATATGAATGGACAGTTTTGCCACAGGAAATGAAAAATAGCTCTATTATGTGTCAAATGTATGTGGCTGCTGCTCTTACTCAAGGAAGAAAAGCATTTCCAAAAGTTATGTTATTACATTACATGGATGATATGTTGGGGTGTGCACCTGAGGAGCAAATCTTAGAAGCATGTCTATAAAAGATCATAGAAACACTAAGGAACTACAAATTGGATATAGCACCAGAAAAATTCAAAAACATGCTCCTTTTCAATATTTAGGATATGAAATGTATCCTAAGGTGCTTACAGTACAAAAATTTTCTTTAAGAACAGAGAAGTTGAACACCTTAAATGACTTTTAGAAATTGATAGGAGATATCCAATGGATGTGTTCAGTGTTAGGCTTACCTAACTATCAATTACAACCATTATATGACATTTTAAGGGGAGCCAATGCTTTAAACTCACCATGCCACCTTACAAAAGAAGCTCAAGAGGCTTTGAGAGAAGTTGAACTGGCTTTATGCAATGTGGTTGAAAGAGTCACTCAAAAACTCTTGGACATATCAGTTTTTGCTACAAAAGAGGCACCCACAGCAGTCCTTTATCAAGGGGACAGTGTGATAGAGTGGGTGAACCTCCCAGCTTGTGGCTAGAATTTTATTAAAGGCCATTAAGCAAGTAGTACAATTATCTGGGATAAGACCTGACAAGATATACACCTTTTATATCAATGTACAAATTAAAATATGCTGTGAAACAATCTCAGAGTGGCTCCAAATTTTACATATGGGTCTCCATTAAAGATATACTGGCTATTACATAATTGGCATTGGATTTTTGAAGGAAAGGTTTCTAAGGTTGCTTTTAAAGGACCAACTATCTTTACAGATGCATCCAAACTATAACATTTGTGCTGTATACTCTCATGACTTAACTATAAAGAGAGTAGTCAAAACTCCTTTTCAGTCCCCTTAGCAGAAGGAATTGTGTGCAATCATGCTAGCTCTTACTTGTCATTCAGGAGGTATAAATATAATATCTGATTCAGCCTATTCAGTAGTTGTGACACAAAGAATTGCCACAGCCCAAATAAAATTTGTAACTTCCAATATATATCAGTTCTTTAAGGAACTTCAAGAGCAAGTGAGAAAGCATCCAGGTAAGATTTATATCTTGCATGTCCACTCTCATAATGGACTTCCAGGTCCTATTTTTTTAATGGAAATGCAAAGGCAGATAGCCTTGTAACCATGTTAGCCAATACTCCTTTATTTCAGACAGCCCAAGAATCTCATTCTAAATATCATTGGGTACAGCTTGTCTTCTTTTTCACTCTCCTAAGCTCTCTCCAGGGAAAAACCCTTGTAGTTTTAGACCCAATGAAATTTGGCAAATGGATGTGATCCATTATAAATCTTTTGGTTGTCTTTTATCCATCTTGTATTAGACATCTTTTCAGCATTTATTTTTGCAATACCAGCAAGAGAAGAGACAGCTCGAGTGCCCACTGTATTCCTTATACAAGCTTTTGCAATTATGGGTGTGCCACAAGCAATAAAAACAGAAAATGGACCTGCATATACTTGTTTCTTTTTTTTTAATTAAAAAAATTTATTCTGCATATACTTCTAAACATCTTGCACAATTTTGTACATGGTATCAAATTTTACATACCACTGGCATACCTTTTAATGCTCAAGGATAGGCAACAGTAGAGAGGAGAAACAGAGACATCAAGAAGCTCCTCCAAAAAAAAAAAAAATAGGGGGCCACAGCAACCCTAGAGAACTTTTAAATTTAGCTCTTTACACTATAATTTTTTTGATTTTTGTCTGGCAGACAGGTTTTAAAACTCACCAGACAGGCCATGTCCAGTATGAGCAGCTTCACTATCTTTAGATAATTGCCAGGTGTAGAGGGATGAAACTCTGAAAAGGTGTACTTGAATCAGACAGCAGAGAACTTAAGGCTAATTACCTATTCTATGTGAGATAATGGCTTTATAAGCATATACTTAGATGATATGGTAATATGATGGCTCTCCTCATGATTGGCACTTGCTGAATATGTCACCACACATAATTGTAGGCAAGAATTGGAGGGCTAAGGGAAAGAGGTCAGGGTCATTTGGCTGCAGGACAAGGAGGATAGAAGCTGGAGACCCTGGACTCTTGTCTGCCTTCTTCACTTGTCCCCCTAAAGACCAAGGACTTTGATTGATCCGGACTCTGACTGATCCTGAGGCCCTCCAGAGAGTTAGCCTGAATCTTATAGCTAGGTGATGTGGAGAGATCCAGAAAGTGATGAATGGAAGGGACCAGATAGGTTAATTGCTTGGGGGAGAGGGTTTGCTTGCATCTCTACAGATGGAGAAGGAATCAGATGGGTGCTAATGAGCCATATTTGCCTTGTCCCTCAGAGAGAGACAGAAAAAGGGAAGACCCTTAAAACAAAGGAAAAGACCCAAGAAACATCAGATGGTTCCATCACTGACTGTGCCCAGTATTGAAGAAGCATGGCAGTTATGGCAATAGGCTCATGAACATCAAAAATTGTTGATGAGATTGCTACAGGCAGGACTTCAAAATCTGCAGGAATCTTTGGATTCCCTGACACATAAAATACTTGACAATGGATTGATTTTGGACTATCTCTTGGCTGCTGAAGAAGGTGTATGTGTGATTGTTATTTATATATCCTCCTTTTAGGAATTATCGACATGTATAATTCCTCATGTTGATTCATATTTTTTGTTATATCACTACTAATTTGTGTTATATTACTATGTGCTTGGGTAACCTCCCATGCTGATGGATTTATGTGTGTCTGTTTCAAGTAATATCCTTCAGCCCAGAGGAAACCTGCTAACAATATCTGGTGTGGCTCCTCATTTCCCTTTGGTGCCAACTTCCCTTCATGAGAAGTCAGGGAGAGAGTGTCCACCTGTTTTTCTAAAACAAAAGAAAGGGGAGATATAGAGGGCTGGAACTCTGGAAAAGCATACTTTAAACAAAGATACTTACAAACAACAGGGTGTTTACTCAGTGTGATTGATGAGATAATGGTTATTTAGTTTACATATACTTAGTATTTAGTATGCTGATGTAATGGATCTACAGTTGGCACATGCTCAGTGTGCTGTAGTGATGTAATTGTACTAAGGTATATAAGGGCTGAGAGGACTTGAAATAAGCAGACTTGAGAAAGACTGGGGTGAGTGAGTGAGAGAATGAGTGAGCTTTTTGTGTGTGTGTGCTTGAGCTCAGACTCCAGATTCAAGAGAAAGATAGCCCGGACATTACAGATTATGATGATCTCCAGCAACACACAGAAATAGCGAAACCAAGTTTCCTGATCCATTTTTACGATTCTGGCTTTAAATTTAAAAACTATAGCATTAACAAATAAAAGTTTATTGAATAGATCAGAACAAAAACTACTGAAAGGAGGAAATTAGACTAGATAAGAAGATGTCCTGACTATAGCCTAGAAGATCCATGATCTTCTGTCAGCTTCAGAGCTTCTAGAATTTATTAGCCTGCACTTAATATTTTGATGCCTAGGATTGACCTAACAAGCTGAATTCTATTTGTTTTTTCTTTCAACATTTGTTCAGAAAGCAACCAACAATATCAGATAGGGAATTTTTCTTAACAAGTCAACTCCTTAAAAAACCACTAATTTATCTGGGTATAGATTTCCTTTTCAAAGGAAACCTTTCAAATCATTCAAAGGTGTCTCTTGATTTGTTTGTTAGAAGGTTGAAGGCATACAATACAAAGTGATTTAAAATTATTCTTCCTGAAGGAAAAAAAATAATAATTAACAATAAAAGATTAAGTTTCAGCTTCCCCTAAATAGCATTCTTCTTCTTCTTCTTCTTCTTGTTCTTCTTGTTCTTGTTCTTGTTCTTCTTGTTCTTGTTCTTCTTCTTGTTCTTCTTCTTGTTCTTCTTCTTCTTCTTCTTCTTCTTCTTCTTCTTCTTCTTCTTCTTCTTCTTCTTCTTCTTCTTCTTCTTCTTCTTCTTCTTCTTCTTCTTCTTTCTTCTCTCTCTCTCTTTCTCTCTCCTGTACCTTCCTCCATTAAGCCTGCCTCCATTATGTCATCCTCATCCTAGGTTCCTGCCCCCCATTAGGTCATCCCCATTCAGGTACCTCCCCCATTATGTCATTGTTCTTGTTACCCTATAAAAGGATCTTGTATTCGACATTCAGTGCTGGATTCTTTCCTTCGGCCCTGGGAGCAACCATGGATCCATTTGGTCCCAGTAAATCTCTCCTTTAACAAATTGTTAAATTGTTCTGTAATCTCTGTCTTGCTCAGTTTCTCCAGCATTATATTTTGGAGCTCCCCAGCGAGATGTTATAAAATGAGCAGGTTTAGAGATAAGAGTCTCTGCCTTGGGCGTCAATGTTGGCTGCAGATCTGAATTCTTGGCCTCGAGAGGCCGGGCTCCCTGGATTTTTTTCCAGAGCCTCCAGGAAAGAGAAACGTTTCCAGCCACAACAGACTGGTGGTAGACACCCTCATTTTGGCCACAGGAGACTAAGTCTGTCTTGGGTACCTTTTGGGGTACCATCTGTTCTGTCTGCACAAGACCTGTTCTGGTTTGTCTGCATAAGACCTGTTCTGTTCTGTATGCTAGCATCTAGATTCTCAGAATTATGAAATGCTGATGGGCATGAATTCTGGGAGTAGGGTCTTCTGGATGCAGGGGACCCTACCTGGGTATCTAAGACACATCTGTGTGCCAGTTGGCAGAACTCTGGGCATTCCAGAGTATAAATCTAGGTGTCTTTTTTTTTTTTTTTTTTTTTTTTTTTTTTTTTTTTAGGACACCATCTGGCTAAAAAAAAAAACCCGGCAGGCTCTGCTTGGATTATGGGAGGGACTGGAGCCGGCAACTTCCCTCAGAGCTATTCTTTCTAGATAGCCCCTGGTCTGTGTTAAATGTTGTGACTGGACAGTCTGTGTGTTTTGTGTCCTGTGAAATTTGTTTGTCTGTTTTGTTAGTTTAAGAGCTCTGTTAAATTTAAGAACAATGATCAAATTTGGGAATTGGTTATATGTTGCAACTGTACTTAGTATAATTCTGAACTCCAGTTGGAGAAAACCTTTGATTAGGGATTTTAAGATGATTCTAAATTTGGGAAATAAATTTACTATTGTCTTTACATGCCAGATTTCTTCTGAGTATTCTTTTTGGCCGTTTTAAAATTGTGGGAAATAATTTTACTGTTGCCTATGCAGGCTAGATTTAGTTATCTTTAAGTATAAGATCTTAAAAGAACAATAACTTGTTGAAGAAATTCTGTTAACTTGCCTGAAAGGGGTCATGTGCCTCTAATTTGGTAAAGTAATAGCAAAAAGGATTTGACTTCTGAAGGCTCCAACTCTGATTGGGAATAATGGCCACGTGGGGCCAGAGAGAGAGAAAGAAACTATGTTGTTTCCTTATTTGAAATATGATAGGAAAAGCAGTTTTATATTATTGAGAATTTGAAACTGTATTTAGTTTGGTTCAGAGTTTGTTACTTAAATTACAACATTGTAAGTTATTCTTTAAATCCAGCTCTGCTGGACATGTGGGTTTTATGGAATCCTTCCCTCCCCCCCCCCCAAACTGATTTCTGCTACTTTAAAAGTTGAGTGGGGCAGGGATCTTTTGTCTTCAAAAGTGAAGGTTAAACTCAACCTTCCCCCCCCCCCCTCCAATGACCAATTGCCAAACTCCTCAATCATTGCTTTCAAAAATTATCTAACTTTTTCTGCAGCCCCCAGGTTGGCCAGAACTGACATTCAGGAAAAAGTCAGGCCTTTTTCTCTTTTTGACAAAATCTAGCTCACAGAACAGACATGACACAGAAATTCTGTACAAAGACACAAACAAAGACAAAAATTACATGGAAGAGAACCATCCCTTCCCAACACACAACAGAAATATCTCATTAAGTGCACTTTTGGTCCAAAGATTTGGTTTGGACTGCTCTCCTCTCTCCCTCTGGGGAGAACAGCTCCAGTCTCATGGCTTGAGAGCCTGTAACACACAGAGTTGACCTCCCAACTCAGATCTTCAAGCCTGGAAGGGGTCATCCCCAATTCAGCAGTTATCCAGAATGGCCCTGTTCTGTGCCATTTATCAGGGCTTCTGGCTTACTAGGTGTCACCCTTTAATCTTCTGAGATTTGTGCTTCTGTTTGTATTTGGATGCCTCTCTTCAGGTCCATACTTCACAGAGTGGGATGGTCAGAGAAGACCCAACCTGGTGCCTGCCTTGAATCAGAACCTCCAGATGAGCCCCCATAACTATGTGGGACAGACCCCTTTACCCAACCTGATTAGTCAGAGGCATCTCCAGATGCAAAGAGGAAACATTTATTCAGTCCTTGCAAGGAGAGGCCCAAGAACACCAGCTGAGCAGACATAGAGCCTCTCAACTTCCATCTTCCAGCATTGTGCCTGGCCCTAGTGAACCAGAAATAGAGAGTCTGATTAAATAGCAAGACTCAAGTCTTTTCATTGGATGGATTGAAAAACCATTGGTCCTCAATGTTGTCTACTCTGGGAGCTTAGACTTAGCTTAGCTTAGCTTAGCTCTACAGTCCTCTGGGAATAGGGATCATATGACTGAAGCCTAGGGCTTGATCTAATCCATCTCATAGACTTTTTGAGAAATCTTCACCTGGTTCCATTTAATGTGATCTGCCAAACCCCAAATCATAGATCATATCATTTGGTACTCAAAACCCTTGACAATCTTCTTGACAAAAAGTAAGCTATGCAAATCCCAAAATTTTTTCCTAGTCATCTAAAGCAGGGGTGTCACAGCTGGAAACCACTTTGCTCAATGGGTATTAAGTGATAGATTGAAAATAAGAGAGTAAACTGTAGAACTCTACTTCTGTATGCTTAAAGGTAGAATCTGGGGTTTTTAGAGGTGTTTAAGTCCCCAGTATGGCAGAGGGAATTAGTGGTTGTCTATCTAAGACATAAAAATGTGCTTTTCCCTATATTGTTGCTGTCTCTGAGCTTGCATTTTTGACAGTCACAGACAGTTTGCCCTGTCTTTGTGATTCAAATTAAACGAAACTTCTCCTAAATTAAGCTTCTCTTCTTGGAAAAGAGATTCAAGGTCTAATATTGTCCTAGTTAGATTGAGGTCTTGATAAGAAATTTCTGCGGCTGATTATGTCTAGGCTCCCCAAAACCCTCTCCCAAATCCTGGAGTCAGCCTCAGTTTCTCTCCAGATGGGGAACTCCTGCGTCTCCAACTTCCCAAGTCCTAAACTCTTATCAGGACCCCTAGTATATAGAAGGGTGTAATCCTTTCAGCTTCTCCTCCAAGGATACTTCCCTACTCTCTCCCTCTAGACAGAGACTGCGTCCAGGTGGCTTGGGGAAATCTGGGAACCTTTTGTACCACAAGATCTTTCCCCTTTCCGTCCAAAGAAATAGCCCATGGAATATGAGATTACTTAAGTTAAATGAGAAAAATGGGACAAAATTGTATTCAACAAATAATTTGTTCCATTGCTGAAAAACTGGTTCTTCTTATATAAACATTTGCAACTAAGGTAGTTTATACTGAATGAGGAAAAATAGAGGTAATGTTTTATATATTTTAATAACAATGTATATTCAAATATTTTGTCACTGACAGACATACATCTGTGCCATAGAAACATCATAAATTTTTTCCTTTCATTTTAATTCTGAAAAAAGATCTAATTCCAGTTAGATTAAATGTCTAAAATTGATTTTCAATCATTCTGCTTAAATTCATTTAGAATTAACCATAATTAAGCTGTGGATTTGGGATTCTTAATGTAAATCCAGCTAATTTATCATTTCATTTCAACTTTGAATGAGTATTTATTCCCTTTCCATTGAAAATTGTGATCCTCTTCCATATGGATTTTTCAGGGAATACTTGCATAGATGAAGCAGCAGAGCCCTGAAATTGGCCAAGAGTTCTGACATTTAATGGAAAGTCACCCAATTTAAATTAGGAGGTAATGATGTAATAAGAACTGTCTTATTATTATCCCCCCTTGTCTTTGGGGGGAATGGACCTGGGGTGGAAAAACCCTAACTCTCAACTCCTCTCGACCTTTGGGAGCATCCCCATACTCCTACTTGATTCCCAGGGGAAACTCCTACAATTCCCAAATGGAAGCTCCTACCTACAATTCATTTGGAGATCTTGGCCTGGGGCATTATTACCATCCATTTCTGATTATTCCTTCAATTCTTCTGGAGATCACTCCCTAGCCCCAGGCCATAGGAGACTAAATAAAAATTAAGGCTATATATCCAAGCCTTTGCTAATTCCTAATCAGGAATGGGCTGGCTTCTTAGTGTAAATAAACCCATTTTTTTTCCCCAGAAACCTTGCTTAGAGATCAGGACTGTAAATTCTTTTGCAAAAACCTGAGACACGCCTGGGGACCCCATTTCTGTTAGTGTATCTCTCACCCCTCAACAGTTATACAATTGAAATTCCAGATTTTATTATAGCTGAATTCTCCCAAAAAAGTTGCCATTTCTGATGCTTTAATATTGACTTTCTAAAACTATCATTATTAATTCATCCCTAAGAAATCACAGTGACCATTCATTGTTGGTGGGATAGATGAATTTGAAAGGGCAGTTTTCTGACACCTTAAATTTTGGGGCTGTGTGTGTTTAAATTGGAATTCTGATTCCAAAATTGTATGATATAATTGCTATTAAATAATGCATACTTGTTTATTCTGATATAAAATCTTAGAAACCCACGTGCAAATATTGAAGTATTGCTGTGCCACAGTTCCCTTTTAATGTCCTGACCCTGTTCCCCTAATTGTCCTATTCAGGTACTCTGCCTCAGGTTATAACCATTCCCTCTTAGTGTTTGATGAGATAAAGGTCTTTATCCATTTTAGATATCATTAAAATATCAGGAGCCTCTCTAGTATCTCACATTTATGTCATCCTAAGAGCCTTCTCTCATTAGGTTATCCCCGTCCAGGTACCTCCCCCATTATGTCATCGTTCTTGTTACCCTATAAAAGAGTCTTGTATCTGGCATTTGCTGCTTCTTGGAGACGATAGTCTCATGGATCCATTTGGTCCCAGTATATCTCTCCATTTAATAAACTATTAAATACTCTCTGGTAATTTAATTTGTATTTGACTTGATTTGAAGCAAAAACTGAGTCACATGTTTGTATTGGATGAAATGTGTTTAGGGAGCTATGTTGCTTTCTAAATTATCACACAATTGTAAACTATTATGAGCTATGTTTTAAAATTCCATTAGCTCCTCTGGACATGTGGCTATTTTGTTTTATGAAGTTTTTATTAAAAATTATTTAGTTATCACCTATGCTCTGAATTTTAGAATAGTCTTGTTTCTTTTACCAAAAACTATTAGCTGAATTTTCTCAGTAAATATTAATTGAATTTTTTTCTGAGATATAGTACCGGAATAAATTTTCTCTTGAGTTATTTGATACAGTGAAGACTTTATCTAGATGAATTTTTTTTTTTTTCCTTGGATCTGTTAGCCCATTCTTTCTAGCAGCTAGTGAGGTCATAAGCCTTAGGAGTTAAGTTTGGTATGTAATATGAAATTCCCATACAAGAAAGAAAATATAGGATCTGAAATTTAGGATTGAAAATTATATTGTAGTTTTATTTTAGATCAGTTAACATAATTGTAAATGAGGGCTTTATCCACCCTTCTCTCACTGGGTGTGGCTTCTTTTAACCTCACCTAATCCCTTTCCCCATTTCACTGATTACTGAAGAGGGGGTGGTGGAAAGAATCCCACTCATGCTCAGCCCTTTTTTGGGCCCCACCTTGCTGGATAGATGAAATTTCTTTAAACATTTCCCCAACAGGACAGCTGCTTATTCCTCAAATCTATTATGTGGGAATTAGTATTAGCCTTCTACCAAGCAACTCACCTGAGAAATAGGGTTCTTGGCACACTTAAAAAACCCCTTTTCAGTCTATGTTTACAAGATGTAAAACTGAATATTTGTTTTTATTTTTCAAGTCTGTGGTAGTTCTTTTAAGAGCAAGATCATTTCTGTAATGCTAACGTTGGTTTGAATAAGATGCTGTATCAAGGTTCTACTGCTTAGTAATGCAAGGAGATTTTAAGAGAAGTTTGTTTGATTTCTGGTTAATTATAAATTTGCTGAAAATGGGTTATTTCAAAATTCATTCAGCAAATTGTCTAATATTTATTAAGTGCATCATGGTCTCATTATTTATTGTCTTTCACCATATCAACTCTAAGATTGTTTTAGGCACAATGATTTGTGAGCTTTTTTTTTTTTTTTTTTTCCCAGATGTAAAGCCTCTGATATGGGATTCTGTTTCTTAAGAGAAAAATTTAGAGAACCATAACTAATATTATTTCTTGAGTTTGAATCCAGATATGGATGAGGGCCAATAAGTCAGAAAATCCATCATTCTAGAGAAATGCCACAAAACTTCAGAAGGTGGAGTCTTGTTTGGGTAAAAGGAGCTTAAAGGATGGCTTTTTTGAGCTCTAATTGAGGTCAGATCCTTATAACTTGATTCCCAAAATTGTGTTCCTTTCTATAGGAATTATTCCTGAGTCTGGCAAGGAGTTGGAATTCATCTGTGGTTTTTAAACCTAAGATCAAGGATGCTTTGTCCTGTTTCTGCTTTTTTCTCTTATAGCACATCTCTTATATTTAGAGCAAGTGAACTTTTTTTTTTTTTTGCTAAGGCAATTGGGGTTAAGTGACTTGTCCAGGGTCACACACCTAGGAAGTGTTAAGTGTCTGAGACCAGATTTTAATTCAGGTACTCTATCTACTTCACCACCTAGCTGCCCCCAGAGCAAGTGAACTTTAAGCTTTAAGCTGACCATGACCAAGATGCAAGGCCATGAGCAAGATGCAAATATAAAACCTTCCTATCTGAAAAATTTTCTATCTGAAAATTAAGATAGGTGAATATTTGGCATAGTCATCTGTCTACTACAAGAGATATATTTTATTAACATTTAGCTATTGATGCAACCCTTTGTGAGATCCTGCTGCTATTCTCAGGCAGATCAGTTTTTTAAACATTTTGGCACATATGTCCTTGGCCACCCAAATGACCACTTTGTTGCTTGCAATGCTACTATCCTTAACCTCTGCCTATCAGGTTTGTTTTTTATCTAGGCTCTGATTAATTCATCTTCCAATAACTCAGAAACAATTTTAATAATTCCAGATTTAGAAGTTGCCATTAAAAAAATTAAATAATTGATCTCCCTCCTCTCATCCTCCATCTTCCTTCAATCTAAATAAATCAGCCTCATTTTAATTTTGACTTATGAATAACAGGGGAGGACCCTTACCCCAATACATTAAATCATCTTCAGATG
Source organism: Sminthopsis crassicaudata (assembly GCF_048593235.1). Classification (NCBI taxonomy): domain Eukaryota; kingdom Metazoa; phylum Chordata; class Mammalia; order Dasyuromorphia; family Dasyuridae; genus Sminthopsis; species Sminthopsis crassicaudata. Next base: position 114,592,965 of record NC_133622.1, read on the forward strand.
GGGCACAAAACCCATGAGTTATCAGCTTACTTCAGGGGACCTGTCAGCTGCATTGTTTGCATAGTCAAGTGACCCTTTAGAAAGCAGACAGGAAAAACTAAGAGAAAATGCTAGAATTCTAATCTGCTTTTTAAAGTCTCTTGGTCTGAAGTATAGCAATTTAGATACCCCCCTTTGAAAGCAGCAGGACAGATTTGTTAGGAGACAAAAGCTCCAATTAGTATTTTCCACACCCTTTCACAATTTTCTCTACAGTTGTTGGCTTTCAAACCCTTTATACCAGGGTTTTTGTGCTGGCAAGGGGTGAGTAGAAGAGCATGGAGACAGTGATGGGAGGAGGTGGGAGCTGGGATAGAAACTTGAACAGTGGCACACTGGGATCTTAGAAGTGCCATCTTTCTCATCAGACCAAGTGCCTTCTCAAACGTCAAGTGGCTTTTGAGTGAAGTAGAATTAAAGACATGATGGTGGGTCAGAAAATGGAGATAAACTTGGCAGGTGGGAGATCTTACCTGAGTTGACTGAGTTCCAGGCTTTTCAGATGATCACCTGTGGGCAATTGGGATTGTGGATGCAATTTATGTAGACTTTTGGCAGCCTGCAGGAGTTTGCCAGAGGTTGAGCCCATGTAAGAGCCAGTCCATCAAGAATACAAGAGCAGCTGTTAGCATGAAGTCCTTGACCAGGATGGAAACTTTCAAGTATGCCTGCAAAGAACATTCAGAGAATACCACTAACTAGGAAGAAGTAGAGAAGGTTAGAAAAGCCTTTAGAGTAGGACACAATTTCAGCATCACTCTTACCATAGTTTCAGTCTTTCTTTGGCTGGACTTGGTATTTCACAGATGTTAAGAAACTCCTAATGCACAGCTTCCCCTCCATTTTTATGCATATTAGTTCTTCCCTGATGTCTCCAGCCATACCATGTCTACACTGGCCATCACTTTTACCTCTTCCCCACTAAGAAATTGGACTCATGTAACCAGGTGTGCATTCTTCCCTTCCTCCTCTTATTTTCCCTCTCTCTCCAATTTCTATCTCTTTCTCTTTCCCCAATAAAGTGTAATTAATTGACAGCAGGGACTGTCTAGCATGTTATTATTTATATTTCTAATACTGAAACAGTATCTATTAAATTTATCTATATTTTCTATTACTATTCATCTATGTATTTTTCTATCACCATTCATTTATCTATCACCACCTATTTTCCATCATCATTCATCTATCACCATCTACTATCACTATTTATTCTTCTATCTTTTTCATTTTCATCCTTCTATCTGTCTGTCTATTTTCTATCATAACTTTAGAGAGTTGCCTGTATCTCTGAGAGATTAAGAGACTCACTTAGAGTCATTATGTGTTAGAGATGAAACTTGAACTCAGGTTTTCCCAGACCTGAGGCCAGCTTTCTACTGGTTTTCTATTGATGTTTACTACTTTATACAATTTCTCTTAGTCTTAACCCCAACACAAAATAAGTAAAAGAAAAATGTTCATATCATTGACAAGTGAGGAGAGACACAAAGAGACAAAAAGAAAGAAAGTCACAAGAAAGAAAAAAGATGGTGAAGAGACAGGGACACATAGAGATGCTCTGCATTTGTTATTTCTGCTCACTCTGCCTCTAGGCGGCCCCATTTCAGGCTACAGTCCAGTGGTTTTGATACTCATCACCAGATGTGTAGTATAAGTAGTATAGAGAGGAATGTCAAACACAAATAGAAATGGGAGTCACATATTAACTTAGTTTTAAACTCAATGTTATCTACATTTTATTGTATTTTTACTTATTTTGTTAAATATTTCCCAATTACATTTTAAATTTGGACTGTGCTTGTGAGTGTTTTGGGCAGCATGAGGTGCCCAGGTCAAGTGTGTGACACCTCTTATATGGTGGATAAAGAGCTAGACTTGGAGTCGAAAGCCTGGGAATCCTGATTCAGCCGCTTAGTAGCTGTGTGATCTCTCTTATCTTGTTTCTTCATCTATAAAATGTGAGTTACTTTACAGGGTTGATATAAGACTCAAATTAGATAATATATATGAAGCACTATGTAGGTCTTAAAGCACTATATAATTGTTTACAGTTATCCTTTGTCCATTGAGGGTGTTTAGGGAAGCAGTGTCCCAGTGATCTGGAAAATCTGTGTAAAAATTTTTGGCCCTCCTTTCATAACAACTTCAAAAAGGGATATAAGCAAACTATTAAGCCAGAATCTGGAGAATACAGGAAGAGACTGGCATGGAGGCCAAGTCAAGGCAAAACATATCCATAGCCAAAATAAGTGGGTGATCAGCGGCTGATGGGTCATTCTAAAGATTACAGAATAATATTAGGTAGATATGAAATGTAATGAGAGGGGGATTAACTTTTATAGGTATCTTTAAAACATTTCAGATAGTTCTACTTCAGCAGGTCTGTCTTTTAGTACCCCCTAAGGTTTAGTTTCAAGGGACAAGTTTTGGAAATTCAAATTATGGATTAAAAGAAAAACAGGAGATATGGCAAAATCTCTTCAGCTAAAGATTGGCTATCTCACTATTCATGGGGAATATCAAAATACAAGGAAAAAAGACACTGAAATTGGAAACTATTAATGGAAGGAAAAAAGACTTAATTTTGTCACTGTAAGTATTCCTGCACCCAATAGTGATTTTGTTTTTTAAAATTAAAATATTTATTAAATGTTATTTTATACATGGTCATCTTAGGAACTCTACAGAAGCAATGTGTAACAATAAACCTGCCTTTGAGGAATGTACAATCTAAAACGAACAATAGTCATGCTGACACTACTTTTTGTTACTTCGTTCCTATTGAAATGTCTAAGGAGAAGAAGGATTGGAGAAGATAGGAATGAAATTAAAGGGGAAAAGTGGCTGCATATTAAAGTGACTATACACTTAATGGGAAGTGCCCTTGAAATGTAGATTGTTCAATTTAAGAAAGATGATTAATATAATACAAGGAATAGCTAAGTGGCACAGTGAATAGAAGACCTGGTATGGAGTTTAGTGTGTATCTAAAGCTAGGTTTGTATTTAAGTCTTGTTGATTCCAGGTTCTGTTTGCTATCCGCCATGTCCCTTAGTTGTCTGGATTTGAACCCAAGTCCTTTAACTCCAAATTGAGTACTACTACAACACTCTGGCACTTGAAAGTGCTATAGCTGAGAAATCTTCCAATCTCTTTCCAGTTGGTTGATTAATCTCTCCAAATGTACTTGGTCTTTGGACAACAAATAGACATGCTTTCCTTAGGCTCATACCCAAAGCCTTTATGGTTTGAGCAGACCCTTTCAATGTTGGTAATCCATCAGCATAGTGTTCAGTAATCCAGAGTCACCTCTTCAACATGGTAAGATGTCACAGTAGGATATTACTGAAATAATGGAACAAAGTGTATGTGTGTGTGTGTGTGAAATCTTGCTAAATTAGACTGAAAATAGAGTTTACTGGTTCACCCTCTTTCTTTCTAAAGTTACAATTTTCTGCTACAATAGTGGCAGAAATTTTATTTTTTACTTTTATTTTAGAAATTTTCAGTTCCAAATTCCCCCCTCCCCAACCAATTGAGAAGAAAAGCAATATGGTACTCATTATACATCATCAAAATTTTTCAAAAAGAAAGAACATGTTTTTCCCCTCCCCCAAACTCTATTGTGCTTAGCTCAGAAAAATTCCAATAGTCTTAACTCAGGGATTCTTAACTTGGGAGGGATTTGCCTTCCCCCATTAGGTGTCTCTGAATATGCATGAGAAAAAATACATCTATTTCCAATAACTTTTGGAATTCTATGTATCTTATTCTTTGCATTAAAAAATTATTCTGAAAAAAAAAAAGCTAATGGGCTTCACCAGGCTGCCAAAGGAGTTCACGACCCCCAAAAGGTTAAAAATCCCTCCTTCACCTTGTTTCCTACCACTTCCTTCTTTTTCTTAGTAGCATTAGAAATAAACTGGTTAGGGAAAAAAATGAGAAAGCAAAGAAAAGTGAACAGATTCTGCAATCTGCATCTGTTAAAAAGAAGACAGTTCTTGAAAGGGGATGCTTTTTCTCTGTGCACGTGGGGCAGGCTTTGGGCTGTCCACAATGGAGGAATCCTTCTCCAAGCACCTGTAAACTGGCACTGTGAGTACCCTATTCTGCATCACCCATGAACATGCTCTATATTTTAGCAGAGAACATTGCCTAATCTATTTTTCCTCCTTTTACCCTTAATAGATTGGACAACAAAAGCCTGAGAGAGGGTGACCTGGTTAACAAAAGGACCTTTGAGTTCCTTGGAAAAGTAGACTTGGAGGAGCATGGAAGGAATCCAAGTGGCCCTATTATTTCCACTTGCACTAATTAGACATTTTTCTGTCAGCTATTGAGCACTGCTGAGAGGCCAAACTCACTGAATTCATTTCTAAAGTGTTTACAGAAGTTTGCATCTGTTTGTGTCTCTTCAGGAGGAAAATAAGCACTTCAATAGCATTGTAGAAAATCTAAAGGAAGCATCCTATTCTGGGGGACCTGGCAACCCTACAGCTGCATAACTTAATTCTACTCATTGCTGAAATCTCTCGTATCTCTCTCCAAAACCCAACCAATACAAAATGCAGTAAAGTCAACTTGAGAGAACCTTTTCTTCCCTTTTTTCTTCGTTCCTTTTTCTTCCTCTCCTTTAAAATGGCTGCATACTGTGCACCACATACAGATTTTGGTGGGTACCATTTTTGCTGTTCAACACTTGGGTGTTCCTACTGAACACACTGAGAAATTAATACCCACATCTTTCATTTGCTGCCAAGAGAAAAAGTAGTAAATTCCTCAGCAGCAAGGCAGACAAATACATCACCATCCTGGGAATTTCCACAAAATGTACAGGGGAAGCAAGCCTGCCTGACACAAGGAGAAAAGAAAGGAAAGGATAAAGTATGTTATAGGAGAGAGCCACTAAAAAGTTTCCTTATATAATCAAGTGTTCCTGGGGGACTCACATTTAGATTGGAATGGGAGAAAGCCACATTTTCAAAACAAAACAAAATGAAAAACTATGACTATAAATTTTCAGATTCTACCTCTGCAAAATGAACTATTTGGAGTTTGACTTGTTTATTTGAGATTTGATTTACTCATTTACATGTGGCCATTCTGAGGGTGGAAGGGGGAGGCTCTGATCTTAGCTTCTAGTTAAAAAATGAATGGAAATTTCCACCCTATGCTTTAATTAGAAGATTTTAATTAAAGGTCTAGTTTTCAAAATCTTTATTAAATCCAGATATCATAATAAGTCTAAGTGGAAATTCATTGGAAAAGAAACAAGAGAGTAAGAGTTTTGTGACTTTTTAAAAAGAGTTTTGCATATACAGAACATGTAAATATACATCACACACATGCACACATACTACATGTGCAAAAGCACACAAACGCACAGTTTATGCATATGCATGCAACATGCAATCACACTCCACACTTGTGATTGCTAAGTTTTTCCTCGGTTTGCAGGTTGGGAAATGTAAGCATTGTAACTGAGCTTCTGACACAAAGGGAAACTCATGGCTGGGAAGCCGAGTCAGGTGGAGAAGGAATTAAACTCTGTGATGAGATTTCTATACACAGATGATTGAAGAAAACACTAGAGAAGCTTTTCTTGAGGACTATTGCTTAACAGGAGGAAGGGAGAGAAAGTTATGTGTTGTTTTCATGGTTTCTTGCATTAGTGTACTAGCCCCTCCCCCATTCCACCACAAGTTTGGATCTCAGCTATGGGTTCAAAGCTGGGATGTGTTCATAGCAATGACAATGGCAGCTGTTCTCAAGGGGGGGTTAGGGGAGCTCAGAACCGCAGCCATCTGGCATTGCAATTGGCAGAAGTGTAAAGGGAAATTATTTATGCATAGCACATTGGAAGATTGGGAAGGGAAGGAGGATAAGGAGAAGGGTATTTTGAGGTAAGAATTGATGCCATGGGAATTAGAAGAATAGACAAGTAAAATATTGATTCCAGTTTGCACAGTTATGATCAAGATAAAACAAAATAGGAAAAAAAAACCAAACAGGAGAGAAAGAACTGAGGAGGCTAAAGGGCACATAAGATTGAGTATGGCAGGATGAACATGTATTCTATATTCTATAATGAATGGCACAGAGAACAACAAATAATCCTGAGCCTAGGATTTAGTAAAATTCCCCTTGGCTATTTATTACTATTTCATTAAAAATGATATGGAAATTTGAAATAATTTTGAAACTTAGTTGTAAGCTTTCTCTTTACTTCTAGGATAACCTATCTATTCCTTTTGACTAAAGAAAACTTTTTATGAAGTAGATCTCAGTGTGGTCTAAAGACCTCTGGAATTCAAGACACTTTCAAGGGATCTGGCAGGTCAAAACAATTTTCAGAATACTAAGACATGTCAATTTTAAATGTGGTAAATATCAAGAGATATAATTCACATAAACAAAGTCTTTAGGGTCTTCCATGAATTTTAAGAGGGTAAAGGAGTTCTGAAACTAAAATGTTTGAAAACTAATGACATGGAAACAGAAAATAATGTATTTTAGACTTGGGAGGCTACTCAGAGCTCATGCAGTTCAAATAATATGTAAAACATGAATCACACTTAGGATTTTGCTTTGTATCCCTACATTTACATAGATGCTTAAGCTTATTGCTTAAATGACTAATGTCACAAGCAATCCTCCAGTTTCTGTGAAAATGGAAACATCCACCATCTCCCAACATTGTTATTATTATTTTTTTTTGAGGCTGGGGTTAAGTGACTTGCCCAGGGTCACACAGCTAGGAAGTGTTAAGTGTCTGAGACCACATTTGAACTTGGGTCCTCCTGAATTCAGGGCTGGTGCTCTACCCACTGGGCCACCTAGCTGCCCCTCCCAACATTATTAATTCTATTTTTGGACCACTTTGTGACAACATTTTTTTTTTTTTTGTATATAAAATCAAATCTGCTCCCCCTACAACTTCTACCTATTGGTCCTAGTTCTGTCCTCTGGGACAAAGAAGAATAAATCTAATTCCATTTCTATTTGACAATGATGAGGTTAGGATCCCTCGATTCCTGGTCAGGCAACCAAAATGATGAGGTTAGTGGTGATGAGGTTAGAGGCAGTCAGAGAGTTATTAAAATCCCCTTTTGGTCGATGCACAGGTTCTTCATGAAAGAATTCACGAACCCGAATTATTAATTAGCAAAAATGGAAGTTTATTATTAAATAAGAAGCCAATTTTGCTAAGAGACTGACTTCTTTAGTAGCAAAGTCCTATTAGGGAAATGGAGGCTGGCACTGAGAAGAGAATGCCTTCTCAGTGGGGAGGTTCCTAGAAGCAGAGTAAGCTGCTTTGGACCTTCTGCAATGAGTTTCAGCTTGAAAGAAAGCCAAAGTTCCCAGGCCTAGATGCTTATCAGTATCCAGCAGATCTCCAATTAGAATTCAAAGGGTCTGGCATCCTCAAAAGATCAATGAGGTGCTTTAACTTATTTGGGGGAGGGGAATGTTCCTTTCCCAGGAGTACTTGAGATCAAAAAGGAACACAGTTTCAGTAAAGGGAAAATAGTTTCCCTCCCCCTTCAGCAATGCCAATAAAAATTGAAAACAAGAATCATGTCCCTTGTAAGTTTGGGTTTTTTTTTCCTGGACAAATTATCCTCACTTTTTCCCTCCCCCCTTATCTTGGCATTGTTAGGATTAATTTTTTTCATAGCTTTTTATTTACAAGATATATGCATCTGTGATATTTCAGCATTGACAATTGCAAAACCTTTTGTTCCAACTTTTCCCCTCCTTTTTCCCATCCCTTCCCCCAGATGGCGGGTTGACCAATACATGTTACATATGTTAAAGTATAAGTTAAATGCAATATAAGTATACATGTCCAAACAGTTATTTTGCTGTACAAAAAGAATCGGACTTTGAAACTATACAATTAGCCTGTGAAGGAAATCAAAAATGTAGGCGGACAAAATTAGAGGATTGGGAATCCTATGGAGTGGTTCATAATCATCTCCCAGAGTTCTTTTGCTGTTTATTGAACAATGGAACTGATTTGGTTCATGTCATTGTTGAAGATGGCCACATCCATCAGAATTGATCATCATATAGTATTGTTGTTAAAGTATATAATGATCTGGTCCTGCATCAGTTCATGTAAATCTCTCCAGGCTTTTCTGAAATCATCCTGCTGGTCATTTCTTACAAAACAATAATATTCCATAATATTAATATCACTGTTAGGATTCTTACAAGGTACTAAGTCAGTGGAATTGATAGAGACAATAATTATCTAATTTAGCATGGTTCAGTATGATTGCTCTGATCTTACAAGGAGATGTTATAGGCCAAAACTTGAAACAAGGTACTAAGTGGAATTGAGGAAACAGTGATTTAATCCTACAACAAATAATGGTTTTGATACAATGATTGGTGTATACTCAGTGCACAGCACATAAGCAAGAAGTTCTCAGAGCCAGATACAGAAGCCCACTAGATGCTCTCAGAGGCTGAGACAAATTCATTCCGTCTTCCACCTTTGTTGTGTCTGGAGGCTCAAGCACAAACCTTTGGATTTGGAAACATTCGGAGGGAGCCAGAGGCTGAAGCTGGCAGAGGCAAAGGACTAGCGGCAGGAGCTCTCAGAACCACGGGAGAGAGATAGTCCTCTTTTAAAGCTAACTGGGCTCCAGGAAAAGAGACAAGACTTTGAAGGAAACAAGAAAGGATTTGGATTTTAACTCCTGGCTGCATTTGAGGTGATTACACTGAACTGAAGCTAAAGCTGCCTCCAGAGACCCCCAAGAAAACTGCTCTCAGAGAATATTATATTTTAGAGAAGAATATTACATGGCACAATGTAATTTCAATTTTCTTCCTCCATCTAAATTATTAATGGCCTTTCTTCAATGTGATCTTCAAAACTGAATACAATATTCAAGGTGTGGCCTGACCAAACTGGAATGTGGCTGAATTATCACCTCTCTTGTTCTAAAAACCCTGCGTTCTAAGCTTCAGTTAAGATGTTTGGCTGCGGCATCATTGTTGATTCCTATTTAGTTCATTAACCCTCTTGTCTCTACCCTCTTCTAGGCTATTTCACATGAATTTTTTTTCTAGTCAGGGCATGTCCAAATGGTCTAAATGTAGCTAAAGTCCAAGTACTGGACTCTACATTTATCTTTACTAAATGTCATTTTATTAGATTATCTTTCCCCTGGGTGATATGGTTGCAGGGACAGTAAATGGGAGAAGTTAAGGAAAGTATAAGATTGAGAAAAAAAGACCAAAGGATTTAGTTTTTTAGAAATCACTAGTGAGCAATTAATGACTAGTGACCATAGATATCTGGGGCCCTGAGTGTTTCCCACAGTGACACATGCTAAAAACCCATTTAGCCTGAAAGATTAGTTCTTGAATAAAGGACATAAAATACATGAACTCCATACTTCTGGGTGGAGAAGGGGAGATTTTGAATTCACTAAGCAGAGTGATCCAAGTTGAATTTATCTTTCTAGTTGGAGGAAGATTTTCTTGTCAGTGTCACAGGAATAATCTCAAATTTGAAAGTTTCCAAGTTTGAGAGTTTGGAAATTGGCACTTTTAGAGGGAGAAGGGGATTTTTCTTATCCTTGGCGAAGGATGACAATGGTTAATGTGGTCATGGAAGCTGAGGACATTATGGTTGGGGGGAATCCAGGTAGATCTTGCTACTCCCTGATATTACCATGAGTTGCTTAGTACAAAGTCAATGAAAAGAGAATAATTTATTTAGCAACTCCCAAAATATGTTTGCCTATCTGAATGAATTATAAAATACTATGGCAACAGGTGAGAGGAAGAAAGGAAGTATAAGGTTTTGTGAAAAAGAGTATGTTAGAGGGGTGCTAGACCCCTTTTCCCAAATTAACTAATCAGAGACATCTTCAGGTACAAAGAGAAAATATTTATTTAATTTCTGCAGGGAGAGGCCCAAGCACACTTGGAAGGCATCCCAGCTCCCAATATGTGCTGTAGACCTGACAAGCCAGAAGCTTGTCAGGAGTTAAAGAGCAAAAGACTCAAGCCTTTTCATTGGATAGATTAAAAGAAAGTAACTATCCTTGACCAATGGTCACCAATGTTGTCTGCTTCCCATGGGTCATTTCTTGTCACTTCCTGTAGCAGACCTAAGGTCTTAACCTTTTAGAGATCTTTAGGCCCAGAGATTATGTGACTTTCTTCAACCTGAGGTCCAAGGTTTGATCTTCTGGCTCTGGGAATAGGGATCATGTGACTTAGGCCTAGTCTCAGACAAGTTTAGTTCTATTTTGGGGGAGAATAGTCTCTTTATTAATTTATGAGATCCTAGGATTTCTTTTTCTCTGCCTTCTCTGTGTTCTGTAGGCCATTCTGAACTTGATGTGCATTCAATCTCTAAATATCTGTATGAGAGCTGAGGACCCCTTTTTTTCACAACTGGGGAAATTTGGACATGAGTTATCTCATGAATATACTTAATATTTTTTTTGAGCAAGTAGAAGTATGAGTCAAACAGAAAAAATGACCTAGTCAATAAATGCTTATTGAGTACTTTAGTATTTGTATGTGTTCTACCTAGCAAAGAATGCATAGTGAGACTGATGGGGTTAATGGCCAGTGCAGAGTTGTGGGAATCTCCTTCTGGTCAGTGTAGGTCCTTTGTGAAAGAATTCAGGATTTAAGGGGCAAAAAGGGACGTTTATTGTAGGATGAGAAGTCAGCTTTTCTAGGAGACTGACTTCCTCAGTGGCAGAGAAATAATAAAACCCTATCAATTATTATTGCCTTAGGCCTATATTTCACAACTCTTGAAGCCACAGAATTCTATGAAGATGGTTTTTCACTGTGAATGTCTTCACAGTGGATAGGAGTCCTGGCAGGCAGCTATGCCCTACTCCAGACTTCTGCAAGGATCAGGAGTTTAGAAATGTCCTTTATAGAAAGCTGAGACTCAGGTTTCAGGTTGAAAAGAAAACCAATGGCCCTCTTCCTTCCCCTCCCCCTCAGGCTTAGATACTTAACTTGGAGTTTCAGTCACTCAATATCAGGCCCGATAGAGTCTGAATGGGGATCCAGCTATCAATGGGGAGGTGATTTGCCTTAAAAAGTCCCAGCCTAAGAAATATGTTCTTTCATAGACTCTACGGAGCCTGGGAGACCAGGAATATTCTTTCTTTTACAGATCGAAAGGGGACACAATTTCAGAGTGATAATTTTACAGATTAAAGGGAACACGGTTTCACACCCCTGTCAAGACTATTACTTAATTTGTAGAGTCTACATCTATTAATGTAGACGGCAGCTAGTGATGCAGTGGACAGAAGCACCAGACCTGGAGTTGAGAAGACTTGAGTTCAAATTTGGCCTCAGACAATTACTAGCTGTGTGACAGTGGGCAAATCATTTAGCCTTAGTTTGCTTTAGATTACTCAATAGGAATAACAGGAAAAAAAATAATAATACCAGAGTTGTCCTGAGGATCAAATGAAATAATACTTATGAGGTGCTTAGCATCTGTTTGTCTTAATTTGTGTCAATCAATGTATATTGATTGACTGAGATCACATTTTCTCCTGAGATAATCTATCCAATGCTTCTTACTCTGTGCAATAGAATCCCTCGTCTCTGTTTCTGATCTAATACTTCTGTCTGTTGTGAGCCTTGCCCTTGCCTATTAACTTTGCCCTTGTCCATATTTTGCCTGACAATAGACTCCTGAATCTAAGTCATTTGCCCTGACTTGTGCTTGGCCTAGCCTTATGTGATTCCTTCCCAGCTTGACTTTGACCACTTGAAGGATGTTCCTTCATCCTGATGAAGACATAATTGGCACACCAATTGTATTGGGTGATGGCGAGAAGCTAGAAAAGAGAGTTCTCAGTAAATAATAGAATTGAAATTCCAAAAGAAGTCAATGGACTAAAATGGTGAACTAAATCTAATAAGATTAAATTTAATAGAAGGTAAATGCAAAGTCCTGCTTCAAAAATCAGCACAGTATGGAAGCAGCCTATTCTATTTGACTGTAGAGAACCATTCATGTGAAAAGGTCTTTGCTATTTCATTTTTAGTCATTTCAGTTGTGTCCAAATTTTTATGGTCATGATTTTTGGAGTTTACTTGATAAGGACACTTGTTTGCGAGGAATGGCTTGCCATTTACTTCTCTAGATCATTTTACAGATGAGAAAACTGAGGCAAACAGACTTAAGTGACTTGCCAGGAGCTGTTAAATGTCCAAGGCCAGGTTTGAATTCTGAAGATGAGCCTTCCTGACTTTATGTTCAGCATTCTATCACTAATATGAGTCAATGGTATTATTTGGCTCCCAAATATCTAATAGGAAGTTTGGTTTAATTGACAGGGAAAGAGGAAAGAGACATTTATATCATGCCTACTATATGCCAGGCACTATTTTAAGGGTTTATTTTATTAATATTATATAATTTAATCCTCACAACAACTCTGGGAGATAGATGATATTATTATTATTGTTATTTTACAGTTGAAGAAACTGGTAACTCTTATGTTACCTCTTATGGTTAAGTGACTTACCTAGGGTCACAGAGCTAGTAAGTGTCTAAGACCAGTTCTGAACTCAGAAATATGAGTCTTCCTGATCCCCAGCTCAGTAGTTCTATCCACTGTACCACCTAGTTAGTAAATTAAGAAATACTTGGGTTCAAGTCCTGCATCTGACACATATTGACTATATGATCCTGGAAAGTCATCTAATATCTTAGTGGTCCATGTAGCTCTTTAAGAATAGAACTTGCAGAATGTGATGACCTGCTTTGTAAAAATATGTTTCCTCCTCTTGTTTTAAGAACTTCTGTATCAAAAAAATTAACTTAATTTAAAAATATAATTTTAATTGTAATGTGCATTACAGATGGTAGAAATTGTCTGATAGAATGTTGTTTCCTTTAGAACAAGAAATGTTTCACTTTGTCTTCATATACATCAAGTACGGCAGTGTGGATAGAGAACATGATTTAGAGTCAGGAGCTTGCATTTTGCAAACTTGGACACTTACTTGCTGTGTGACCTTACATGACTAATTTACTCTTCTTGAGTACCAATTTTCTCATCTGAAAAATATGAATCAAGTTCACGGATCAACTGTCAAGTCTATTTCACTTTATGCTATATAGCAGCTTCTGTAATTGCAAAGTTCTGATCGTCTCTCAGTTGTAATCCTTCTCTGGGAGGAGGTTTCTTTTCTGTATAATCTTTTCCTCTATGAGCAGGTTTCTTGGGAGGCTTCTGGAGCCTCCAGCCAGCCTCTTCTTCTTCCTGAATCCTGGCTCTGAATCTCCTCCAGCTCTTGTCCTTCCCCAGTCCAGACTGCTTGTCCAGGCCCAATGTTGCCTCTTTTATCCTCCCAGAAAATGGGTGTGGGATAATGCAAGGGCTTCTGGGAAGAAGTACTCCAACCAATGAGCTTGCTCCTCTTATAATCTGAGCCAGAGAACTATCAAGTCAACCTGAGTTCTCACCTTGTAATTGTCCAGACAACTTGAATTCTCACCTTGTCACTGTCCAGACAACCTGAGTTCTCACCTAGTAATCTTAACATCTCCCCCTTTCTTTTGATTTAGAACATAGGATAGTCATGACCTTGAAACATAAATCCATCAATATGGGAGGTATTACACATAATTACATAAATTACATAAGCACATAGTAACTTAGTAACATAACATAACATAACACATGCTAGAAGTATATAACAAATAACATGATCAAATAATTATAAATTGAGAATTTATAAATGTCCATAAGTCCATTGTCCATTAGTCTCATCTTGTGTTAGGAAATCCAATGATTCCTGCTGATTTTAAAATTCTTTAACAGTCTTTTTATTAGCCATGCTCTTTCGGTGTGAGATGTTTCTTAGATTTTCTCCTTTATTTTGAGGTCTTTCTCTTTTTCTGTCTCTCTCTGATGGACAAGGCGAATATGACTCGTTGGCACCCATCTGATTCCTTCTCCTGCTGAAGAAATATAAGCAAACCCTCTCTCCCAGGCAGCCAACCTATCTAATTTCCTTCTATTTACCACTTTTTAAATCTCTTCTCATCATCTGGCAAATACATTGGAGTTGTTTGCACTGGACACAGCCCTGTTGGTTTAAAAGGCCTGTATTCTCCCCAAGTGTAATCCATTTTTGCAATCTGATTGCCTTTTGGCTGACTTATCAGATAATCCCTTTCTGCCATGTGATTACTTTTCTGCTGGCTGATCAAATCAGAGTCCTGGCCTTCTAAAGGTTCTTTGGATGCAACATCCAAAATGTAATGTAAAGTTCTGATCGTCTCTCAGTTGTAATCCTTCTCTGGGAGAACCTGAGTTCTCACCTAGTAATCCTAACATGTAATAGTCCAAGTACTGTAATAGTTTGATGTAGTCCAAGAATCAATGACATGAGAGGGACTTCACTTCCAGTGGGTGGGGTGGAAAATGTTGGAATCTCCATTAACATTTATGGTATGGACCATACAAATCCACAGTAGTCAGGGACAATCACAAGGAGCAAGAAATTGAGTATACTTGTAGACACTTAACTTTTTAATCATTTTAAATGCAATACAAATCACACTGGACATGTACCAAGAGAGTTGGATTCAAATTCCAGACTTGCCGTTTATTAGCTAATGAGGCAAATGACTTTACTATGGGCAAATCACTTAATCTCTGCAGCTCACTTTCTCATCTGCAAAATGGGAATAATTATATTTACACTGTTTAAATTATGTGGTGTGTGTGTGTGTGTGTGTGTGTGTGTGTGTGTGTGTGTGCATGTATCAAATGAGAAAAATAGGTGACAATGTACTTTGTAATCTAGAAAGCATTATTGAATTCTAACATATAATTACTAATATGCTATGATTGTTTGCTAACCTACATTTAACTGTCTCCAGAGTCCCTTGTATTTGTCTTTTTATAAACGTCTTCTTCTCTTGCCTGCTCTCTACTTCTGTCTGTGGGGCTGCTGGCTTTTTGAGCGGGGTTTCTTTTGATCTAATAACCTCCTCTGGGACTTCATTTAATCCTAATTATTGGCGACTTATAGAACTCATGCCATAGGGTTAAATTTTTTTAAGGGGATGGTTTGCATGCCTAGTTATGTGGCAATAGGAAGATAAATTTCATCAATAGAATATTAAGGAAGAGCCACCATTTTCGTTTCCATTGAAACTTGAAGGTATTAATGAATAGAGTTTTCCTTAGTTATGACAATTTAAAAAAATCCTTTATTATTTGATTGAAATAAAAAAAAACAACATAGTTATAGGTGTTAATATATAACCAAATTTTCTGGCACCTATTTTCCCCAAATTTCTTTGTAGGAAATACAGTGTTTTTCAGAAGAAATAATAGAGTAAATTTCAACATGCGCAAGTTATGAAGTTTGCTTTAATTAGTTCTGGTTTGAAATCACAAATGCAGAAAATGATTGGTGACTAAGTATTACCTAAATAAAAAAAAATCTTTCCAGTGCCTTGCTATTAATCCCACAGATTTTATAGCTTTTATAGTGGTACATTAGAAGATGACATAGAACATTGGGCTACAATTAGTAAAAGGTAATTGGACAACTGAAATAAAATATTAGGACTCCATAAGAATTTTTAAAAGTAGTTTTTAAAAAATGTTACATTTACATATTTTTATGTAGCTATTTTTATCCAGAATAACATAATCTTTTTAGTCATCAGGTTCACAACCTCAGCATCATTCTCATCTCCTTTTTTCTCCATCATCCCATATAACCAACTGGTAAATTTCTACCTCCATAATATCTCTTATATCTGTCTTCTCTTCTATCTTTCATCTCTCCCCTATAACATTTCAACAACTCCCTAATTTATCTTGTTACCTTAAATCTCTAGTGATGTTTCTTTTCCAATCCATCCTTTACACAATTGCTAAAGAACGTTGCTATTCATCTACTCAACAAACTCCAATAACTCCCTATTTCCTTTAGTATAAAAATATAAACTCTGGCTTTTGAAGCTCTACACAACTTGTCCTTGGTATTCTTTTACCAAATTTGTAATGTGTCATTTATTTCTCCAAATTTTTCAGTTAACTAGAATTAACTTCTTTCTTTCCTAGTTTTCCTTCTCTATCCTCTCTTTATTCCTCACACTTGACTCTCCATTTTTTTATCTCTATGCCTTTTCACCAATTATTCTTATTCCTGAAAGACAATCTCTCTTCACTTCTCCTTCTTAGCATTTATTGCTTCCTTTAAAACTGAGATCACTTGAGATCACTGTTTTCCACATAGAGCCTTTCTTCATACCTTTCACTGCCCGTGTATTTTCTTCCAAAATAACATTGCTATCTATTTTTTAAAATATCCCCCCCAAACCACCTTCCAAATGAATATGTTTCTTGAGGCCAAATTCCATATATGTTTATATGCATAGCTCTATATATCTTTAAGTTATCTTATGATAAGGGAAAAAAAGAAGATATGCATTTTAGTTTGGAAGAAAAGATATGAAGACTTAAAAAAATAATATAATACAATAGAAAAAAATGTTCACAGTTTATATGTTATATACTTTAACTTAGGCTTTTATATTCAGAAGAGTCCTAAGACACCACCAATACAGTAAAAATACAACCACAAACCAACACTTGGAAAAGGGAGGTGGAAAGATGCCAGGTTTTGTTTTTGTGCTGAGGCAATCAGGGTCAAGTGACTTGCCTAGGGTCATACAGCTAAGAAGTGTTAAGTGTCTGAGACCAGATTTGAACTCAGGTCCTTCTGACTTCAGGGCTGGTACTCTTATCCAGTAGGCCACCTAGCTGGATGCCAGTTTTAATGACTATGATTTGTGTAGCAGTTCTTCATTTATTTATACTTAATATTATTAGAACTAAACACATCTTCTTCCTGATTTACCTACATAGTCAAAACTACCACCATCCTTCCAGTCATCCATGTTTAAAACTTGCAAGTCTCTGACCTCAGACCCAGAATACTACAGCCACCTGTTGGATTGTCTCCCTGTCTCAAGTCTCCCCTCAGCAGTCAAAGTGATTTTCCTAAAGCATGCTATCCTCTTCTACTCAATGACCTCCTCAGTGGTTCCCTATTCCTAGCAGGATCAAATATAAAAATCTTTTCTTGGCATTCAAAGACCTTCATTATCTCCCACTCCCACATCTTCCCAGTTTTCTCAGACTTGACACTTTAATTATGTCCTCTTCAATCCAGTGATACTAGCTTCCTTACTATTCCTCTAACACAACACTTCATCTCTGGTTTTCATTGGTTATCTTACATGCTTTGTAGTCTCTCTATACTCATTTCTACTTCCCAGTTTCCTTCGTTCGTTCGCTTATTCCTTCCTTCCTTCTTTTGTTCCTTCCTTCCTTCTTTTGTTCCTTCCTTCCTTCCTTTGTTCCTTCCTTCATTCCTTGATTCCTTCCTTTCTTCCTTCTTCTTTCCTTCCTACTTAAAATTTTGTCTTACAAGAAACATTTCCTATTTATTACTCCTTAACACCAATTCCTTCCCTCTGTTGATTATCCCCAGTTTATCCTGTGTAAATTTTGTTTGTACAGTTATTTTTATTTCCTCCAGTTATACATAAACATTTCTTTTAGTTGTAAATGCACATTCATTATTTTTTTGATATACATATTTTCTTACGAATAATGTTGGGAGAGAAAAATCAGAACATAAAGGAAAAACTAAGAGAAAAAAATAACCAGAAGAAAAAGAAAAAAAGTGAACATAGCATGTGTTGATGTTCATTAAATCTCCATAGTTCTCTCTCTGGATTTAAAGGGCATTTTCCATTTGAAGTTTAAGGGAATTGCCTTGGATCTCTGAATCACTGAGAAGAAGCAAGTTTGTTATATTTGATCATCACATAATGCTATTATTGTGTACAATGTTTTCCTCGCTCGTTCTGTTTGTTTTTTTCAGTATAAGTTCATGTAAATCTTTCCAGGCTTTCCTAAAAATCAATCTATTCATCATTTTTTATATAACAATAATATTGCATTATTTTCATATACCATAATTTATTTAGCTATTTCCCAACTGATGGGCAATCATTAATTCTCCAATTGATTGACACTGCAAAAATATCTGCTGCAAAATTTTTGCACATTTGGGTTCTTTTATGATCTCTCTGGGATACAGACACAGGAATGACACTACTGGATCCAAGGTATACACTAATAGTCATTTGGTCATAGTTCCAAATTTCTCTTTAGAATGTTGGGTCATTTTACATCTTTACCAACAATGCATTAGTGTCCCAGTTTCCCATATCCCCTCCAACATTTGTCATTATATTTTCCTGTCATCTTAGCTAATCTAAAAAGTGTGAGGTGATATTTCAGAGTTGTTGTAATTTGTATGTATCTAATCAACATGATATAGAGTATTTTTTTCATATGATTATATATGGCATTAATTTCTTTATCTGAAAATTGTCCGTTCATATCCTTTGACCATTTATCAATTGGGGAATCAATTGTATTCTTATAAATTTGACTCAGTTCTTTATATATTTTAGAAATGAGGCCTTTATCAGAAACACTGGTTGTAACAAATTTTTCCTAGCTTTCTGCTTCCCTTATAATCTTGGTTGCACTGGTTTTGTTTGTGAAAAACCTTTTTAATTTAATGTAATCAAAATTGTCTATTTTGCATTTCATAATGTTCTCTAGTTCTTCTTTGGCCATAAATTCCTCCTTTCTCCAAAGATTTCAAAGATACATTATTCCATGCTCTTCTAATTTGCTTATATTATCACTCTTTAACATCTAAATCATATACCTACTTTGACCTTTTGACAAAGATGCAGGTCTATGCTAAGTTTGACATATTATTTTCTAGTTTTTCCAGTAATTTTTGTGAAATAGTGAATTATTATCCCATAAGCTAGAATTTGGGGGAGATCATCAAACACTAGACTACTAGTTATTGATTATTGTGTTTTATATATATAACCTATTCCACTAATTCACCATTCTATTTATTCTTTTAAAATATTTTTAATTAAAGCTTTTTATTTTAAAAATATATGCATGGATAATTTTTAAACATTGACCCTTGCAAAACCTTGTGTGTCAAATTTTCCTCCTTTCTCCCTAGCCCCTCCCCTAGATAGCAGGTAATCCAATATATATTAAAGATGTTAAATATATGTTAAATCCAACATATGCATACATATTTATATAATTATCTTTCTACACACACAAAAAAAATCAGATCAAAAAGGAAAAAAAAATGAGAAAGAAAACAAAATGCAAGCAAACAACAACAAAAAGAGTGAAAATGCTGTGTTGTGATCCATACTCAATTCCCGCAAGGTTCTCTCTGGGTGTAGATGGCTCTCTTCATCACAAGATCATTGGAACTGTTCTCAATTATCTCATTGTTGGAAAGAGCCATGTCTATCAGAATTGGTCATTGTATAATTTTGTTGCTGTATATAAAGATCTTCTGGTTCTGCTCACTTCACTTAGTATCAGTTCATGTTAAGTTTCTCCAGGCCTTTCTGAAATCATCCTGCTGAGTATTTCTTATAGAACAATATTATTCCATAACATTCATATACCATAACTTACTCAGTTATTCAGCCATTCTCCAATTGATGGGTATCCACTCAGTTTCCAATTCCTCGACACTACAAAAAGGGCTGCCACAAACATTTTTGCACATTCACCACTCTATTTCTTAGCCAGTACCATATGGTTTTATGACTGCTGTCTTATGATAGAGATTTAAGTCTGGTAATGCTAGGCACTCATCCTTTGCATTTTTTTTTTTCATTAATTCCTTTGATATTCTTGATCTTTTGTTTTTTTCAGATGAATTTTGTTATTTTTTCTAGCTCAATAAATTAATTTTGGGGAGAGTTTGATTGGTATGGCACTGAATAAGTAGAGAATTTAGGTAGAATTGTCATTTTTATTAGCTCAGCCTACCAATGAGCAAATGATATTTTTCCAATTGTTTAAATCTAATTTGTGTGAAAAGTGTTTTGTACACTTTCTTTTTTTATTAATTTTATAATTATAATTTTTTTGACAGTACATATGCATGGGTATTTTTTTTAACAACATTATAACTTGTATTCACTTTTCCAAAATTTCCCCTCCCTCCCTCTATTCCCTCCCCTACATGACAGGCATTCTCATACATGTTAAATGTGTTACAGTATATCCTAGATACAATATATGTATGTAAAGCTAAATTTCTTGTTGCATGGTAAGAATTGGATTCTGAAGGTATAAGTAACCTGGGTAGAGAGACAATAGTGCAAACACTTTACACTCAATTCCCAGTGTTCCTTCTCTGGGTGTAGCTGTTTCTGTCCATCATTGATCAACTGGAAGAGAATTGGATCTTCTTTATGTTGAAGATATCCACTTCCATCAGAATATATCTTCATACAGTATCATTGTTGAAATGTATAGTGATCTCCTAGTTCTACTCATTTCACTCAGCATCAGTTCATGTAAATCTCTCCAAGTCTCTCTGTATTCCTCCTGCTGGTCATTTCTTACAGAGCAATAATATTCCATAGCATTCATATACCATAATTTACCCAACCATTCTCCAATTGATGGGCATCCATTCATTTTCTAGTTTCTAGCCACTACAAAAAGGGCTGCCACAAACATTTTGGCACATACAGGTCCCTTTCCCCTCCTTAGTATTTCTTTGGGATATAAGCCCAATAGCAGCAATCCTGGATCAAAGGGTATGCACAGTTTGATAACTTTTTAGGCATAGTTCTAAATTGCTCTCCAGAATGGCTGGATTCTTTCACAACCCCACCAACAATGTATTAGTGTCCCAGTTTTCCCACATCCCCTCCAACATTTATCATTATTTGTTCCTGTCATCTTAGCCAATCTGACAGGTGTGTAGTGGTATCTCAGAGTTGTCTTAATTTGCATTTCTCTGATCAGTAGTGATTTGGAACACTCTTTCATATGAGTGGAAATAGTTTCAATTTCATCATCTGAAAATTATCTGTTCATATCCTTTGACCATTTATCAATTGGAGAATGGTTTGATTTCTTATAAATTAAGGTCAGTTCTCTATACATATTGGAAATGAGGCCTTTATCAGAACCTTTAAGTGTAAAAATATTTTCCCAATTTGTTACTTCCCTTCTAATGTTGTTTGCATTAGTTTTGTTTGTACAAAAGCTTTTTAATTTGATGTAATCAAAATCTTCTATTTTGTGATTAATAATGATCTCTAGTTCTCCTTTGGTCATAAATTCCTTCCTCCTCCACAAGTCTGAGAGGTAAACTATCCTATGTTCCTCTAATCTATGTATTATCTCATTCTTTATGCCTAAATCATGGACCCATCTTGATCTTATCTTGGTATATGGTGTTAAGTGTGGGTTCATATCTAATTTTTGCCATATTTTATACATTTTCTACGCAAATAAAGTCAGATCTAAACAATTAGAAAAATATTAAGTGCTCTTGGATAAGTTGAGCAAATATAATAAAGATGACAATATTATCTAATTTATTTATTTAGTGCTATACCAATCACACTCCCAAGAAACTATCTTACTGATCTAGAAAAAATAACAATAAAATTCATCTGGAAGAACAAAAGGTCAAGAATTTCAAGGGAACTAATGAAAAAAAATCAAATGAAGGTGGCCTAGCTGCAGCAGATCTAAAACTATATTATAAAGCAGTAGCCATCAAAACCATTTGATACTGACTAAGAAATAGACTAGTTGATCAATGGAATAGGTTAAGTTCACAGGACGAAATAGTCAATAACTATAGTAATTTAGTGTGTGACAAACCCAAAGACCCCAGCTTTTGGGACAAAAATTCACTATTTGACAAAAACTGCTGAGAAAATTGGAAACTAGTATGGTAGAATCTAGGCATTGATCCACACTTAATACTGTATACCAAGATAAGGTCAAAATGGGTTCATGATCTAGACATAAAGAATGAGATTATAAATAAATTAGAAGAACATAGGATAGTTTACCTCTCAGACCTGTGGAGGAGGAAGGAACTTGTGACCAAAGAAGAACTAGAGATCATTATTGATCACAAAATAGAAAATTTTGAATATATTAAATTAAAAAGGGTTTGTACAAACAAAACTAATGCAGACTAGATTAGAAGGGAAGCAATAAACTGGGAAGACATTTTTACATTCAAAGGTTCTGATAAAGGCCTCATTTCCAAAATATATAGAGAATTGACTCAAATTTATAAGAAATCAAGCCATTCTCTAATTGATAAATGGTCAAAGGATATGAACAATTTTTAGATGAAGAAATTGAATCTATTTCTAGTCATATGAAAAGGTGCTCCAAATCATTATTGATCAGAGAAATGGAAATTAAAATAACTCTGAGATACCACTACACACCTGTCAGATTGGCTAAGATGACAGGAAAAGATAATGATGAATGTTGGAGGGGATGTGGGAAAACTGGGACACTGATACATTGTTGGTGAAATTGTGAACTAATCCAATTATTTTGGAGTGCAATTTGGAACTGTGTTCAAAAAGTTATCAAACTGTGCATACCCATTGATCCAGCAGTGCTACTACTGGGCTTATATCTTAAAGAAGGAAATGGGACCCACATGTGCAAAAATGTTTGTGGCAGCCCTTTTTGTAGTGGCTAGAAACTGGAAATTGAATGGATGCCCATCAATTGGAGAATGGCTAAATATATTATAGTATATCAATATTATAGAATATTATTGTTCTGTAAGAAATGACCAGCAGGATGATTTCAGAGAGGCCTGGAGAGACTTATATGAATTGATGCTAAGTGAAATAAACAGGACCAGGAGATCATTTTACACAGCAACAACAAGATCATCAACTTTGATGGATATGACTCTCTTCAACAATGAGATGAACAGTTCCAATTGTTCAGTAATGAAGAGAATCAGCTGCACCCAGAAAGAGTACTATAGGAAATGAGTGTAGACCACAACATAGCATTTCCACTCTTTCTGTTATTGTTTGCTTGCATTTTTGTTTTATTTCTCAGGTTTTTTCTTTCTTTCTAAATCTGATTTTTCTTGTACAGCAAGATAATTGTGTATATATATATATATATATATATATATATATATATATATATTGGATGTAACATATACTTTAACATATTTAACATGTATAGACTATATATATATATATATATATATATATATATATATATATATATATATTGGATGTAACATATACTTTAACATATTTAATATGTATAGACTACCTGCCAACTAGGGAGGAGGTGGGTGGAAGGAGGGGGAAAGTTGGAACAGAAGGTCAATGTTGAAAA
Source organism: Sminthopsis crassicaudata (assembly GCF_048593235.1). Taxonomy (NCBI): domain Eukaryota; kingdom Metazoa; phylum Chordata; class Mammalia; order Dasyuromorphia; family Dasyuridae; genus Sminthopsis; species Sminthopsis crassicaudata. Next base: position 114,616,331 of record NC_133622.1, read on the forward strand.
ATTATCCATGCATATGTTTTGCAAATAAAAAGCTATAATAATAGAATAAAAATATTTTGCAATTGTTTTCTCATAGTTTCTGGATTTGATATGGCAGGTAGACACCCAAATACTTTATTTTGTCTATATTTATTTTAAGTGGAATTTCTCTTTTATTGCTGGGCTTCATTAGTAACATATAGAAATGTTGATAATTTCTGTGGGTTTACTTTATATCCTGCAACTTTATTAAAGCTGTTAATTGCTTCAAGTAGGTTTTTGGATTAGTGTCCAGGTTTCTCTAAGTATATCATCATATCATCTGCAAAGAGTAATAGTTTTATTCTCCTCATTACCAACTTTAATTTCTTTTACTTTCTTATTGCTAGAGTCAGCATTTCTAGTATAATATTGAATAATAGTGGTTATAATCACCCCTGAATTTATGGGGAATTATTTTCCCCATTACAAATTGTGCCTGATGGTAGTTTTTGATAGATGCTGTTCAACATTTTAAGGAAAACTCCATTTATTTCAATGCTCTCTTAGTATTTTTGATAGGAATTGGGGCTATACTTTATCAAAATCTTTTTCTGCAATTATTGAAATTATCATATGATTTCTGTTAATTTTGTTATTGATATGGTCAATTATGCCAATAGTTTCCCTTATAATGAACCAGCCTAACCTTCCTGGTATAAATACCACTCAGTCATAGTATATTATCTTGCTGATAAGTTGTTGTAATCTCTTTGCTATTTATTTTATTCAAAATTTTTGTATGAATATTCATTAGGGAGATTGGTCTGTAATTTTTTTTCTTTGTTTTGACTCTTCTTAGTTTAGATATGAGTACCATATTTATGTCATAGAAGGAATTTTCCAGGACCTTTTCTTTTTATGTTTTTCCAGATAATTTACACAGTATTAGAACTAATTGTTCTTTAAATGTTTGGCAGAATTCACTTGTAAATTCATCTGGTCCTGGAGATTTTTTTCTTAGGAATTTCCTTGATGGTTTGTTCAATTTTTTTTTCTAAAATGGGACTATTTAACTAATATATATCCTCTTCTGTTAATCTGGGCAATTTATATTTTGTAACTTTCCATTTTAAAGAGATTGTCAGATTTGTTGGCATATTGTTTGGCAAAATAGCTCCTAATTATTGTCTTTAATTTCTTTTTCATTGGTGGTAAGTTCACCTTTTTCATTTTTGATGCCAATTTCCTTTTTTTCTTTCCTTTTTCTAATCAAATTAAGCAAAGATTATCTATTTTTTTTTCATAAAACCAATTTAGTTTTATTAATTCGTTCAATAGTTTTCTTAACTTCAATTTTGTTAATCTCTCCATTGATTTTCAGAATTTCTAATTTGGTATTTAATGAGGGGGCTTTAATATGTTCTTTTTTCTAGTTTTGTTTTTAATTGCATGCTCAAGTCATTGATCTCTTTTTATTCTTTTATTTATGTAACTATTTAGAGATATGAGATATGAACATTTAGAGATAGAGATCTGAAAATTTTTCCTAAAAACTGTTTTGGCTGAAATCCATAGGGTTTGGTATGTTGTCTCATTATTGTCATTCTCTTGGATGAAGTTATTGTTGTTTCTATGATTTGTTGTATGATCCACTCATTCTTTAGAATTAAATTATTTCATTTCCAATTGGTTTTTAGTCTATTTTTCCCTACTCTTTATTGAATGTAATTTTTATTGCATTGTGATCTGAAAAGGAAGCATTTACTATTTCTTTCTTTTTGCATTTGATTGTGAGGTTTTTATGCCATAATACATGGTCAATTTTTGTCTAGGTGCCATGTACTACTGAGAAAAAGGTATATTACTTTCTATCCCTATTCAATTTTCTCTAGAATTCTATCATATCTAAAATTTCTATGATTCAATTAATGTCCCTCATTTCTTTTGTGGTTTGTTTTGTTTATTTTGTGGTAAGATTTATCTACCACAAATACCAGTTGAGGTCACTCACTAGTTCAGGTTTTGCCATTTCTTCATTTAACTAGCTTAACTTATTCTGTGCCACTTGGTGCTACATAGTTATTTTCATATTGTCTCTCCCATCAGACTGTGATGTCCTGACTTTTTGCCTTTCTTTGTATCCCCAGTGCTTAGTATAGTGCCTGGCAAATAGACTTACTCATTAAGTTATATAATTTTAGACCTTCAAGCCCTTCAATATTTTCCTATCCATCCTCTTCTGTACATTGCTGTAGCCACCAACTAAATTCTAGACTCCACTCTTCTTGCTTGTCCTATTGCCTCCCTCACTTAAATCCAGGCTACTTGTTGTTCATGGCATCAATTTGCCAGTGTCATGGTCTGCTTCAAGAATAAAAGACAACAATATCTGCAAGTAAGAGCAGGAACTACTCCCCTGGAGATTCAACTAGAACTGGCTAGTTAGGTAATAAAGCTCTTTTTCTTTTCTCCCTTCTTTCCCTTCCCTTCCCTTTGTTCACATGGGGAATCAAATCCTTATTTGCTGATGCTCTACCCAAAGGAATGTAAATTTTGATTGCTGAAACTTTGAAAGATGTTTGGGGTTTACAACTGTGATGGATGTAGAAGACCTTTACCCAAAATGACTACTCAGAGATCACTCAGTAGAAAGCGGAAAGGTTGTTTATTAAAACCTCTGGAGGATGAGCTGTCCCATCACGAGATAAGAAAGAGAAAGCTCATAGCAGGAGGGCAGGCTTTTATACAAGAGATTACATCACAAGTAAGAGAGCATTGAGAAGGGAAGGGGGAGGCATCTAATTGGTTGTTGCTATCCGGAGAGATTGGAATGGAAGGTTTCTGTTTCCCTGAAATCACCCAATTTCTAGGAAACAGAAAATCAGGCCTTCAGGCTTTTAGATAATTAAACAGACAGTGGTCAAGCTAATAGACTAAATATCGACAAATGTCAAATACTGATAAATGTCATCAGCTCAAGTTAAGATTTATAGCTGGTCAAGGCTCAAGTAAATATAGGCCTACACATATTATACAGGTAATAGGGGAAACACAGAAATAATGAAAATAAAATACAGAAAAAGAATTCATACATTCCTGTAAGTTCTTCACCTTATCTCTCTATTCCACACACAACCACGACTATATATCTTAAACCTAAATCACTCTAGCTCTCATTAAGCTACAACAGGTCCCAGGCCAACCTCCACTTACTCATTAAGCCCTGATTGGTTCAGAGTGAATTGTTTCTATTTTGACCAGAAACCCTGAGGGTCTTCCTTACACACACACACACACACACACACACACACACACACACACACACATACATGAATTGTATCTTGTATATAATTATATATAATATACAAGGTAATTGTGTATAATTGTATATAAATTGTATATAAATGCACATGCTTAGCTTTAATAACTGATCGCACTTTGCCAAGGTCAAACTGAGATTTGTTAAAGACCTTATTTTAGTAAAAGCATGCCATGATTAGAACTATGCTTTAGAAAGATCAATATGGTATCACAATGTATAGCACAGATCAAAGTGGGAAAAACAGGAAAACTTTTAATAGGAAAAAAAAAGAAAGAGAAAATGTCTCCTACTGTCTCCAGGGCTATGTCTAGTCATCCTGATTTATATCTTGCTACTAGATCCAGATGGCTTGAAAGAGAAAGTGAGGCTTGTGACTTTGCACAGTCTTCCTTCACTAAAATCCAATTACTTGCATGCCATGGCATTATCTCCTTAATGTCATGGTCTTCTTTAAGAATGAAGGGCAATATCAGTTGGAAAATGGCTGAATAAATCATGGTATATGAATATTCTGGAATATTATTGTTCTATAAGAAACAATCAGCAGGATAATTTCAGAGAGGGCAGGAGAGACTTACATGAACTGATGCTAAATGAAATGAGTAGAACCAGGAGATTATTGTACATGGCAACAGCAAGATTTTATGATGATCAATTCTTATGGATATGGCTTTTTTCAACAATGAGATGATTTAGGCCAATTATAATGACTTTGTGACGAAGAGAGCCATCTGCGCCCAGAGAGAGAACTGAGTGTGGATCACAACATAGTATTTTCATCCTTTTTGTTGTCTGGTTGCATTTTGATTTAATTCTCATTTTTTTTCCTTTTTGATCTGATTTTTCTTGTGCAGCATGATAATTGTGGAAATATGTATAGAAACGTTGCACATGTTTAGCATATATTGGATTACTTTCTGTATAGGGGAGGGGAGGGAAGGGAAAGAAAAAATTTGGAACACAAGGTTTTGCAAGGGTGAATGCTGAAAATTATTTATGCATATGTTTTGAAAATAAAAAGCTTTAATAATAATAATAATAAAAGAATTAAGGGCAAACAACCACCACCACTTATTGCAATGCTTCTCTCTCTCTCTTCTATTAATAGTTTTCCTGCTTTTCCCACTTTGATCTGTTCTATACACTGTGATACCATCTTGATCTTTCTAAAGCATATTTCTGATCATGACATGCCTTTGCTAAAGCAAGTTCCTTCCTTATAAAAGGAAGACTTGCAATGATTCTCCCTCATTTACCAAATAAAGACCAAAGTTTTTAATTGGGCATTTAAAGCTTTCAAGATTTGACTCAGATTTAATAACTTTGTATTCTTCTTCTAGTATCATGCAGTCCAAACAAATTAGATTGCTTATACCTTTGCTTATGCTACTTATTCCCTCTGTCTTAAATATTCTTACCATTAGCATTGTATAATTCATATCCAGCTTTCAAAGTCCAATTCAAATCCCATTTCCTTCATGACTCCCTCGGACATAACCAATTTCTTCCTTTTCTGAAGGAACATAGCCCTTTTACCTGTCTGACTATCTGGTGTCATTATTCAGTCGTTTCAGTTGTCTCTCTTTGAGCTTTTCTTGGCAAAGATACTGGAGTGGCTTCCATTTCTTTGTCTAGCACATTTCACAGATGAGGAAATTGAAAGAAATAGGGTTAAGCTACTTGCAAAGGGTCATATAACTAGTAAGTGTAAGAGGACAGATTTGAACTCAGGAAGATGACTCTTCCTGACTTTAAGACTGATACTCTAACCCCTGCCCTTGAGTATTTTTTTTTCTTAAATAAAATCAGTACATTTCCATGTATGGATGTAACATTATGACTTGCAGTTTTTCTATGATTTCATTGGTAAAGAGAGCTTTAGGCAAGAATTCTCCCTCTGTCAATGCAGGCCTGCAGTGTCTTGTAATTTATCTTCTTAGGCTATTGGAACCTTAAGATGTTAAGCATTCTAAACATTCTTGTTAAGCGTAATATTCTTTTAAATATATTTCCATATTTGTCATGTTGTGCAAGAAAAATCAGTCCAAAAGGGAAAAAGAAAAAAAAGATGAACATTTGGTCTTCATAGTTCTCTCTCTGGATGTGATTGATATTTTCCATTCCAAGTCTATTGGAATTACTTTGAATCACTACATTGTTGAGAAGAAGCAAGTTGATCATCACATAATCTTGTTACTGTGTACAGTGTCCTCTTGGTTCAATTCATTTAACATTAGTTCATGTAAGTCTTCCCAGGCTTTTCTGAAATCAGCTTCTTATCATTTCTTATAGAACAAAATATTCCATTCCATTCATACATCATAACTTACTTAGCCATTTCTTAACTGATGGGCATCCACTTAACTTTCAGTTCCTTGTTATTACAAAAAGAGCTGCTACAAATATTTTTGCACATGTGGGTCCTTTTCCCTCTTTGGGATGATTTCTTTAGAATATGGATCAATAATGAGATAGCTCTTTGGTTATAGTTCCAAATTGCTCTCCAGAATGATTAGATCACTAAATATACTGATCTTTTTTAAAAAATCAAAAAAGAATTGTAGGGATTCCTCAATGCTTGAAGAAGTTCATAAAAATCCTAGGACAATTATTGGTATGCTATAGATATGTTATAGAATAGGTTGGATATCATGTTGTGGATTCATCTCCTATGAGTAAAATAATACAATTCATAAAGTTCATATTGGAATTATTGAGGCAGTGTGGAATAGTGAGTGGAGAGTTGGCTTTGGAGTCAGAAAGATCTGGACTGAAATCTGCCTCTGATACATAGCAATTTTGTGACTTTGAGCAAAGTTACTTTAGCCTTGTAGTGCTCTAGGCACTTCACTGATATAGGAGCGTAATGGGGTAAGGGGAACTAGTCCCCACATAGAAAGATCCCTCTGGCCCTGAATATTGACTTGGTTATAAAATGTACTGTTATTACATATTTTATTTATTTTAAATTTATTTTGTTAAATATTTCCTAATTTTATTTTAGTCTGATTTGGGCTGCACTAAGGAGTGTTACCAATCATTTTTCCTCCAAGAGAATAAATCACAGAGCAATTTCCAATATGCTTTGGTAGGAGTTTCCTTCTCCCTTCTTTCTTTCTTCTCCCCCTCCCCCCAAATGTTATACTCCAGTGAAATTACAGGCATTATGAAAAAAAAATCCCTAGGCATCTAATAATGTATTTAACACTGATTTAAGTAGGATGGACAATAGGTAAAAAAAAAAATTTAAATTTCAAAATCTAATTTACATTGCCCATGCCTCCTCACAAAATAAAACAGCTGGCCTTAGGCTATGTTTTCCTTGGGGGAGTTCTTTGCTGCAAATGTCAGCAAACATTGTGTTGTTCCATGATGATTGTGCTTTGGAATAGTAAGAACAAAGAGATTTGCTGGGTCAGTTTAGCTATCTGCACTGATAGAGGCCAAATGAGAACCAAGGATGTCTATCATACTGCCTTCTCATAGTCATAAAGTCATCAAATATTTTTTGCTTTTCTTTGTTTTCCCTCTTCTAGTTCCTTAGCCTGTCCCACATACCCATATTTAGCAAACATTTCCTGGATTTGGAACAAGTTTTCATTACTGAAAATTTTACTTTACTGATGGAAAAACTCTATGACTGGCCAATCTGACTATTGCCACACCCATCTCACTTCCACTCCTACCCTTTCCATTTTTCTTCAATGTATATTGTTAAATGGGGATAAAAATAGCTTCTGCCTCCCAGGATTGTTGTAAAAACTTAATGAGATAATTGGCATTAAGAAAACCTGTGTAAATGGTGGCTATTATTAACAACTATTTTTCATCTACCTGGCTTTTTCTGCACCAACTGTTCTGAGGAAACTTCTGGATGGACTCCTTTGGCTTGATGTAAGCACCACAATGGCCGGTACAGTGGCTAGAGCTCTGGATCTAGAGTCAGGAAGACCTAATGTTCAGTTGTTGATTCAGTCAACAGAGTCTTCTTATTGTCCCTCATATACAACATTTCATCTCCTAGCTTCCTGCTTTCATATTTGCTATTTATCATGCTTGGAATGCTCTCTGTCCTTACTGCTTCCTCTTAAAATCCCTAATTTATTCAAGGTTCAGGTTTTTAAATTTTATACATTTATTTATTTATATTTTATTTATAAAACCTTTCCTGATACTTATAAGCTGCTAAAATCCCTTTTCACTCACTAAACTTTATATTTATATTATGTGTACCTAAATATACATGTGTTGTTTCCTCTGGCTAGAAAGTAAGTTCTTTGAAGTCAGAGAATGTTTTCATTCTTTTTTCATATTCCCCAGCACAGTGCACAGTGCCTGCCACATAAGGAGCAGCTACTAAATTCTTGTTGATTGATTCACTGGTGGAGTTAATGATAAACTCACATAGTAGGCACTTACTAAATTCTTTTTGGTTGAGTCATTGGTGGTATAGATATTAATAATGATGAGCACAAAGATGAAGTCTTCGTCTTAAAATATTCAAGTATAAATGGCAGCTTGAAAATATAAATTACATTCTGGTCCATAAATTCTAGCATATGTCTAATTCCTAATTAAGTGCTTACTAGAATACTACAATCCCCTCCTTAGTGATTTCTCTGAAAGCTTTCTCCAGTCTAATTTATAATAGAAATGAAATAAGGATCATCTTTTTGATTATTGTTTTCTTCTTCTTGGAAGTCTTCTTCAAATTGCTACTTGAATCAAAGTAAAATTCTTGCTCACGTATGTCTATTCCCTTAAAAACTGATGTACTTTTAGCCAATTACCTTTGTTTCCTGCTATATCCTTGTCATGTTCTCCATTATTACCCAGCAAATCTCATCATTCAATGCACAGAGAATATCCTGGTTTTTCTTCATAGAACATGTCTTCTTTTCTAGGAAATCATGTTATTCCCTCTATTTGAAACTGTTCAAATGAATTTTTCCCAGCCTTATTTCATTTAGTATGAACCATATATGGCATATCTCATTTTATGTATACATGTACATGTATGTACACACATACACACATTTAAACTATGTACTGGCAGGTAGAATGCATGTGTGGGGTACAGCATGACATTGTTAATTAGACTGCAGACAGAAAAACCTAGATTCATATCTATCTATCTATCTATCTATCTACACACATATACATGATTTTCTTGTTGTTCAGTAATGCTTGACTCTGTGTCCAATTTAGGGCTTTCTTTGGTAAAGATACTGGAATGGTTTTACCATTTCCTTCTTCAGTGTATCTCCATTTTACAGATGAGGAAGTGAGGCAAATAGAGGTTAGTGACTTGCTTATCTGACATCTGATTAAACTCAGATATTCCTGACTCACCAGGTACAGTGCTCTACCCAATGTATCAACTAGCTACCCCACAATATGTATATAAATGTATACATATACATATACATATATATATATATATACTCAGATATATGTACATATTTTCTATAAGTATATACATACATATTTGTGTATGTATAGCTATGTATATAGATATAATATACATTTCACATATATTAATTTATATATGAATTTATAGATTTTTAACAGACTTAACATTTCTATTTATGTCTTTGTGTGATTGACCTGACTTATTTCTCCTTTAGAGAGATTGAAATTTTTGTTGGTTAAAATCTAATATCAAAACACTCCAGTTTGGCTGTTGACATACATACCTTCCCTTCCTTCTTCCTTCCCTTCCCTCTTCCTTCCCTTCCCTCTTCCTTCCCTTCCCTCTTCCTTCCCTTCCCTCTTCCTTCCCCCTTCCCTTCCCTTCCGCCTTCCCTTCCCTTCCCTTCCCTTTCCTTCCCTTCCCTTCCCCCTTCCCTTTCCTTCTCTTCCCCCTTCCCTTCCCTTCTCTTCCCCCTTCCCTTCCCTTCCCTCTTCCTTCCCTCTTCCTTCTTCCTTCCCTCTTCCTTCTCTTCCCTTCCCTCTTCCTTCCCTCTTCCTTCTTCCTTCCCTCTTCCTTCTTCCTTGCCTCTTCCTTCTCTTCCCTTCCCTCTTCCTTCCCTCTTCCTTCTTCCTTCCCTCTTCCTTCTCTCTTCCTTCTCTTCCCTTCTTCCTTCCCTTCCCTCTTCCTTTCCTTCCCTTCCCTTCCCTCTTCCTTCCCTCTTCCTTCTTCCTTCCCTCTTCCTTCTTCCTTCCCTCTTCCTTCTCTTCCCTTCCCTCTTCCTTCCCTTTTCCTTCTTCCTTCCCTCTTCCTTCTCTTCCCTTCTTCCTTCCCTTCCCTCTTCCTTCCCTTCCCTTCCCTTCCCTCTTCCTTCCCTCTTCCTTCTTCCTTCCCTCTTCCCTCTTCCTTCCCTCTTCCTTCTTCCTTCCCTCTTCCTTCTTCCTTCCCTCTTCCTTCTTCCTTCCCTCTTCCTTCTCTTCCTTTCTTCCTTCCCTTCCCTCTTCCTTTCCTTCCCTTCCCTTCTTCCTTCCCTCTTCCTTCTCTTCCCTTCTTCCTTCCTTACTTCCTGCTGAGTCTCTTTAAAGCTTATGAAAAGGAATTACTATTCTCAGATTGAATTTAGCATTTTATGGGTTGAGCTACTTATAGAAGATCAGAAAAAATGCAATCCCACCATCTACCAACAGGATTCCCAAATTGTAGAAACAGGACTTCCACTCATTATTGCAGTCATATTCCTCATTTTATAAAAGGAATCTGAAGATCAGAGAAGTGAAATAATTTTTCATCATCATGCAGTTAAAATAAAGCTGATAATGTAATATTACAATTATGACATTATTATAATCATTTATAATAATATAAAATATGATGATTATTATTATTTTAAAATACTAATTATTAATAAATAACTGAATCAGGACTAGCACCCAAGTTCTCTAAATTCCAATGCAATGCTTTTTCTCTGTTCTACCACATACAGCCTCCTGGTCTTGCTCTACTTTCCAAGATAATACTATCTGACCCATCTGAATGTCTATGCAATAAAAATTTTCAGAGCTACAAACTAAATCATCTCCCCCTATTTAAAAAAAACAGCTTTTCACATTTTTCATATTTATATTTTTGTTAAAATTTTATAAGTTAATATTACTAAAAAATAAAATAAAGGAGGGAGGAGGAGCTTCATGAAGGAGACAATGGTCTTTCTGAATTTCCTGTCAGTGCTCCTGCCCACTAACAAAGCCAGGCTTAAGGAGACAGAGCTCAACTTCATCCACCCAAAACTGAGTAAAGCTAATGTGAAACTAGATGCTTCTGATAAGTTTTGATGATTAACATCAAAGGTTTTGCTGAATAATATTTATAAGATCTTACTGATTTTTGTTTTGTTTTGTTTTTCCATAGGCTGGGACTCTCTTCTCTCTAATACTTGAAAAAAGTTGCTGGTGCTTTTCATCTTTTTCTATCAAATTGCAAACACAGTTTCTAGTCAAGAGGGCTGAAGGAGCTTTTGATTTCCCCTGAAATTTCATTTTTTATTTTAAAGAGAGAGAGAGAGAGAGAGAGAGAGAGAGAGAGAGAGAGAGAGAGAGAGAGAGAGAGAGAGAGAGAGAGAGAGAAATCCCCTTTCTTGACTAATACTAATAATACAGGTCAAAGTGTCAGGAGATCTACAATAAGTGGAAAACAAAAAAAGGTTTCCCTCTTTCTTTCCCTGCAGTACAATAGCCCAGGAATATAAATTACCAACGGAGATGAAATAATACTTCAAAGCCCATGGGGCAAGGCAGTGCTGTGTTTACAAAGTATTTTGGCCAGCAGGATGAAACATTAAAGAGATGGCAACCCATGGACTTGGGGGGAGGTGTTGGTGAATGGCCTAAAACTTGCATGAGGGAGAGTTTTTCACTCCCTCGAGCCTGTGACTCCATGATATGCTTTGTTTGACATGGGCAGCTGCGGTTATCAACAGATGTTTCAGCAATAAATAATTGGTATCATCTTGAAAATACCCATCTACCTGGGGAGAGGCCATAATACCCAAAACACTGCTCTGCTATTACAGCCACATTAATCTCCCATCTATCCAGGTTTCTTGGAGAACTTACTGCAGGTGCTTTCTGGAAGAGAGCAGACAAAATCTCTGAAACTCTGTGTGTATTATAAAGGAGGTTGGCTCCTGCCATAAATTTCTGTCTGAGGCCACACACCAAAGGGTAAAAGGAAGAAGAAGGAATTGTGAGGAGAGGGAAGAAAAAAAGACAAAATATAGAAAATATAAATATTCTGTTCAAATCGAGGCGGTCAAAATGATCAGTTTCTCCACTCCTATTGAGTGTGCTATAGCATGGAAAAACATGTTTATAACTTGTTTTTTCTTAACTCTGTTCTTCTTTGCCTTCATTTTTAATCAATGGAGGAAATTAAAGAGACAGTTTATATTCTAAATGCACCATGGTTTTTCTTCCTCTTTAATGAGGTGGGAACTTATTATGGGGAAGGAATTGTTTCAAACCATTAAAAAACCAAACCAAAACAAAAATAACTCTCATACTCTCATGGAAAATGAAGTAATTGGTGGCGGTCTCATGAAGAAGAAAAGAAAGACTCTGAGAGGAAAAAGGAAAACATATAAACTAAGTCACATAATGAAACCAGTTATGAAAATTTAGCCGTCAAGCTTCAGTTAAGTTTAACTGAGAAGCAAGCAGCATAACAGCCTCAAGTTAATCTCTCTCCCTCTCTCCCTCTTTCCCTCTCCCACTCCCTCCCCCCTCTCTCCCTCCACCCTTCCCTCTCCACCTTTCCCTTCCTTCCTTCCTTCCTCTCTCCCTCCCTCCTTCCACTTCTCTCTCCTTCCCTCCCTCCCTCTCAAACTTTTTTTTTTTTTTTTTGAGGCTGGGGGTAAGTGACTTGCCCAGGGTCACACAGCTAGGAAGTGTTAAGTGTCTAAGACCAAATTTGAACTCAGGTCCTCCTGAATTCAGGGCTGGTGCTCTATCCACTGCACTGCCTAGCTGCCCCCCTCCCTCCCTCTCTTTCTCCTTCCCTCCCCCTCTTTCTGTCTGTCTGTCTCTGTCTCTGTCTCTGTCTGTCTCTGTCTCTCTATGTCTCTCTCTCTCTCACACACATACACACATCACCACCACCACTACCACACATATAATAATGTAACTATGACTATGGTTAGTTTTCTTTAACAAACTACAATAATATTAGTAGACTAAGTTAAAAGTTGCTGGTTTGACTTCCTCAAAGTGTTAGGATCTTAACAAAAACAAACACTAGGAAACTATACAAAAGGGAAAAATCTAAAGAGTCTTTTCAAAGTATGTATATTTTTAAAAATTATAGCTCACTGAATTAGCAAATGTAAATCTATGTTCAAAAAGTACCTAGAACAAACTTAATTTAGACTACTATTATTATAATTAGAAATAAATGGAATTCTAACAGCCTAAATTCTTAAAGATGCCAAGAACTGACCTTATGACCTAGGTGTCAAAATTTTAAGTCCTCAATATCATGAAATTTCTGTTTGCCAGATGTATAGAATAAAGAGAAAAATCTGATGTTGAATAATGGATGCATAACTATAAGAGAATTCAGAAAATATGAAGTACCCAAACAGACAAATCAGACTTGCCTTATATTTAATGACCTTTAAAAAAAATGGTAGCTCTTCAGTTGAAGTTAACATAAGCTCTCAATGAGAGGAAGAGATATGTCCTAGAATAGAATTGAATGAGTAAAATATGGGGAATAATATCCTACTAGATCACCTCTCCATCCCTTCCTGAGTCCCCAGCTAAAGCAAAAATAAAGTCCTGAGTAATGTGTGTCTAATTAATAGCCCACCCATCTTCATAGGTAATTTGCCATCAGCTGCCATCATCCCATCTTTTAAACATGTCCTAAATTCTTAACCCTGTTGTCAAGTCTTTCTGGATTGATCAGAGAAGAAATAATTCCTTCATCATTGCCCATCATTGCTTGGGTGGGAAGATAGTGGGGCTACAGGTTACAGCTAATGCCTCTCTTCACATCTAGAGGCATATAGCATTTCTTTTTCCTCCCTTGAATGCTTTTTTTTTTTTTTTTTTGGAAGAGAGAGGGGAGTTGTTTCCCCACTGAAGCCTTTTGAATTCACACACAATTTCAACTCAGCAGTTAATTAGAAGGCTTTTTATCACTATGGAATAAGCCAACAGGAAACAAGATACTTGCACATGTACATAAGTGGAGAAATTTTCCTTTGACACATCGTTTTTCTCCTTAGTTCCAAGCTCTGTGTCATTGAAGTTGTATGTCAGTATTCTCTTCTCTTCTCTTGTCTTCTCTTTTCTCTTCTCTTGTCTTCTCTTGTCTTGTCTTGTCTTGTCTTCTCCTTTCTTTTCTAAAGCAATTGGGATTAAGTGACTTGCCCAGGGTCACACAGTTAGGAAGTGTGTTAAGTGTCTGAGGCCAAATTTGAACTCAGGGCTTCCTGATTTCAGGGCTGATACTCTATCCATTGGGCCACCTAACTGCTCCATATTGTCATATTTTGACCTAATGTTTGTATTAGTTGTCTGTCATGTGCTCATCTATAAAATGAAGGGATTGAGCTACATGGGTTTGAAGTCCCTACCAGCTCTAGTTCTATGATACTATACATGTTAGTCTCTGTTGATATATATTTCTTAGATGTTATACTAATAGACAAGGACTTGTCGGTGATATACTGCTCCTTGTTTGTCATCATATGCAGTTAGATGTAATGAATAGTAACTAATGTTGCTACAAAAGTTTGGTTTCTGGCTGAATTTTATGTGTGTGTGTGTGTGTGTGTGTGTGTGTGTGTAAGGCATCATAAGACAATAAATTTCCTTTTACATAGCATTCAGGAAAGAATAGGCAAGTTTAGCAAAAAAAACCAAAAATGGTACTTTCAATAGATGAATTACTTCCTTGCTTGTAAGATGCAGTGTCTTGGCTGCCAAGTCAAGTCACTGCTGGGTGGGTCAAGCTGATTCCTCATCGCATCAACAAACACTGGTATGTATTCCAGTTGTTGAAATTCACAGGTTTGTGACCTGGTCTAATCTACCTTCAATATCACTTACCTAAAGAGCAAGGAAGAAGAAACATGAGAGAGACAAAAACAACAATGCCATGGTCATATGACAGCTTGGGTGGGAAGATAGGTAGTGGGGCTGCAGGTTACAGCTAATGCCTCTCTTCACATCTAGAGGCATATAGCATTTCTTTTTCCTCCCTTGAATGCTTTTTTTTTTTTTTTGAAGAGAGAGGGGAGTTGTTTCCCCACTGAAGCCTTTTGAATTCACACACAATTTCAACTCAGCAGTTAATTAGAAGGCTTTTTATCACTATGGAATAAGCCAACAGGAAACAAGATACTTGCACATGTACATAAGTGGAGAAATTTTCCTTTGACACATCAAACATTTACAGAAATCTTCTTTTCAAGGCTTTATACAAGTTGATACTAATCAGAACATAACACACATGCTCTAAGGACCATATTGGCATTGGCCAGTGTCCTGTTATACTGAGTTTTTGTGTGATAATGGGACCTACCATTTCCCACAGTAGTAGTATGAGTATGCCCCATTAAGCAGGAGTAGCGTGGGTAGGTATTTCCATAAGATGGCATAAATTTCTCCAAAGCAAAACACTTCTAAAAATGCTGTGCATTTTTAAAAACCAAAATCAAATTTAGAAAAATATAAAATAAAACTTATGAGGAACAATAGGATCCAACCTATTATGTCTAGCATCTTAAATGGACCCAAATACTAAAATATAATGATGAGCTCTGAGACTCTTGTTCCCTTAACTGTTGTTTAAGTTTCCCATAGACAGACTTCTGGATGACCAGTCTTTTTCTAATAGCTATTTCTCTTGGTTAGTAAGTTTGGCAAAGCCACTACAAGGGATAAAGGTGTCTTGTGCTTTAAGAAATCTGATCTCAGAAAGTGTTTTTTAGACTCTAAAGTTGTGATTTTGAGGAACAGGTGGTGGGAACTTCCTACCAGTAACTCATGCAGCCTGGCGCCGAGCACATCTTGCAGATTTGTTTTGTCTTCGGGCTCCATGACTTGTTTGTATTGCCACTTCTCTGGCATGAAGGGCCACTTCATTTCCTTGGCCTCTTGGATCAGGGTCCTTAACTCACTGGGGAGTGAAGCTGAAAAGGTCAAGCTGAAAAGGAGTGAAAGCTGATAAGGAAATTGCAGGCAAAGAAAAGGCAACCTAGGTACTCAGGTTATGAAACCAGCCTCCCCCTATCCCTCATCTTAGATGCTACAAGCTGTTGGTTCTCACTCAAAGAGTAATAATGAGAAAGTAGCTGTCAGGGACTGTCCTCTGCTCTGCCCTACAGGTAAATTAGGGGTATTCAGGCATTAAAAAGTGTTTTTAGCCAGAAGCAAAGCACTCCAGTGACTACCTTTGCATGAAGAATCAGATAAAGGAACGGAGGAAATATTTTCACTATCAAATGAGGAAAAGAATGGCATTGGGGGGGAGTGTCAAGGGGCTATAGGAACAATAGAAAGAATGGGGAGAGCCTATTCATTCAACCCATCCTTAACTGTGTATTCCATACTTTCACTAACAGGATAGAGAAAGTTAAAAAAAAAATAAAAAAAATCAAAGTCACTTCTTTCTCCAGTTTATTCAGATGAAGAAACTGAGATAAACAGGGTAATATGATTTGACCAAGGTCACACAGGCCA
Source organism: Sminthopsis crassicaudata (assembly GCF_048593235.1). Lineage (NCBI taxonomy): Eukaryota > Metazoa > Chordata > Mammalia > Dasyuromorphia > Dasyuridae > Sminthopsis > Sminthopsis crassicaudata. The sequence continues at coordinate 114,632,268 of NC_133622.1, forward strand.
GATTTGAATTCTGAAAGATGAGTTTTCCCTGACTCCATGCCCACTAGCTGCCCTTACTTAAGTCACATAAGTAGGAGATGGGAAACATGGGACTTGAATCTTTAGACTCTTCTCAGTAGGTCAAATGAACACCATAGGGATTATGTCTAGATAAACCATATAAGATATAGAAAAAGGAATTGTAGTAGGAGTTTAACTTAGTGGGAAATTTTGTTACACAGGGACAGTAGCCTGGAAAATGATTACATATTACTTTCTGAATGTCTTTGGGGAAGCTTTGAATATCAAATTGGAAATCGGTGAGAGATTATGGCTACTAAAAATACTTTCACTAATAGAAAGCAATTTGTTGTTGTATTTTAACATTTTTAACGAAGCATCTGAAAAAATAGGGGTTAGGGTTATGGATTTCTGTTTTTCAATTTAAAAGCAGGGAAGGGTTTAAACTATAGCATGACTTTTTAATCTGTGATCCTTATTTTTCCTTGATGGTCAGAGGATAGATTTGAGGGGGGGAGGGGTTGTGAACTTGCATGAAGAAAAATAAATCCTAATTTCAGTATAACTGATTTCCTTTTAATCCTTTTATTTTATGTATTTTAATATGTGTTTTATTTTGTTCACTGAAAGCACTTTTCTTATTGCCTGTGTCTGGACACTCTCCACTTTACTGACATTAAAAAAAAAAAAAAAAAAAAAAAAAAACAATAACAACAACAACAAAAAAAAACCTGATCTAGAACTGATCATACATGCCTTCACATGCCCTCTGGAATCTGAGGGCAGAGAAAATTGAGACAATAGCCTGTCTGTTCCTGGAAGCTTGCCCTCTTAATGTTGTTCAAGATTACATGAACTCTTTTTGGCTGTTACATCATATGGCTGACTCATATAGATCACTGCCTCCCCCACTTCCATCATTAAAAATTTTATTCTTATCTTCAATTCTATATTCATTCTCCCTCCACACCCTCACACACCTTTTGCTATTATATATATATATAATTATTCAAGAGCCTTCCATATTAGTCACATTTAAAAAAATAAAAAGCAAGGGAGGAAAATGCTTCAATCTGCTCTCTGGGTTCATCAGTTCTCTATTCTCTCAAATCTTTTCCAGAACAACTTCTGTTAACTTTGCCTCCTAAACCTATGCTTATAAAGTTGATTTTCTATACCCAAGTATAAGATTTTGCATTTGTTAATAATGAACTCCTCTTATCAAATTTAGTCCCAAATCTATAAATAAATTAGAAAATGAAACAATAGAGATTAAGTGACTTGCCACACAACTAATAAGTATTTGAGGCCAGATTTAATCTTCTGATTCTAGGCCCAGTATTCTTTTCACTGTATCACCCAGCTCCCCATTGTTGTTTTTACCGTTTAGTCATTTTTCCTTTTTTTTTTCCCCCCCCTTCGGCTGGGGTTAAGTGACTTGCCCAGGGTCACACAGCTAGGAAGTGTTAAGTGTCTGAGATCACATTTGAACTCAGGTCCTCCTGAATTCAAGGCTGGTGCTCAATCCACTGCGCCACCTAGCTGCCCCCGTCATTTTCCAATAATGTCCAACTCTGTGATCCCATTTGGAGTTTCATTGGCAAAGATACTGGTGTGATTTTCCATTTCCTTTTCCAACTCATTTTACAGATGAATAAACTGAGGCAACCAGGCTCATTGTTAAACAAACATTTACCAACATATCACTGCCTATCATTACAGCATATCTCTATGTCAGGCCTATGATCTGTTTTCTGAATGCCTGATCTATTTCTTCTTTCTTTGTCAAGGGGATATATAATATAAAGTAGTATATAAAAAGTTACTCCTATTTTTTTCCTTTGATTTTTCACTGAAATATTTCTTCTACTTCTATTAGAGAGGCAGCTGATGATGCAGAGAATAGAGTCCTGAGTATGAAGTAGGAAGACTTGAGTTCAAATTTGACCTTTGATACTTAACAGCTGTGTCAACCTAGACAAGTTAATTAGCCTCTGTTTGCCTCTGTTTCTCCAATTGTAAAATGGGGCATAATAATAATGGCTACCTTGCATGATTGCTATGAGGAAAAATAAGATAATATTTAAGAAAAACAATTATAATAATTCCTGGAATAATAGGCACTTTATAATTACATACTCCTTTTCCTCCTTGATTTTCTGTTTTGAAAAGAACATCTTAATATACATTGCTACATCATCCTCCTCTTTTATTTACTCTGTTTCTTTTGTATAATACATGTAATCCAGGGTTATAGCTGAGTCTTAAAAACCTATTGTACAACAGTGGTTCTCAAAGAATGGGCCAAAACACTGTAGTAGGACTTCAGTTTCAGTAGGTGTGCTGTAAAATTTTTGATTTTACATTATATAGATGAATTTACTTGTCTAACCTATGGAGTATGGGAATTATAGTATAAACAAAACTTGCCTATTACATATATATACATATATGTACATATATATATACATACATATATATATATATATATATATATATATATATATATATATAATGTCAAAATACATTAGACCTTTGAACCTGAAAAAAAAAAAACTCAATGTAAAAACAGCTGGTCTCACTGAAGGAAAAAGCATACATACAAGCCTCCCGTGTGCAAACTGCCTTGATGTTTCAGAGAAGAGAATACTGGCTTATAGAAAGAAAAAACAAAGCTTTAAAAGTCCTACTATGGGGCAGCTAGGTGGTGCAGTGGATAGAGCACCAGCTCTGAAGTCAGGAGGACCTGAGTTCAAATGTGACTTCAGACATTTAACATATCCTAGCTGTGTGACCCTGGGCAATCATTTAATTCCAATTGTCTCAGCAAAAAATCAAAATCAAAATAAATAAATAATAAAAGTACTGCCATATACCTATGTATATAACCCCCTCCCCCCTTTTTTTAATCATCAGTTTCTGGAAATGTTTCTAATGTGGGTCTAACCTTACTTTTTCTTTAGAATAACAGTACTAGGTATATAGCAATGATTGAGATAGCATATGATTTCCATACACCTATAAACTACTTAGGTGTTTAAAAAAAATATGAAAATATTTTAATGGGGCAGCACCTATCTCATTCTAGTGTTCTCCATTTCAATCTTTCTGAAAGTTCTCTATCAGCAAAGTTTAATGGGAAACATCAAAATAGAAAAAAAAAAGTCCCTGGAATAAACCTTTTCTACTTATGTATTTGTCCTTCCCTCCTCCTTAAATCTCTTTTGGGAGACTTGCCCATGCTGACAAGAACAATATCTGAGGGAAGAGTGGGATTGGGGGGGAGGGAAGAAAAGGAGGAATTAAAAAAGGCTATGTTTGTGTTCAGAGAATCCTTTTAGCTCAAACTGCTGCCACAAATGACCCTCTACTAATGCCATTCTGTTGTCACACATGCAGGCTTGATGAAATCAGTAAGCACAATCTGCCTGCTAGGGATGTTCAGAAACCACCTGCCAGAGAAGGGATCTGCCATGAGACCCCAGCCAGTGTCCTCACCAATCCATGTCTTCCAATGGCATGTCCATGCACGGCAATTGTGCTCCTTATGAAGAAGACTGTCTCAGGCGCTGCAGAAATGCTTATTCCTTCTTTTTCATTTATTCTATTCAACCAGCCCATAGCAATAGTTTCCAACATAAGCAACAGCCTCCTCTTTCTTTTTGATCGCTTACTTCCAAGTTCCTTACCTGAAGGTCTGTGTCTCATCTCATAAGTGTTGATTTGCATTCTCTGGAACTAACCTTTTTATTTCTCAAATTCTGTGGCATTTGAGAGGAAAGAGGTGAAGAAAAAACTATACCTGACTAAGGGGTTCAGGGTAGCCTCTAAAAGGACATCACAAAGTTTAAAGGAACTTGTTACAAGGATAAATGTCCCATGGAGAAAATAGGACTTAGTGGTACAGTAACTGAACATTATAAACATGGAGAGAACCACGGACAGCTACTTAGTCTGTTTTTAAAAGACCAGGGGACCAGTCAGTGATGAGCAAGGGGATGATTGTATGAAAATGCAGATCACAGAACAATGAGAGTGGTTTTAGAAAATGGCCTGATTAATACTCCTAACTGAGACATGCTAACTAAAATTGACAAATAACTGGTGATAGAGCATGTTATATATTGAAAGGAGCACAAAAGATAGATCAGAAAAAATTGCGACATAAAAACAAAAAGAATCTTGGATTAGAGAAAGATACCTGAATCATTGTATATACATCAATATACATATGTGTAATGTTTAAAATCT